>NC_090924.1:1002923420-1003227670 GCF_040938575.1 Ambystoma mexicanum
GTTGTTTGTATCTGAATTGATCCTGTTTGGAGAGTGATGAGCATGGGTAGCAGGATTTGTGTGGTCTTATTTCATTTTCCATGAACATTTCCCCAATTTGTGTTATTCCTGCCTCCTCCCATCTTTCATATGCCCCTTGCTCCATCCCCAGTGGGAACTGTGGATTCCGACCAAACGGGAGTGAGAGAGCCTAGCGTAGTGGTCATACCTTTCCATGTTTGGCTGTCCCACGCCTCCATTTTAGTCTTCATTATTTCACTTATCCCTATGTTGGGGTGTCTGATGTTTGTTTCCAGAGTAATTCTACCAGAAGAGTTCTTGCTACTGCCCCGTCTTGTTTCGCCCAAATCGGCTGCAGGTTTTCGCCCAACCATTCCCGAAGAACCTTTAGCTGCGCCGCCTGGTAATATTTCTTGAAATGGGAGAGCGCCAGTCCATCCTCCCTGGTTGGTGCGTGAAGGATCGCCCTGGCAAGTCTCAGGGTTTTCCCTTTCCACAAGAAGGATGAGATCACCTTAGATAGTGTTTTAAAGAATGTTCTGGGGACCCCCACCAGGAGCGCCTGGAAGTTGTACAGTAGCTTTGGGAGGATGGTCATCTTGACAGATTGTATTCTGCCCCACCAAGAAATCAGAGGGCTTCATCTTTCCAGGTCTCTGCGTATGCTTGCGAGAAGCTGCAGATAGTTTTTCCCATATAGCTGCCCTACCTTGTTAGTATTATTCCCAGGTATTTTACGCCTTCCTCTGCAATCTTAAGGTCCAGTATGTTTGCTTCCCTTTCCATTTTCCCCCGGTCTCCAGCCAGTATTAATATTTCTGATTTTTTCTCGTTAATTTGTAGGCCAGAGATGGCCCCCGAAGTCTTCTAGCCACTGCCGCTAGTGTTCGGCCCGGATCTTCTAATGCTATTAGCATGTCATCTGCGTATGCTATTACCTTGTGTTGCGTACCTGCCATGTCTATCCCTTTAATGCGAGTGGATTCCCTCAATTTCATTAATAGGGGTTCTAAAAAGATAGTGTACAGTAGTGGGGAGAGCAGGCAGCCTTGCTTTGTTCCTCTGGATATTGTTACCTTTTCTGTTACCTCCCCATTGATGGCAACTCTGCTGGTTGGGGAGTTATAGTTCGCTCTAATTCTTGCTATATATTGTTCCCCAAATACCATGCATTTTAAGATTTTAAATAGCATTGACCATTCTACCCGGTCGAAAGCCTTCTCGGCATCTACTGAGCAGAATCGCTGGGGTGTGCGTTATGCTTATTCTTTCCACCAGGTGAATGAGCCTTTTAAGGTTGTTGTGGGTTTGCCTTTCCGGGATGAAGCCCGATTGATCAATTTGATTAGTTTTGGGAGAAGCGGGGATAGTCTTGCTACTAGGATCTTTGTGTATGTTTCTGCGTCTATATTTATTAGGGAGATTGGTCTATATGATGCGGGAAGTGTCGGGGTTTTTCCCTAGTTTGTGAAAGACTAGGACCATTTGCTTCGTTCAATCGGGGGTCAAGTTGCCGCTATCTTTGAATAATTTAGGAGCTTGCTTTTTTAACTTCCTCTTCCCTTATTGGGTTCTCCAGGGCCTCGGTCTTCTGATATTTGTGGGATGGGGAAGGCTTTAAGATATGTGTCCTGTGGTTCTACATCCGGGTGATCTGTGGAGTAAAGTTTCTGGTAGTATTCTCTAAATGTCTCCCCCATGTCTTGTGTGCGCATCAGCTGTTGCCCTTTCATGTTGCTAATGTTCTTAATCGTTGTTTCTTTCTGTTTTGCGCGGAGTTGTCTTGCTAGTAGTCTGTCTGCTTTGTTTGCTTTTATGTAGTATCTTTGTCTTAAAGTAAGTTCCTTTCTGCTCCTTTTGTGCGACGTTGGCCACGTGTGTGTTTTAGCGTTTTGTTTAATGCTCTAGTGGGGTGGTCATGATTTTCTCCTGTAGGTGTGCTATTGAAATTTCCAGTTCCTTTTCCCACTTATACCTCTGTTTCTCCTTCGTGATCTTCAGCGCCATCATCTTCCCGCGGATAATGGCTTTAAACGCCTCCCAGACTGTGCTCATTGAGACTTCCCCGGGGTCGTTGTGTGAAGTATTCTTCTATCATTTCCCTTATGGATTCCCCCGTTATCGGGTCCTGGATTATGTCCCCTGGTAGCCTCCACCTCCAGAGCCCATTAGCGTTCCCCGGGAGATTCAGCTCGAGACACAGCGGTGAATGGTCGGATAGTGCAATAGCTCCCAGTTCCAGCCCTTGCATCTTGCCCATGAGCCCCACTGATGCCCAGAGGTAGTCTATTCTTCACATGGAGTTATGGACCAGTGAGAAGTACGTATACCCTCTTTGTTCCCCCTTCAGTTCTCTCCACACATCGTTTAGGGCCATCTGGTCCATCTGTTTGAGGCGTGTTGAAGGTGCCCCTTGGCCATGTACACTCCCTGTGCTTCTATCAACTTGTGGGTTCCATGCCATATTAAGATCACCTCCCAGGATCACCTCCTCCCTTGCGAAGGCTTCCAGTTTCCCCAGGGAATCTGAGGAAGCCATCCAATCCCATATTGGGCACATATACTGACGAGAGGATGATGCGCTGACCTATCACCACATTAGCGAACGCATAACTTCCTTTATCTGCGAGTACATCCTCCAGCTTGGCGTCCCCCCCTTCCCTTTTCGCTATCAGTACCCCTGCTCTTTTTCGGATGAGTTAGCTTGCGCCCATATTTTGTACCCCTTATGCAAGTTTTCTGTTTGTCCCTTGTTCTAATATGAGTTTCTTGGAGCAGTAGAAGATCCGCTGTTTCTCCAGTTTTACCCGCTTTGTTGGATGATTCATACCCCTGATGTTGTATGTTACTATGCGTATCCTCCCCATTTTGTGAAGTACGTGCACCTTGACATTGGATCCCCTTCCTTTACCGTTTCAACTGTTTTCATGCCCACATTCCCCTTTCCCAACCAATAACCATAAACCAAACAACTTTCCACCCGAGTAGGGCGATGGTTCCTACTGATGCTAGGGCATTGCACCCAAAGCTCCCTGCCCTCCTTAATCTGGGGGGGATATTTTTGTAGGGGATCCTAAACCCCACATTTCCGCCTGTCCTTACCGGATTCCAAGCCGGTGAGTCCTACCCAGGCCGCCTTCTCTGCAATTCTTGTCGCAGTTCATTCCCCTACGCCCGCCCCCTGCGGGGGCCTAGTTTAGCTGCCGCCATACATTTGTCCGCGTCGATCCTCTTCTCTTTATCTTATCATGACTGCTTCCTGCGGCTTTCCCTTCTTGTGCTTGACCTTTTTTGATTGTTTCCCAGCCTCTCGGTTTTCTCGTTTGCTCTCCCCTTGATTTTGGTTGGTCTGTTTCCTCTTCATCTTCCTCGATTCCCATTATGTTGAGGCCTTCTTCCCATGTGGTCGCTTTTCTCGGTTTCCCCTCCCATGTGAATGGTCAGCCCAAACAGGAAGGTCCATTTGTAACGGATTTGTTTCACCACCAATGCCTTGACCAGTGGGGCCAACGCTCTTCTTTTTTGCAGCGTAACCAGGGCTAAGTCTTGATATAATTGAATTTCTTGTCCGTTCATTCTGATATGATCCATTTCTCTTGCCCTCCTCAGGATCTGCTCTTTTTGTGGGTATGAGGAGAGAGCTATCAGGACATCCTGTGGCCTTTCTCCCGGTGCTCCAGATCTTTTCGGTCCGACCCTGTGGACTCGGTCCACCCAGATTGCTTCTGTCTCTGGTGCATCTAGAACATCTCTGAACACTTCCTTCACTGCAATCATAAGGTCTTTGTCAAGGACTGTTTCCGCCATGTTTTTGATGCATATGTTGGACCGTCTGGAGCGGTTCTCCAGGTCCACACATTGTATTTCCAGATTATGGGTGAGTCTCACCAAGTGTTGTTGTGTTTCGCTAACCTATTGCATTTCCTCTTCAATGCCCCGGACTGTTCTTTCCAATATGTCTGTTCTCTCCTCCATTTTGGCCACATCGGCCTTCAGATCCTGCACCGCCTGCTTCATGTCATTCATCGTCGTGAACTGTTCCTGTACTCTTGACATGAATTTTTCCTGTAATTCCAGAAACCATGCTTGCATGTCGTCTCTATGGGGTGGTTGTTTTTGGCGATTCGTCGGTGCTATACCTTCACCTTGCTGGTCCTCCTGCCTCTTCCCTTTAGCTTGCGACGTGGAGTCTGTCGACCACATTTGTAGGTTATTTGCGTCCTGCTTTGAAGTCTGTGGGGTCTGTTGGGTAGCGTTACTCGCCCTTGACATGTTCTATTTGATTTCCTGGGTTGCCCGTGGGCTCTTCTGTGTTCTCCTGTAGCCTGAGTAGTGAGCGTCTGCCGCCTCACCACTGGGTTCTCTCCGGGCTGCGGGTGGGGCCTAGTCAAGGTAGCCCTGACACTGTTAGTACTGTCCTTATGTGGCACCTTTCTTGCTGGCTTGTATTTCTATGTAGGTTCTGGGTCACCTTCCCCTATTTTCCTTGCTTTTACTGCCTTTGATGGGCCCCCTCCAGAATTCCCTTTCCCCGACAGCAGGGCTACTCTATGTGGGCCGTGTCATTTTGTTGGCTTCCCCCCCTCCTTCCTCTTGCTACTTCTGTCTGTGCGTGGATTATGCGATGCAGGGCGTCTGTTGCGGCTGGGGTTCCCCTTCCCCTGCGCCCCCCACCTGACTGTTGCGCCGCCTCCTCCTCTTCCCTTGGCTATGAGGTCTGCTGCAGGGGGTGGGGGGGGTTGCAGGGGTATGCAGGTGGGCTGCTTCTCCGTTCCCCACTCCGTGCCGCTCACCTCTGGGGACCTTTCATTCCGGGTGCCTGGCTCCCTGTACCAAGTCTCTCCCGTCGCGGAATGGCGGGTACACCGGAGGGCCTGCACTGGAAAAGGCTGCTGCTCACAGGCTGACGGTGCACTTCCTTCGTGTAGTGTGTTTCAGCTTCTGTCTCCACCTTCGTATCTTCTAATCCCCATGGGGGGTGGGGGGACCACCTGTTGTCTGCGCCTCTCCTCCGGGCCGCGGAGCCCTGCTGTAGCTGCTACTCCCTCCTGCTACGTAGCTCCGGTTGTCTTCATTGAGGAGGGGTGGGTCTCCCGCCCTCCTGGAGTCGTCGCTACACCGGGCCGGATTCTCTTAGGTTTCTTCACCAAGGGGGTGGGGGTTCGAGTCAACCCGTGTCCCTCCGAACCGTTTCTTTGGCTTCTTTAACCCACAGGGTACTTTGTTCCTGGTTCGCTCTGCTGCGTCAACTGGCTCGTGGTTCCCTCCCGATGGGAGATGGGCGGTCACGGCACCCCGCTCCTACAAGCTGTGCTCAGCACCCTTGGGGCTAGATTGCCACTCCGGGGGTCACAGGGGCTTTGAGGGAGCGATCCGACCGCTCACCGCATCTTTTTGCTGCGTATTTTGTGCTAATTTCGGCGGCCCAGGTGGAGAATGATTTAAACGCACCCCGGCGGCCATCTTGGAATCCCTGACACCCATATTTTTAATGGTCGGGACCGCTACAGGAAAGGTACCTAGTGAAGAGGGCCAGAAGGATGGCGTCCAAAGAGAAGGAACTGTCAGCACCCACCACCATGACCTTGGTCTTATCTCCATTAAGTTTGACAATTTTCGCTTATCCAGCATCCCATGGCAAATAAGCAGTCACGTAGCTGAATGGCATTGGCAGGATAAAGTAGATCAATCTGAACCAAAATCTGTGCATCAGCCTATGAGTAGCACTGAAAGCCATGGGAGCAGAGCGTTCAGAGGCCAAATATAGGTGTTGAACAATGTGGGTGACGAGGCAGAGCCTTGAGGAACCCCACACAGCAAAGCCGCAACTGCAGAGAGAAAAGGTTGAAGTACCAGCACCCGAGACTGGTCAGATAAAAAGCAAAACCATGCAAGAAAAAGGACCAGGCATATCCAGCAGCTGACAAACGACCGAACAGGATGGCGTGATCAATGGTATCAAATGCAGCGGACACATCCAAAAGGATCAATGCTGCCACACCACCCTGATCAGCAATCGGTATCAGATCATCAAGCACTGAGACCAAAACAGTCTCAGTGCCCCGGCCCGGTCTAAAGCCGGACAGGAACGCGTTGAGCAATGCAATGGACTCGCAGAACTTCACCAATAAAGGAGACACCAGGGATTGAAGCAACTTCATGAAAAATGGTAAAAGAAATGACGAAAATTAGCGGGAAGGAGATGGCCCAAAGTCAGCTTCTTCAGAAGAGGAATCACTGTGGCACACTTCAGAGCAACAAGAATAATCCCAGATAAAAATCAAAAGGTTGACCGTGGCAGTAATCAGAGGCAAGAGCAGAGGAAGACTGTCTTTCGCCACAGACCAAGGAATAGCATCAGAAGGAGAGGCTGACTTCATACCTGCAACTGCTAAGGTTAGATCTGTTGCCGTAAATAACGGGAAAGAGTCACAGCAGGCATCAGAAGATAACAGTATCAAAGGTAAAGTAAGGGGAGGAACCAGACTGGATCTCAAAGGAATCATGATCCAACAGAATATGCTCACTAATGTTCTCAATTTTATGAATGACAAACTTAGTCAAAGAGTCACAATGCTCTTGGGCAGGGTATATAGTGTTGTCAGAGGAGCCCTGGTTGTAAGTGCGAACTACCCTGAAAAGCTCTTTAGGCTGAGAAATTGAGTTTTCAATTTGAGAGGTATAGTTGTTTCGCTTCACTACCTTAATAGCCACATGATCAAGTAAGGTAGCAGCACAGAAGGAGGTCTGATCCTCCGCCAAATAGGAGAAAAGCCATTTTCGTTCTGCTTGCCTATGTTTGAGGCGAAGGGACTGAAGATCCTCATTGAACCAAGGTTCAGAAGTCTACGGACCAGAGTCTGTCAAAGGTGCAAGCAAATCAGCAGTGGTGGAGAACGTTTCGGACAGCGTGTCAAGATCAATGCAGCACTGCAGCCAGTAGTAATATGAGCAGCAAGAGGACGAGTCAACCACCCACCAGTTCCGCCTCTTAACCCTCAGTTTGGCAAAGGGGGATTGGGGGGGAGGGAAATCAAAGCAGTCAAATACAAAGGGTATAACAAAATGATCAGACCACATAATATGAAAAGTGGAAGATATCATAAGCAGGTCATGCTTAGCAAATACTAAATCTAACTGATTACCCAAATTATGGGTAGGTTCAGTAACTGCCACAGAGAAAGGTCTTCCATATCAGTAATCAATCAGTTTAGCAGCCATTTTGTGAAACGAATCATTACACTTATATTTAAAATCACCAACGACAATAAAGTTGGAATACTGTAGTAGTAACACCACAAACTCAATAAAAATATCTAATGTAGAATCATAGCCAGGGGGAAGAAAGATTAAGACATGGACAATCTTGGAAGCAGATAAAAATCAGACATACGAAGAGTGCCTCAAACCTAAAAAAGATGGGCCGGGGGATTACAGTAGTGGAAAGTGAGGATTTACCAATGAGTGCAACACCACCGCCAGGACGGCTGGATGCTCTGTCAGATCGCACGATGCTATAACCAGCGGGAAGCATAGCAACTACTGCTGGACCCAAAGACTCAGAGCCAGGTTTCCCTGACAAATAGGCAGTCAGGTTGATAATCAGAAAGAAGGTGATAGCAATCTGCAGCATGAGCAACCAAAGACCTCACATTACATAGTAACCAATTCAGATTAAATAAATTAGGCCCAGATTGCACCACGGTAATAGGAGGTTTACCTGTAAAGCCCGCTGGCCAGTCGGTACCTGGAGGGGCTAAATCAATAAGTTCCTCTCATTTCCTAAGTGACATGGCCTTATTAGTACCAGGAATAGGTAATGTCCACCCAAGCCACACAGCCAGGTCCCGGATGGGCACAGACAGGTTTGTTTTAGGCACACCTTTGGCACACATCAGGCGTGCCCGCTGCACCAGTCGGCTGCGCCGGACAGGGAAGCACATCCGCTGCTGCTCCATCGCGGCTCACGATATCCTGTTATGAAACCCTGTGTTTTTGGCTGAAAATAACAGAATTACAGTACCAGGCAGCAGAAGATCTCCGCCACAGAATATTATATCTCCTGTGCAAAACAAAGCCAGGGATCCGTAGCAAAACCGTGCAACTGAAATGGGGACCGACTACAGCACCATTTTGGAAGGGAATCATAGCTCGGACCAATGACCAGAGTGTGGGTTGGTGACTACAATTCAGGGGCCCGGACACACCAGCGAGTGGCAGTTTTGGGAGGCACCTGGACATCCAGAATCTGCGGTTTAGGTTCAGACTACCACACCGAGAAGGAGGAACCTATCTGCAGGGTTCCACAATGAATGGGGGGTCCGGTTGCATGAACAGGTACTCCGGCTACGATGGACTGCAGTGAGCAACAGGCAGGGGAGGAAAGTGTTCATACTGCTGCTGCATATGAAGGGCCAGAACAGTTGAGCAGGGGACACTGCAGCAAGATGGGGACGTGGTGACTCGCTGCAAGTCCACCACTGAGTCGCATACTGCTGTGTACTGGGTTGGGGTCTCAGCGTGGTGAACAGTGCAGAACCAAAATAAGAGGACGGAAGAGATTATATAAATATATATGGGATACATTACTCACCGTAATCATATTTCTGATGCTTGTATTTGCTTAGATTCACATGCTGTGCATAGGCCGACATCTAGTGGAAGCTCCGGAGTATTAGTTTGTTTTTCGAAACTCGAAAATGGGCGTCAACACAGGACGTGCCAGTAATACTATCCCTAGTGTGACGTCCACTGTACCCATGATTCCCCTCACGCGTGTAGGACCGTCAGATTGTATTTTTTCTGACATGAGGTAGCATGAGGAGTAGCGCGAGTACAGATTATCCAAGCAGATAGAAAGATAAGACTACAAGCACCCATGTGCCTCATCTCAGAGGGGAGGAAGGGCGGGTCGCATGTGAATCTAAGATTACGGTGAGTAATGTACCCCTTCTGAGGCTTGTGGAATCTGCTTAGATCAAATGCTGTGCATAGATTAGCGAGCAGTGTTAGGAGGAGGAGGAGGGATGTGAGAAGGGTTATGAGCAAACAGATGTCTTAGAACCGCTTGTCCCACTTGACTATCTGTCTTGGAATGAGTGTCAATGCAGTAGTGCTGAGTAAAAGTGTGACTAGAGCTCCAGGTAGCTGCTTTGCAAATGGTGTCAAGGGGTACATTTGCAATGAAAGCCAGAGTGGCCCCAATGCCTCTTGTAGAGTGGGCTCTTGGCATAAAAGGCAGAGTCTTTTCAGAAAGGGAGTAACATAGTTGGATACAATTGACTATCTGTTTTGAGATGGCACCTTTAGAGACGCGATCTCCTTCTCTGCCTGTAGCTACGGAGACAAACAGTTGGTCTGTTTTCCTTAGCAGTCTGGTATTGTCTACATAGTAGAGGACCGCTCTTCGCACATCTAGAGTGTGTAGTTTCACCTCACCAGAGATTTTGGATTCTTGGAAGAAGGCCTGAAGCTCGATGGACTGGTTAATGTAGAATTTAGAAATAAACCTAGGTGAGAACCTAAGGTGTGTTCGTAGAACCAGTTTATCCTTATGAACAGTAAAGAAAGGATCCTGCACGGACCCTGATTTTCACTGACCCTTCTTATGGATGTAATGGCTACTAAGAAGGCAGTTTTATAGGTCAGGTGTTTGAGACTGGCTTTAAGCATGGGTACAAATGGTGGGTCCATGAGCTTAGCAAGTACCACATTAAGGTCCCAACCAAGTGGTGGGTTTGGAATTGGAGAATAGAGTCTCTTCACCCCTTCCATGAAGGCTTTAACCACTGGTACTTTCCACCACGAAACCTTGTTGTGGGAAGTGGTGTAGGCTGACAGCGCTGCCAGATGTACCTTTAGTGAGTTAAATACCAGGCCTGCATCCATCAGGTGGAGCATGTAAGTGACAATATTGGAAGGAGTGCAATCAACTGGGTTGATTTGCTTATTCTGGCACCAGATAACAAATCTTTTCCATTTATCAAATTAACAGTGCCTCATGTTAGGTTTCCTAGATTCTTTTAGGATGTCCATACATCTCTGTGGTACGTTGAGATATCCAAACTCTGACTTCAGGAGTCATGCTGCCAGGTTCATTGAGCTGGGTTGAGGATGCACTGTTTGCCCTTGGTGCTGGGACAGTAGGTTGTACCAGCACGGGGGGTCTGATGGATTGGGGGTCTGATGGGTTTGCATAGGTGTGGGAACTACGGTTGCCTCGCCCACATGGGAGCAACTAGGATGAGCGTCATCGATTCCCTGTGCATCTTGATGACCACCTTCCTCGAGAGGGGTTGGTGGAAAAGCGTAGGCACACATCCCTGACCAGTTCATCCACAGGGTGTTCCCCCTTGGAGTCCGGCTGGGGGCTCCTGGATGCGAATCCTGGGCATTGCCTGTTTTCGCTTGTGGCGAATAGGTCTGTAGTGGGGAAATCCCACTGAGAAGATGTCTTCTACGACTTCTCTTGAGTAGACACCATTCGTGTTCTCTTGGGAGGGGATCTCTGCTCAGAGCGTCCACTAGCGAATTGAGATCCCCTGGAACATGTTGAGATGACGGGTAAATGTTCCGTCCGAGTGCACATTTCCACATTTTCTGGGCAAGCTTAGACAGATTTGGCGAACGAGTCCCTCCCTGTTTGTTTAGGTAAAACATCGCTGAAGTGCTGTCCGTCGGGATCTGCACTGACAGGTTCAACATGTGGGGCTCGAACGCCTGAAGCGCTCTGAATACTGCCAGAAGCTCTAGCAGATTGATACGATTCTTAGCTAGTGTGTGAGACCAGAGACCCCGTGTCACAATGCCTGCCCCAGACATCCGGAACAGGTCCACCTGTCCAGGGAACAGGCACCCAAAACGACACAGGAATTCACAAAACCTCGTCTAGGGGCTATATGGGTTCAGTCCTGGCGCCAGGATCATATTGCCAACTTTAAACTATGCAGCTTATCCTGCAAATAACTCATGTACAGGCCATCATGAGGCCATGAAGGGACTACTTTCCTTTAGGAACTATTTTGCCGCTTGGGTGTGGTGCTGGAACTTCTTACCTGGGAACTACTTTTTTGATGCTATTTAAACCATGCCCGAAGAGCAGCACACGCTTCGCGTTATTCTGCATTTTAGCAGCGTAACGCTCACCATGTCTGCAGCCCAGCATCCAGTCTACAGCCACACCCGTCTTGTGTCCGGAGCCGATCCTAGAGAAAAGGAAAGAAGAGGACGTTAGAACAAGGAGATTACCATTTGGTCATCTTTTCCCGGAGCAGCCGCACCTGTGGATAAAGGAAAGAGACATTAAAATAAACCGCGTCGCATTGCCAGCTGCAGCGCCGCACCATACTCGCTTGTCTTCGGAGCACCCGTTGAATCGCCCCCCCATATCAGCATCTGAAGAGACAACAAACAAAAGGTGAGAGGGGTTCCGCCAAAGACATTCTTTTACTTACCGCAAGATACTTACTCTGAATTTTACCGCTCGAGGCAGCGCTGGTCACCATCCTACGCGAGACATTTTCGGCAAGGCGCCGCACCTGCAAAGAAGATAGAGAACTATTGGTTAATTACATTTGGAACAATATTACGTGCTAGACAGTGCTGGGTACAAACTGACTCTTACCTAAGCGCTACCTTCATCCATCGAGGCGAACTCACTCCTTGGATCATGCTGCAAGGGTAAAGTTATGAAAGGAGCAAGAGCAAATTAACAGACATTTGAACTCTAAAAGAACTATACATTCGGTTTACCCACTACTTACCTCGGAGTCATTGTTGTCTGGAACTCTGCCAAATACCTTCGGATCAGTGAAGTAACTGAACTTCTACGCGCCCCTGCACTCCACGCGGGATGGAGAGTTCATCCTTCCAAACAATAAGGTGAGACTTTATGAAGGGGAATACTGGAAGTTTTCAGGGAAAATAGTGTTAACCCCTCTACCACGGGTGGCTAATCCCCTTTACTGCTTTTAGGAAAATATTCCTGTGGGCCAGGCAGACAAAAATGAGTGGGCAAGTGCAGTCGATCATCACTTCTCTACGAGTCACACTGGTGGAGACCGCAGCAATCCAGCCCCGTTCAACGCCTCTGTGGAATCCAAGAGAGCGTAACACCCTGAGCTGTGCTCCCCTCCCTGACAGGGATGTGTCTGTAGGGACTACAGCCTGTACATCTGGTTCGTAAAAGGGTTTCACCTTTGACAGGTTCTCTCTTGTCCACCAGTGAAGACTTTGTACAAGTGTTGGCGAAACGACCACTAGATCGGCCCACTGACCACTTGCCTGAGACCACTGTTTCGCCAACCATTCTTGCATGGGTCACAGGCGCGTGCGTAGGGGACCAGGTAAATGCATGACGTCATCATGCCTAGCAAACGCATTGCTTTGCGCACACTTATCTGGCGACCGGGCTGATAGAGGAATTTGCAGTAATAGATACGGAATCATTTCCTCCCATGGAAAGGCCAACCCCTCTTGAGTGTTTAGGACAGCTCCTAGGAACTGTTTGGAGGTGCTTGACACCAGGCTCGATTTTCTTTCTCCTTCATGGAGAAACCCATTTAGAAAAGGTCGATCGTTCTCTGAATGTTTGCTCTGCAAATTACCGGGGTCTCCCCCGTGATGAGCCAATCGTCCAGGTAAGGGTAAACTGGGATTGCCTCCCTGCGTATGTGTGCCGCCGCCACCACCTTGGTGAATACCCTTTGAGCCGAGGCTATACCGAAGGGCAGCACCTTGAACTGGTAGTGCTGACTGTCCACCTTGAAACGCAAGAATCTTCTGTGCGCTGGGAATATGGAAATATGTCATGATGCCTGCTCCCGGGGAGCCGGTTCAAGCCCTGCGTCCCTGAAAGCGGACATCCAGTCCCCAAGGAAGGACCCAGCAACCCCATAGAGGGGCCCTTTGGACAGTGTCCTGGCGCCATAGGCGCCAGGCTCATTATGGGAGTGCTTGGGTGCACTTACCTGATGCAGACCATGCTGCAGGATCCCGGCCTCCTTGAGGCCTGAAAGGAACTACTTTACCTGTGGGACTAATTTACCATCCGGGCATGGTCGGGGAAGGATACATACCTGGAACTTCTTCCAAGGCTATTTAAACCCCACCCGAACAGCCACACGTGCTTGGCGTTCTGCATCTAGCAGCTGGACGCTCATCGTGTCTGCTCCTGCATCCTGACTTCTGCCACGCCTGCCAGCATCCTGGATCACCTGCAAAGGAAGAGAAGAAGAGAACAGAAGAAGGAAAAGTCCTTACCTGCTAAATCCGCATCCCGGAGACATCTCGCCGACAATCCTGAAAAGGAAGACTTATTTAAAAGCTCATCGCGTCAATCGCTGCAGCGCCGCATTCCACTCACCTTTACAGGGCGCCTCCATGTTCAGCAGCGATCATCCGGATTCGCAGTCACGCCCCAGCGCCTAGGGAGAAAAAGACCAGAACAAAAGATGAGAGAGAAGGGAATAAGGAAGGCTAAATCTCCATGTTAAGACTTACCTGTTGATTATTCCCTCTTCATTTTGGGTCCGCGTCGCATCCAGGCATTTCCGGACCCCGGCCCCTAAGGGGAAAAAAAAAAAACACATCAGCGTTAATGAGCGAATGAAAAGACATTACCAAAAAAACGCTCATTAAAGACTTACCTGATTTCTACAAGGATTTCACCTCTCATCTCGGGTCGGTGCCTGTTCCCCGGCATTCCGTACCCCGGCCCCTATGGGGAAAAAGACACTAGCATTAGTACATTAATGCATGGACACAAGGGGAACCTCTTATCAAAGAACTTACCTGGAAGCCAAGCAAGTTTGGTTCTCACCAATCCGAAAATCCAGTGAAGTAACTGGATACCAACGCGCCCCTGCATCAGAAGCAGGATGGAGAGCTCGTCCTTCCAGACCCTAAGGTGAGACGCTACGAGGAATCACAGAAGGGTTTCGAGGAGGGTGAGAGGGGAAAGTGGGAGGCTGATTGCATTACCCCGCAGACAGTTAATCCCCTATTTTCGCCTACAGAAGGATACTTCTGCGAGCCAGACAAGCCAGATTTGGGGGCCCGGTCCAGTCCGTCTTCCGAACCCTGCGCATCACCTTAAAAGAGGTCACAGCAGCGCGAACCAGGCCAGCGTCTCCGTGGGAGTCAGGTGAGCGTTACAAAATATGAAAATAGGCATCTTTCATGTCCAATGTCACCATGTTATCCCCTTTTTTAGGAGGGGGATTACCTCTTGGAGAGTAGTCATGCAAAACTTATGGGGCTTGACATACTTGATTGCAGGAGGTAAATCTAATACTGGGCGCATTGAGAGATTTTTTTTTGGCACAAGGAAGTAAGTTGAATAAATACCCTTGTTTACCCGATTGCCCAGGACAAGTTCTATCGCGTCCTTTGCTAGAAGATTGACGATCTCCGAGGATCATCTTCTGGTGGTCTGAGGAATGTATTTTTTGATGTGGAGGGTAGTTTCGGGGATGCTCGAGTAGTTCTATGCAGTATCCTGCGGACACTGTGGACAGCACCCATCCATCTGATGTGATCACTTCCCAAGCTCGGGTGAAGTTGGTAATGCGTCCCCCTACTGGGGATGCGTGAGAAAGGACCCGGAACGCAGCGTCACTGTTTTGCAGGAGGCGTACCGCCTCTACCCTTACCACGGCCCCTCTCGTTTCCCCTGGTGTAACTCTGGGTAGACTGCTGGTTTTTACCCCATGATGTACCCTGCCCCCGTGAATAGTTGGAGCCTCTGAATTTCGGCCGCGTGGGCGATGAAAATTACTATTGCCTTTTTGATTAGGGGGCTTGTTGGTCAACTGTCCCAGGGATTAACGAGTCTCATACTCATCTTTGGCATTCTTTAATGCGTCCTCTACCGCTTTACCAAACAGTAGATTAGGCTCCACCGGCATGTCGATTAGGGATGCTTGTGTCTCGGGTTTAAACCTTGACCGTCTTAACCAAGCATGCCTCTTAATGACAGTGCTCTCCGCTATTCGCCTGCCAGCGTCATCTGCGGCATCAAAGGTTGCCTTAAGGATGCAACCAGACACGGCTCTCCCCTCTGATGCAACCTGGGCCAACTGGCCCTCTAAGGGTTCCGGTGCGGAGTCGAGGAGGGCAGCTACTTGCTCCCACTGGTGGCAGTTGTAACTCGCCAGCAGAGTGGTGGAGTTGGCAATCCTTGCCTGGTAAGCGGAAGTGGAGGCTACCTTCCTTCCCAACCCGTAGATCTTCTTTCTCTTTGTCGGGGTGGGGGGGGGGCCTCAGATGATAGAGGCGTTCCCACGCTCTTCCGGGTATTAGTAACTACCAGGTAGTCCGGCTTCAGTTGCCTCCTTATGTAAACTGGGTCCGATTGGGCTGCCCTGAACAGTTTTTCGACTCTAGGGTTTACTGTCCTGGTGAGGTTAGGATTGAGAAGGGAAGGATCAATTCTCTGTTGAATGGACTTGAGAATTGGAATGGCCTGGGAAATGGGTTTCTTCTCCCCTACTAGTTCCTCAGCAAAGTCCCTCTCCTCCTGTGCCCCTTGAGAATCTATGCGGAAGTGTTGTGCCGCTGTAGTCAAGACCTCATTTAGGAGGGATTGGTTGTAGATTGGAGAGTCAGTGACTTGAGGATCTTTGTCTACCGGGGAGTCTATTCTGTAGACTTCTGGGTTATCTTCCTCCTCCTCCTCCTCCTCCTCCTGGTCCTCGTCATCCCCATAATAGTCCACCCCAGTTTGGTCATCCAACGTTACCAAGTCTGGATCCTCATCCCGTAGTGGATCCTCACTATACTGGGTGGAAGGCTGAATGTAAAAAGGGTCCGAAGACCGACCTTGCGTTGGGGTCTCTAACCAAGGTTTCTTACCAGGGGGCTGCGGGTCCCTATAGCCTGAAGGAGTAGCCCCATCAGGGGTATAGGAGAGGAAGTGTTCTGGGTTTTTGGAGTAGAAGTCTGCTAGGGAGGTCATTCTATACATAACCCTGTCTATATCGTCACTGGTCCATGTTTTGGAGCTGAGAATGACTGAGAATGAGAGGGTTGCCCTTCTATGACTGGACCGGACCGGACCTATGGGCTTGTGCAGGGGTCTTGGCTAGCTGTTTCTCAGAAGACTTAGCACTGTCTTTATGTACCTGTGGTGCAGAAGAATGGTTTCTTCTGCCGTTTCCCCCCCCCTGAGTGGAAGAGCGTTTCCCTGGTGTTTTCACCCTCTGAGCTTTTCAACACCTGGCGTCGAGATTCGGGGTAGTGTCCCTTTCCTTAGAGGGCGTTGGGATTCGCTGACGCTGACTCCTGGTGAGTGGCCTGGGGCTGGCGGTCGGCTTCATCCTCTGACGAGCCTACCTTCATAACTTTGGTGAGTGAGGCAGTCTTGGCACCTGTGGATGTTGCCTGGTATCGTGAGGCGATCTTGACCGAGAACACCCAGAGGACACGGATTCGGTGGACCGCTCTTTGTGTGCCTCTTTCCGAGAACCCGACACACGCGTCAAGTCTCGGTTGGACTTCGAGTGCTTAGGTGTGGAAGTGGTGTGGGAAGCGCTCGTGTCGCTGGGTGTGTTCCCCATAACTGCCCTGTCGGGTAGCCTTCCGAGGTCGGGGACTTGCGCTTGGGCGTCTTTCGACGCCTGGTTGCCCTCGCCGTCCGACAGTACGGCATCGCTGCCATCACTGAAGATGCCCTCCGCTTCCATGGCCTCGCGTTGCCTAGCGTGGTGGGCCCAACGTTTGGTTGAGCGGTCCTTCAGTGTCTTAGCCTTGAACCAGCTACACGCTCTGCAGTTCGCCTCGGGGTGGTCCCTCGGCAAGCAGAGGTTACAAGTGGAGCGTTTGTCAACCCAAGGATACTTGCGGTTGCACTTGGGGCAGGATTTGAAAGGGGTATCCTCCATAAGCACCCTGTGGCAGTGGGCTAGTTTGTGTAGGAAAATATATGTGTAGAGTATGTTACCACCCCCCCCCCCCACTCTCCCTACTTGCAGGTCTGAGGCCAGAGGGCTTCCAAGGCCCAAAGTACGTCGTGCAGCGCTCGACGGTCCTTTCTTCTCAGAGCCGGCGTCAAACTTCGAACCTCAATGATTTGACGTGGGAGTGGAAGAAACGGGGAAATATCGATTTTTTGCAAAATATGGCTGAAAGCCAGGGAACTCCGCGGAATGCTCCTGTCAAGTATGGCGGAAAAAAACAGTGAGGGTCCTACACGCGTGAGGGATCATGGGTACAGTGGACTTCACTAGGGATAGTATTACTGGCACGCCCTGTGTCGACACCCATTTTCGAAAAACAAACTGTCTCTATGAAGCTGCAGAGTATTAGAGACAGATCTCATCTCTCTCTCTCCCGGGAACCACTGTTAATAAGTAACAAGCCATGATCCTCCACCCCACAGCCAACAAATGCTGAGGAACATTTAAAAAGGGAGCCCGGGAAAATAGTGTACACGGACAACAGTGTAAGCACCACTGCAGAAAAAGAAAGTTCAATGTTTTGCGACTCATGGACACCACGTAAGCAAGGCATAGCTCACCGTCTAATGCTGGTTCAGCTAGGTCCTGAGTGTTTGTAGAGTTGGTGAAAGCACGAAAAGGTGGTGTTTGAATCCTATACCTTTGAAATAGGCTATGGGAGCGACGACCAACAACCTGACCGGATTCCGTAGCGACCACACCACTCATGTACATGGTGATCAGAGAAGGACAGACGTATAAAGTGAACATTTGGACTCCTAACATTCATTGGCCCAGTGGGGGTGTTATTCTGATCTGCACTTTCTGGTGACCGTTGGGTAAAGGGCCCGGGACCCCTAGGGCAAGCAAACATACATATCCACATTGACAACGCTATGATGGCCAGCCAACGCATTAGACATTGCAGATTTCATAACGGCACACAATCTAGACTTCATAGCAACAGAATCCTGGCTACATGCCACAGCGGGCCCAGCCCTTTCACCGGCAATTCCCGAAGGCTATTCCATATGCAGAAGAGACAGACCCAACGCTAAAGGTGGCAGAGTGACCATCATAGCTACCCCTGAAAATGAGAGGCGCCTACAACCACTGCTACTTCCTGTGAACTTATCATAAAAATGACTACATCCACCACTGCTACATTAAACATTCACCTTATTTACAGACCACCTGGGCCTGTACTCACCTTTGAGAATGAGGTCACGCAAATCACCTCTTCCGACACCAAATCCAAACCCCATACCATAATTCTTGGTGATTTTAGCCTAGGACCTCGGATTCAGAAGCCCACACATGTGAAAGGTTGTACCCTCGACTGGGCAATCCAACTCCCCCTGCCAATGGTCCGACCACCACATCACTTAAAATTGACACGAAGATCTGTCAACCCAACCGCCCGTTACTAGCTCCAGAATCAAAAGGAACATCACGGCCAACAACCTGCTCCTGCAACCAGTACTAGCACTACCATCCGGTGACGACAGGCCCCCCTACCTCCTTGACCAAACTATACAACAACACTATCCAAGCAGCCATAAACAAAATAGCCCCGCTTACACTCCGAAAAAGCCAAACAACCGGCCCACCTCAATGGCTGGTTCACCCCTGAGCTTAAAGCTCTAAGAAAGTCTAAGAGAAAAACAGAATTGCTCTGGATAAAATCCCCTACAGCAACTAACAAAATCGCCTTTGATAAGGCCTATAGGGAGTTCAAACAACAAGTACTCACAAACAAAAGCAAACTCTGCAACAGAATTGCCAAAGCTAGCTCTAACACAAGAATTATTTATAATCTTCAGAGAGTTAGAAACCTCAATCCTACATGTGGACAAGTGTAACAAAGACGCAAGTTGATGCGAGAACATACAAAACGCTCTCCAAAATAAATCACTTGCCTACATCCATTATCAAAGCGAAAATCAGCTTAACAAAACCAACCGAACCTTTAACCACCACCGAGAACACAAAGCAAAGAAATCTGCATCAATTTGAATTCATGAAGGTCACAGAGTTAGAAGTCCTCCAAAATATCCTAAATCTAAAACCATCAAAATGCCAAGGTGACCCCTGCTCACCGATGGACATCAAAGACTGCACACCCCAACTCACCCCCTTCATCACCAACATCATCAATGCCTCCTTCGACAACAACAGCGTCCTCAAAGACCTTAAGAATGCATGGGTACTACTCCTACTAAAAAGAATATAAAATAAAGGTTTAAAAAAAAAAAAAACTCCCTTGACTCCAAAATTCCCACAAACTTTCACCCCATAACAACTGTTCCATTTCTCCAGAAAATTCTAGACAGTAGCATACCTGCAGATTCAGAAATACCTTGAAGCCAACAATATCGTTGGGCTACGAAAGTTGGGATTCCACCCAAGACATGGGACGGAAAGTGCTCTCGTAGACTTGAAAGTCCAAATGGACGATCTGAGGGACAAAGGGGAACTAGCCTTGCTCCTTCTCCTGGACATATCCGCTGTGTTTGATCTTGTGGACCACAACATCCTGTGTAAACACTTGGCCTCAGCACAACACTTCTCCACAAACGCCACTCAATGGATTAATTCCTTCCTCAGTGACCGAACTATGAAAGTCTTTTCCACGAAAGCGGACGTACCTCCCACCAGAGTCACGTGTGGGGTTCTGCAAGGCTCATGCATGTCCCCCACTTTGTATAACATTTTGATGACACCTCTTTTTGATCGTCTGAATGACCTGGTGTCTTGCTTGCCAAGTGTGCATGGGCAGTTATTTATCACCAGTACATTGCAGAGAAAAGCAAATACTTTGAACGCAGGTAGGCAGAAGCAATGACTCACATCCACACATGCAGTTAGAGGATAAGTGCTCTTATATGGCTATTTATTCATAGTTAAGCATACATAAAGCAATAAGTGATAAAACAACTAAATCACAGAAAAGATAATAAGCTAACAAAAATACATCACCGTTGGGGTAACTGAATTCCTCATATTGCCAGGAGTAGCTGGAAGACCCCGATAACAGTCAGGCCGAGAGCACAACAGCCCACAGGTGTTTCAGACCAAAGCGTCCCCCCTCCGACTGAGGTCTGTGTTTTTCCCACCTGACCTTTCCAGAGCCACGCATTATATGCCCTCCTCAAAGGGGTGGCAATTTCTCGAGCCTTCTGGCAATAGCACTTGCGTGTTGATGAGCAACCGTTGGTTGCCGGCCGGGTTGACCGACGGTAACCCCAAGGAGCAAAGCAATTACCTCTCCTAAAGCACCACGGAAAACTATTTCATAACTCATCTTCAACCTTGACACAGGCATAACAAACCTCATCTAGTACCAACCTTCACCTGCAGATTCTAGCCTCGCTGAGCTCTGGGACCTTGGATGAGCCATGCAAACCAACCCGAGTAAAGTTGAAAACATGTTTTTCAGTGAAATACTGCTAACCAAGTTGAGAATCTGTGTACAAGTGCAGCTTCCACTGAGGCATGGAATAAATATCCATTATGGCTCTGACTGCCGGCAATATGCACTGCACACGAACGCCATATTTTAGCTCAAGCATCACACCTGGGTGTCACCTACACGAATTACGCAGATGACACCCAGATCCTCATACCAATAACAGGGGAACAGACGCTGACACTCTCAATGCCATATTCCTCACTATTCAAGTCTGGATGGCGGAGCATGGGCTATGTCTAAATGATGACAAAACGAGTTGCTCCTTATAGGCTCCAAAACCGGATCGCCCAACTAAATGAGTCCTTCATTATAGATGGCAACACCATCAAAGTCTCAAAGGAGGTAAAAACTCTGGGCTTCTACCTAGACTCCACTCAGCCTTAAACAAATCAATGCCAAAACATCAGCCACCTCCTACAAATGCAAACTCATCAGCGCCTGCTGACAATTCCTCACACCTGACAGCTGCTTGACTTTGGCAAGAGCACTAGTCCTAACCCGACTCGGGTAACGCCTTATATGCGGGCACCAAGATCCAGAACATCTCAAAGTTACAAGTCCTTCAAAACAACACCCTCAGAGCTGCCTGAATATCCCCAGATCTGCACACATCAGCTACAAGACACCAACACTGGCTACAGATACATGAACGCATCATGTTTAAAACACTCAACTTAACTCACAAAGGTCTTGACCGGATGGCCCCTGCATACCTTTGACAAAATCACCACGACAATGCACAAGACCAACCAAAGCAGCCTACCAGCAGCGCCTCTACTGCCAAGTTCAAGCTCCAAAATGCTAGTGGAGTAGTTTCCCCACTATTGCCAGAAAACTGAAACTCACTGCCTCTCCCACTCAGACCCCAAGAACCCTTCTGGATTTTCTGCAGACTTCTCAAAACGCATCTCTTCACTCTCAGCCTGAGTAACTAACAATCACCCACCCATACCTCACACACTCTAAAAAAATATAAGTCTGTAAATATTGTATTTACTCTGTCCTCCCAGCAATGTTAATACCATGCATTATGTCTGTCTAACATCTGTTAGTATGAAAGCGTCCAGATGCCTTTGGGTTCGGCGTGCTATAAGCTTCAAAATCAATAAATGGTGAAGGGGTAACAAAGAATGGAGGCATATGTAGGGACAAAAATCAAAGGCACCAATGCTCTCCCAGGACAGACAAGAAGGGCGTCACAAGCTAGTAGCAGACACTGGTGGAGTCACAATGGAGAACCTCATGGTCGCAATTCAAGAGTCTCTGAAGGCCTTGGAAACTAAAATACATTAAGTGTGTGTGGATGCGTCATTGGTGGAAGAAGCCTTGCAGAAGGTGAATGACCGTGTTGGTGCTGCAGCAGTGGGCGAGCTACCTGGAGGATGTGGTGGAATCCATGAGGAATCGGATTAGGGGCGTGGTTGGAGTGACAAGGGTCCTGGAAGATAGAGCAGAGGATGCGGAAGGTGCAACATCAGACTGGTAGTGTCTTGAAAGCCTATGATTAGGCATGACCACAAGCCTCTCATCTCCACCTAGTTTGAAGCTGTGAAAACAGACCCCACCCCCACCCCCTGGTCATCAGTCATTCATGTCAAAACTCACGCTAGGCTGTGTCTCAGCTCATAAAGAGACATGTCGAGGTTCATGTGCTCATCAATAGGATTAAATATATAGTCAGGAATTGTTAAGTTCCTAGACTCAAAGAGATACCACTCCGAGTTATACACAGGAGTTACCATGTTATTGCATTTAATATGATCCCATATCTTCTGCGGGTTCTTAGTCTCATTAAACAAGCTAAAGCAGATATAACATGA
Organism: Ambystoma mexicanum; assembly: GCF_040938575.1. Lineage (NCBI taxonomy): Eukaryota > Metazoa > Chordata > Amphibia > Caudata > Ambystomatidae > Ambystoma > Ambystoma mexicanum. Next base: position 1,002,945,647 of record NC_090924.1, read on the forward strand.
GCAGGTTTGAATGGGTAAATAAAAGAACAAGTTCTGGTTTTAGTTTAAAAAGCATGGGTAGCCAACCTATCTCACTAAACTACTATACGCCATCAGTCTCCATGCACTCCGCAAGCTTCCACTGGTCACTCACGTTAAGAGCAAAGTGTGCTTCAAATGAAACCGCTCCTTCTTGGGTTGAAGTGTTCTGCTTTGCTGGGACTGGTTGTCTCGCTCATGCTGATGCTGCTCTGCACTCCTCCCCAGCCCCTCTGGCTTGAATGGACTGGCAATTCTGCTGGGCTTCGTGCTTGCCTTCTTTTCTCCTCCTTGTGATAGGCTACATATCGATAAGCTAACAGGGTTGCCCTACACGTGCGAGTTCATCTCATCTGCTATTTGTAACAGTGAGGGAGGTAGTGTAATACTTTGTTGGTTGGAGGTAGAACTCCTATGCAACACTACATTAGATGGGTTTTCGCACCTCAAAGTGAGATCTTTGCACCAGTTTATTAAATGCCTTCACTGTACTATATGGCATTTGTGAAGTTCTGCAACATTACATAATGTATGCTTATGCAGGCTATATTAGCCGGTTGTCTTATCAAGGGACATCTATCTCTCTGGTTACCCAGTGTAATCCATGGTACCCTATGGTCCTTGACTTTGCTAATGAGCAAGATGCATCTGTCCGTATCTTTAAATTTCCTGTTCTTGAATCCTTATCGGATATAACACCTACCTGTTTGAGGTTAAAAGGCTGCTCTCAGATAACACCTACTGGTGTCAAGTCAAACAATGGCTCCTCTTGCAGAGCCTACGAGCACTTGTTCAGCAAGTGTCGGACAAGGTATATGCATCATTACATTTCTATGTCAAAAAAGTGTGGTGTAGGTTTAAAGAACACCTTTCATGGCTACAGGTCGAATAAGATCTGAAAAGCGGGGTCTTAAATTAGTCGGCGTTAATGTCAGTAGTGGTCCCTTAACAGGAGGAAGGAGAAAGCACAGAATTATTCATGGAAAAACTAGTGGACATTCTGCGTCCTCAAGGCCTTTCCAAATTGTTTACGGTTGAAGGAGCTCACAGGGTGCCGGGACGAACGTGGTGCACCACGGCGAGCAATAGTAGCAAAACTACATAATTTGAGGGATAGGGATGTTATTCTACAAGAAGCGAGAAAGATCGGCATTATACAGAAAGACAACGCGAGAATGACAATATTTCCTGATTTTACGCAGCAGGTGTAGAAACAGACATTCATTTGATTCAGGTAAAATAGCAGCTTGGGGAACGCAACATGAAATACATGATATTCTTTCTGGCTAAATTAAAAAAAGGTATTGGCAGAAGGCATTCCTATTTCTTCTCTCCGCGAAGGAGGCATGGTCCTGATTGGACTCTGGGAAAAGACAAGACGGTGGCTCCGAAGAGCGACAAAATGGAGGGGAACAACCAAAGTGATGGAACAGACGCCGACAAATGTTGGTGGATGGGAGCAGTTATGAGTATGTGGCAATGTTTTAGTGTAATGGCACAACTGCAACAAGCCTTAAGCTTCAGCCAATGTTGGGGCCACACCACGGACGGTAGTTCCATTGACCCAGGCGGCCATGGCTGGGATGGCGGATGGAACAAATGGTCCAGTTTTGGTGTTTGCAGGGGGTTGGTGGCAGGGGTATGCCACTGATGGCAGAAAGGGATTTAATTTTTGTGGTACGAGGCAGTCCAAGTTGTAAGATAAAATTAACCAAGGAAGAAATGCCTTCATGAGGAACTTTGAAATACGCATGACAACATACAAGGGGGCTTTTACTAAGGCATGGCAGGAGAGTGAACCAAGCCTACAAAGTGAAACCTAAAGTAAGAACTGCGAGTCTGGGTTTCGCACCAATGCAAAGACAACTGTGAAGCTAGTAGACTGTACATGCAATACTTGGCAGGTGAAAAAAAGCCTGCATCTGACGCCACAACTTGAAATAGCCTCCAGGCTGTTCTTTTTCATCACGTTACGGTAGCAGGTGGGAGGAAACCCAGGTCTGCCAACCAGGGTCAGCAACCCAACACAGCATGAGACGTGCATACCAGCTGACGTTCAGCACAATGTCTGGTGAGAAGGAATCAGATCTGCTGAATGGGTCTGGCACTCCCATGAAATCAGCCAGAGGCTCCCGAAAGGAAGAAAAACCTCAGCAAACAGGGGCATAAAAAACCCAAATGGAAGTTTGATCATGGGAAAGGAGACATTTCCCCTGGTACATTGTGAAGGAAGAGGGGGACATCCTCTTTGGTTAAGCAGAACTTTGTGAATATTATCTTGGTGAACTGCAAAGTTCCAGGAAGGAGAAAGCCATCCTCTTGGGATCTTTAGAGAAAGAATCATGAGAAAACCAGGGGAAATGAGCAATACCCCCTGGAGTGTGGTAATTTGTTAGAGACTTTGCAAGCTGTCAGGAGGAGGGAGACACTCCTGAACTATAAGTTTTGAATCTTCTTTTGAGCACCTTTTTGGATCTTTGTTTCATCTACAGAATCCCGCAAGCCACAAACAAAAAACACTTCTCACTTTCTCCTTAGTTTAAGGTGTAGGGACGTAAATAGGTTTTGACATAGGACGGTGAGATTTCTGGCACATGCATATCGGGTTGAGACAGGGAAGTTTTAGGGAAAGGTAAGAGTTTCCCAACCCCCCTTTACTTTCAAGAAAATGTTATGCCAAACAATTTACCACTCCTGTATCAGTCTCCTACTGAACACTGTTACAGATGTAATTTATATGGTCACTTCACAACAGTATTAAAATTGGCTATGTGTAAAAATGAAAATGTAGATCATACATCTATTACCAAGCCATGCGGGTGTCAGATTTCAGCCAAATGATTCGTACATCACAATTATAAAGCACATACAGGGAAGTTAACCCTGAGCCAAAGAAACAGTTTGTGCCAGTTAGTGCAGACACAGCATGCTGGCAATTATTGTTTGGATCAATTACATGCCAATTCTGCCTCTGTGCCCAAAGCACATTCTTATGAATTAAAAGCAGGAATTCAACATTACAGAATACTAGGCACTGTGCAGTGGTTACGCAATGACAGATGGGAGCACAGTTGCAGCAGGTCCAGTTCCACCTCCAGGGTAAGGTGACGACGCTCCAAAATGTGTTGCAGCCCCTTCAAAGGCTTGACAGCAACCATGGATTTCCAAACAGCCAGTAACTGCTGCTACCATGGAGAAACTCCTCAGGTGATCCTGCAGCCACTGGCAGTGTTACCCTGTGCTGTTTTGTCTTCTCCGACACAGTGGTATGAATGTTCAATGGTGGGGCAGGAGGAGTTGGTTTAGGTGGCCCTGTATCATGGTGCCAAGCCAGCCAACCCCAACCTATCCAATTACCTGTTTACTTATCCCTAAAGCCCAGTTTTAGGCCAACAAAATGGCTAGAGCGATTCAAACTGGTTGTGGTCTCTTGCTCTCAGCCTTTAAAATGTGCAAACAATCATCCAATGAGTTGACCTCACTATAGTAAGCAAGGGCCTCATTTTGCCATGGTCAACAGACAGTGCATCCTGCACTGTAACAAGTTAGTTACTTGTCTGCAATTTCTCTTTTCTTTTTAAATGGATGTTAAGAATGAAACTTATAAAGCTAAAGTTGAAAAGTTGCCAGATGTTTACCTAGGATAGGAGCAGGGAGCATATTGAATGCTGGCGAGGTGACCAGATCACGCGCTTCTTGTAGGTCAGTAGCAAGATTCACCAAGTCACCTTCCTCCACATACAATTCCTCTGGGAAGTCCCTGAGGTGGTTGGTTACAATCCAAAAGGAATGGATCCCCCCCCCCTCCCGCATCATAAAATGTTGCATTCGAGACATAAATGCACTCCTAAGAAGCAGAGGTTACCCCTGAGTAACTCCAGAGGGGTTGGGGTCGAAGGACCCATGTCGGAAGACTGAGCAGCGCAACTTCGAGACTGGTTCCAGTCAGTCATAATTGCCAAAGCTCAAGGGCGTACAGTCACTGGATTTTGCGGGGAGTCCGCCAGCAGGGCAGAGGCCTAAGCAGTCGGTACAAGAGCCGATGCCACTTTGGCAAAGATGCCATTCCTCAGGCGTAGAGGACGGAGTGGGGAAAGGTACCTTAGGGTGTGTGTTTCTCTAAAGAGTCACTGAAGCAGTGGCTTCTTTTTCTTGAAGAGGAAGAAGAATTAGGTTTTGAACATCCGCCGGATGAAAGAAACCTCTCGTGTTCTTTTTCTTCTTGTCCTGGCTGACTGGGTACCGATCTTTGGTTCAGAGTTCAGTGCCTGGTGACCTTTTCTCTTTGTGGACAAAGATGAACAGTTTCGCCTCCCAGTCACGAAGTGCTGTGGGGTGCATCAACTGGCACAACCTGCAATCCTGCATGTTGTGCCCCTTACCAAGGCAACAAAGATAGATCCTGTGAGGCTCTGAGACGGTCATCTGCAGTTCACTCGGGGTTTAAAACCAGAGGACTCCCAACGGGTTTGGAAAGAAGCAGTGATCCTGAAGCAAGCAGAGTGTGGAGAAAATGACGCGCCGCCATACTGGCCCCAGGAGCGTTGGGCACAGAAGATGCAGATCTTCGTGGCACCCCCTGGCAATGGAAAGGTTTCCGAAAAGAAGCTGAACTGGGGAGATCTATATCAAAGACTATGAATCTGTGGGAGGAAGCAATCAATTAGAAAGTATGTGTATAATCACAGTGGTCTTGGGGTGACAAGGGGGAGGATGCGAGTGCTGGCTGCACTGCATTTTCCACGTCAGTAGGCCCTTGAACAGTGATTTTACACTACCTCCTATCCATTCACCTGCAACTCCAATCAACCCTAACCATTAACTATATAAGCTGGGGCTGATGAGTGGTCTGCTCAAGTTTCTATGGAGCCTACCCCTACAGACAGCGTTGCCAAAATTGGGCTATTTTGTATACTTGAAACAGAGATGGGAACTCCCCAGTGTCGTCACCTGAAATGTGTGACCATAGTATGGAAGCGTTTCAGTGAGGGCGTTTCGTATTCTTCAGGGAGCGGTCTGGCGTCTACTTAGGATGTAACAGTGCAAAGTACCCCTGATCACCTGAATGCTCTAGCTCTGAGCAGTCCTTCTGGTGTCGTGGGAAGTAGACTGCAGGAAAGCTTAAGATCTGCTGCGTTTTAACAGAAGGTACTGTCACCACTGGAGTGAGAGGACTTTACTGGGAGGGGCAGGCTCCGACATTCCTCAGGGAAACAGGACATGCCCCATAAAGAAATATTTATCATGGGTGGGGAGCATATTTGCAAAGGAAAAGGGCGAACCAAAGGAGAGCATCAGAGATGCACAGATGGATGTAGGGAAAGAATGGGGTTGTTTTGTAGTCTAGTCAGTTCAGGCCCCATAATATAATTCCAATAGAATATAACCGACTCCTTTGACAAATAAATGAATTAAAAAAATAGATATTTCAGTACTTTGGTCTGCTTGTTTAACCCCAGGGGGATGCTCTACCATACTGTCCAACAATGCACTGGCCATTATGTGTCCCCTGAATGCCCATTTACCAGGAACAATGTACCAATGTGCACTGGCAACAAGGCATGCAGGTGCAGGAACTTCCACCGCCGTTTAACAATAAAATACCTAGTGCAATAATGGTTTTGCTGGGCTTTATGAGCAATCAGAGGTTAACTTGGGGCCAAAACTAGAATCCCATCCGGCTCCCATGAGCCCCCACAGCCACAGAGCACACTGCACACAGAGCATGCTGACCGGGCTCCATTGTCGCTCTGCTGCGGCAACGCCCCGTTTTTAAACACACGCGGCAGAGTTAAGTTACTCTGCCGTGTGCGTGCGTCCTTAAAGGGGCAGGCACCACACTCCTTTTTCATAAACAAAAAGGAGGTAAATACAGATACTTCAAAACATTACACTGCACACAAGATAACACCCCTGTATTTACTTCCCTCTCAGTCCCACAAGTCACTATTAAGCCAGTGAGCTGAGCCCACCAGTTCAGGGGTCCACAGTCATTGAGATGGTCAGACTTCCCCGTACCGACCCTTTGGGGATACCTCCCGTCTGCCTCCCGGATCGGGCCCTCATCTGCATACCCTCAACCTAGGGGACTCTGGATGGGCCAGGCCACCGCCCTCATCTGGTACTTCACCAGTCTCTTGTGAGGATCGCCTCCGGCCTAGTCTCACCCACCTTCAAAAATCTGGCATTACGGATAACAGTGTCAGTCCCATCTGATGCAGTCACCATCGAGCCACGCACTGCCACTACATCCATGGGACCAGGATCGTAAGTGAGCGCTTGCCTTGTGGATGCAGGTTCTTCGAGCACTTCATCCCTGGGAATCAGCTGCTGGAGCCGGAGCCCTCTGCGGATGTTCTCTCTGTTCAGAGTGTCCTTTCACGATCCACCTGAGCATCGTCAATGGCCGGTTATCGCTCCTGCACCTCGGGGATTAGACCCCCTACAACACTGTCAAAACATGGCTTCCGCCACTTCAGTTGACGCATGAGGGGTGGCCCTTTATTCCCTCACGAACTGATAAAGCACCAATTGAAGGCAGTGTGCTTGGCCATGAGTGATGCAAAACACCTTGTTCAGAGTCCATAAACCTCTAAGCTTTATCTTTAGCACAGGGGCAGACTGGTGAAACTTTCCGATGTTGAATGCCGTATTCTCCCATCAACTGGGAGAAGCTGTCCCCTTAGAACAGCGGTCCGTTGTCCGAGCACAGGGTCTGAGGCAGGCCATGGGTGGCAAAGATCTTCAAGGACAACAGCCATCTTATCAAAAGAGGCTGATTCGTTAAACTCGACCTTGGGGTACCGTGACCATTAATCCACCACCAGAAAATGATTGTCCAGGCCCGTAAACCCAAAATCAGCATGGACATTTTCCCAAGGTCTCGTTCCTCTGGGCATAGTCTGTGCTGGGGAAACCGCCTGGCACCACACAAAGGCTGACAAACTCCTCCACCAGTCTTTTGAGGTCAGTGAACCATATTTTTTGTCGTAGCTTTGCCTTCGTCTTGGCAGTTCCTCGATGGCCCTGGTACACTAGCTCAATAACTTGGGGAACTTTGCACATTGGTATCACTATGCGGTCACCCTTGAGCAATAGCCACCGACTCAGTAAACGTCAGCGCTTCCTTTACTCTGCATAGCTGTTCCAGCGCCAACCTCGCCCTCTGGGTCCTTTGTGCCAGTGTGTCCACTAGCGATCGCCACGACCCTTGCAGAAGGCCGCCTTTAGTATTAGGAAGCACTCATCCTCTGGCATCGCCTTCTCGAGCTCTTGAAGAGGCACAGAGTTTGGGGTTTCCGCCTCAACGACCATCCTCACATGCTAGTAAGCCCCCTTCCGCCTCGCCTCTGGGAGGCCTCAATAGATTGTATATCGGCCCGGCAGCAACACCGCTGCAGACTGAGACCACCCTTCGATCCGGGCTGGAGGTTTCCGGATTGTCAGTTCACCACCGTCACTGGCCATCCCAGCACACAGGCGAAAATGTTGACACCCCCCCACAAGACTGCCTGGGCCCCCCTCTCAATCTCTGAGTAGCGCTGCTCTGTCTCAGACAGTGCCTTGCTCGTGTAGGCAATCGGCCTGATCTCCCCATTAGCGTCCATTTGGGTGAACACTACACCCAGACCAAAAGGGCTGGCGTCCACCACAATCTCTGATGTCAAGGACAGATTGAAAAATGCCATGGTGTCTCCCGCCGTCAGCGCTCCCTTCACATCTTCAAACGTGGCCTGTTCCAGCGGACCCCACTACCACGTTGCCTCTTTCTTGGTGAACCTCCTCATGGGTTCAGACCTGGAGGTTAGGTTTCGGATGAACCTGACAGTTTGTGACCATCCGCAGGAAGCTTCAGACCAGATACATTCTCTGGGGGACTCGCTTCCACAATGTCCTTAACTTTTCGGGGGTCAAGAGACACCTCCCTACTTGAACACGAAAACTATTTTTTTTTTCACATTTCCTTATAGAAGGTCAGTCCCAGCGCCTGCAGCCGTCTGAGCCCTCCCTAGCATCTCTATCCGCCTCAGTCTTTGCAAACACCAGGTTGTCGTTGCTGATGTTGAGGACACCCTCCAGGTCTGCCAGGGCCTCACGGATGATATTTTGGAACATCTCCACCGCCGACACTCCGAAGCTTAGGCGCTTGTATCTGTAGAGGCCTCATTGCGTGGACAAGGTGGTGACCTACCTTGGGTTTGGGTGTAACACCACTTGATGGTATCCCGCCCGTAGGTGAAACTTTGAAAAGAATTGCACCCCTTGCATTTCCGCAATGATATAATTGATTGTGCGATGTCCTTCACGCTTGGCCTTGTTCAGGAGCCCCATGTCCACACAGATACTCACCGAATCCGGTTACTCTGCCTTCCTTGAGATGACGATTAGCGACACCCACAGGGTAGATCCATCCACCTTCGATGATGTCCAGCACCACTAAATTGTCCAGTTCTTGGTCTACCAGGTCCCGCAGATGGACTGGAACTCTACAGGGCTTGAGCGCAATTGGCTGGAATAGATGCCTGGTCACCAACAGTATGCAGAATATGCCAACACAGCTACTGTAAAACACACGTCGATGCCATTGCAAATAATATGTCATAACTGTCATGTTAAAGCATTTTTGTGATGCTGGACCCCCCAATATGTCTGAGAAAGCGGTGTGTGCAAGCCAGGCATGGCCCATTTGGTACTCTCATACTGCCTCCTTCATAAAGGACAGACGGGTGGCAGATCACCACCCATTAAGAATAAGTCACCCCTCCCTACAACCATATTCTCTTTGCTCAAAATGTTAATATAACGATTCATATATTGTCTGGTTGGTATGTTCTAGGATTTGTCCACTCAAGTCATCACTGTGAAACTGAATTGATATTAGCCCTGTGACTTGCACTTTCTGTGAATAAGCCTTGATCACATTGATTACACATGTTCATGTTTTCAATCCTGCCAATTATTTTGATGTAACAACTTTCAAGGTTAATCAGAAAAGTAAGTTATGGCTTACCTTTCCTTGGCTGAATTCTGTAACATGGCATGTGAGCAATTAGCATGAATTAGGGATATGCTAAACTGGCAGTGGATTTTATTTTTTTAACAAAGCAGCACATATATGATGAATTTGCTTTAAAACCAGACAACACATTGATTTAAATACTCCAGATTGTTTTTGCACATGCAGCCCCAAAATAAGCTTGCATTGTTAAAATCATGGATGCAGAGGAACCATCCAACAAAAAGCAAAAGATATATCATTCCCATCCAGAGTGGGAAACAAATTTTCTTTCTTCCAGCGTAAAAAGAAAATGCTCATCTTTAATGTACGACGCCCAAGTTAGTGGTAAAAAACGTGGAGGGGCGCTGTTGAGCAGCCGAGGAAAATGGCTGCTTAGCCTTAGAGCTCTGTTCCTGCCCACTAGAATCCTCCAACTATCGGCACTAATCCGCACGATATCTTTTCAACACTGCCACGATTCTCAATCGGCCGCTCTTCTCCCCGTGTGGCCGAAGTTTGGAGGGAGTTCGCTGCCTGGAACCGCCATGGCTAACAGGGCCTGCGGCGCCGCGCAGCGCGGCTTCCTTGCTAGGAACACTCGCACTGGTTGGTGCTGCCTCCTCTGTTCCAGTGCGCCGCCTGCTGCGGGCTCCCTATGCGCCTCCTTGCTGGAGCGTCCCGCTCCCCTTCTGGAGCCCTGCAGAGCGGGACTCTCCATCCGCCGCCCGCCTGGGACATACGGCTGGGCCGGCCTGGAACTGTGGGGGCGGCAGTGACCTGCCACTGCGGGCCGGACCGTGCCCTCTTGCGCCTACGGTGCAACGGGGCCACTCGTGCTGCACGCTGCTCCGGGGGCGACGTGGGAGGAGCAGCTCCCCCTCGATCAAACGGCTACTGCTCCTGCTGGCAGCCGCCGCTGCCCTGCCCCCTTGGGGGCCCCTACAGCGACAGACCCTCTGCCCTCACCAAGGACCCACCGCGGTGGCCCCCCCGTGCACTTCTTGGCTGAAAGACATTCAGCTTCCGGGTGGCCTGTGATCAGCAGAACCCTGCTCCCCCCCCCCCCCCGTCCGGATGAGGCCCTGCGCCTCAGTGGCCCCGAATCTGGGCCGGCCCCCTGGAGGCGCTCACACATGTCTGGGACGCACAGACTCAGCCGCCCTGGAGCTGTAAGGTGGGTGTAGGGGGATACTCCTCGCCCCTCTGTCCAACTGGGGGCCCACACCACATCCAGTACTGAGTCTTCCCTGCTCCCTCCCTGAATCTCTCCGCCCACAACTCACTGGGCCCCACGTTACGGCTGCTGAGCTTCACCACCTCTTTGGCCACCCTTTGTGTGCGGGGGGGGGGTGGCTGGGAGCAACCGGCGAGCCCTTGCCCATAAGGCTCCACATATCCATGATCTTTGCTTCAGCCGATAAAGAACTGCGACGTTGAGGGCCCGCCGGCAGGCGTGCTCCCCGCTCCATTAACGGCTCACTACCCTGTGCACCCAAGTATACCCCGTAAAGAGACTGCTTGCACGAAGCTCGCCGGACCCTGCGCTCAGCGCTCCCCTGGCTCTTCTCCTGCGGCGGCCCTGCCATCGCCACCTCGCTGCGAGCAGACCTCCACCCGGACTGGTCATTATTAATCCTACTGTGCGGGAGCCACTAGTGGACTGCACCTATTGACCCACCACTATCCGTCCCTCGGAGACTCAATCTCTGACCTTCATCAACCCCTGCCAATCAGACGCTATTCCAGCCACGGCAATGCCCAGCAAGGCGCGGGATGCCACCAAGGTAGGCACCATGGACAGGTTTGCCAGGGCAGCGCCTGGTGCGGACCAGGCGTCCTCTTCTGCAACACTTTAGGATGGTGGGGTCCCGCCGATCCACCCGTAACCAGACCTAGCTGTGATGGAGTCTATGGCTAAAAACTTCGCAGCCTTCCATGAAAAGCTGGACGACATCAATGCGAATGTAGCCTCCCTGAAAGCGAAAATTGACCAGCATGGAGCCAGGATCACTGGAGGAGCAGCAAAAAATAGGTACTAATGAGGACGCTGTCCATGCCCTACAAAATACAGTCACAGAACTCGTTCGGGACATGAAGCATGTCAAAGCTAAGTGCGATGACCTCGAATCGCGGTCCCGCAGAAATAACATTTGCATAGTAGGGGTCCCAGAAGCTGCACTAAAGGGACACATGGAGCCAGCAGTTGAACAACTTAAAGACCTCCTCGACAACCCCATGCTCTCACCATTCTTCACAGTAGAGAGCTCATCGCTCCCTGGCGCCGCAATCTAAGCTAGGAGACTTTCCCAGACCTATCATCGCCAAGCTACTGAGCTATAAGGACAGGGACCACACACTCTGCTTGGCCAGACAGAAAGGGGAACCAAGGCTTGACTCGAACATCATCAGGATTTTCCCTGATTCGGTGGGAGTGCAGATGGAGAGCCGCCAATTCGGGGGAGTGAAGAAGATGTTAAGGGACAGGAAAATCGAATACGCGATGCTCTTCCCTGCGCGCCTAAAATTCACCCATCGCAACAAACTACTTTTTCACGGTACCTGATGAAGCGGTTAAGTTCGAGGCGCAGATCCCACTGGTGGATCCTCCACGGGAACCGATGGACGACTAATGCCAGACTCCGACTCCCATTGTGCGCCCCCGATAGACGCAGAGATTTGGCCATCGACACCTCCGGGGCGCCTGGGTCCCTCATTGTCCCACTGCGAGCCCACCGTGGCCCAACACTAACATATTGAGAACAACTCCCTGGGGGGAGCGCGACCCTAGCTCTCCTGGCAACTATATCAAGTATTGGGCCCAAACATTGCAAGCCAAGCTCTGCTGTCATGTACTGGCCTACGGCGGCTCTAGCTAGGACTACGCTACCCCAGAATATGTGGATCCTTCTTTTGCAACCTGAGTTTCATCTGCCGATCAAAAGTTTTATGTTGTATCATCGATATTTGCATTGTTACACGTGGGCAGGACGGCAGTGGCAGCCCCCACTGCGGCTGCAATACCCTTTGAGGCGAAGTGTTTGTGTTCAAGCCCCAGTTGGGCGATTTCTCAGGCGTTGCCGAGTTGGGGATGGCACACAGTTGTTTGCTCTAAGTGGGGGTATCTACACACTGCTCGTTTAAGCAGGGCGGTGAGGGTGGGGGGCATAGAAGTTGGGGAAGGTTATATACAAAATGGCGGGAAAGTTGAGACCGGCTCTAAAAGGCAGGCAACCTTGTGCCATTGCAGCACATATGGTGTTAATCAGAGAGATTCTATGCTAGGGATGTTCCATAAGTTATTATTATTATTACGAAGTCCCATAGGATTGCGGCCTATGCACAAAGACATGGGGTCAAGGTCCTCCTGTTGCAGGAGACACACGCTTTGCAACACTTAACATAGCACGGACCTGGGGCCTCAGATATTATACCCAATACTCCACTCAAGCTAGGGGAGTTCATACTCTCACCCACAAGTCGGTAAACTTCAAACTCCACACATCTCACATTGGCACAGAAGGTAGATATGCGATTCTACATTGCACTTTGGCTAACGAAGAATGCCTGCTGGTCAATTCATACGCGCCCAACACTGATTCCCCCCGAGTTTTTCGATGGGGTGACTGCTATCCTTATGAGATATCTAGACGTTCCCCATCTTGTGGGGAGGAGACATGAATCTGATACTCGATAATGTCCTAGATGGAACGACTACTCGCCGGGCCACATCACGAGCGGCCAAACGACTCCTTGCACACATGGGCTCCCTGAACCTACATGTATGGAGAACACTCCACCCCCATGAAAGGGACTACACTTTCTATTCAACGGTACATGACAGCTCCTCAAGAATAGATTGGTTCCTCTCGTCTGGTGACCAGGTGGGGAGGGTTTTAGATATCAGGATCCTCGCACGCACACTATCTGACCGCTCCTGCAGATCCAACTCAGTAACACTACGCCGCCACGGCCTGCCTGGCGCTTTAAATCTGACGCCTTATCCGATATTGTCTTTAAAGCTGAGATACTAGCGGACATAACCACATTCTTTGAAAATAACAATGCATCCGACACCCCTGAAGGGACCAGATGGGAGGCATTCAAAGTTTACATCAGAGAGATGTGCATCTCTAGGGAAGCGGGGGTCCTTAAAACTATAAGACAAGCCCTAAATAGCTCCGAAACCAGGCTTAAAACCCTTGAACAGGAATACCTCTCCACTCCGACCCCAGCAATACTAGCAAAGATCAGAACAGAACTTGAACAATTTGAGTCACATGCGTTAAGGGAGGTGCGATATTTTGCTCGCCCAGTAGCTGCCCGTAAATATGGGGAGGGAGAAAGACCGGGCAGAACCCTGGCCAGGCTGGTGTGGGCGGAGGGCGGCAAGACTCGAGTCGATAGCATTATCGACGAAAAAGGGCCAAGGCACTGGTCGGACCAATCCATCCTAGACGCATTCGCCAGCTTTTCTGCTACTCTATACGGCCCCCAGCCTGTACACACAGCCCATAACCTGGATGCCCTGCTGGAAAACATTCCTATGACCCTTATCTCCAAAGGCACCAGGGAACGCCTTGACACTCCATTCACCTTAGAGGAGATAGTCCAGGTGATTTCAGACCTTCCCAAGAACAAGGCTCCGGGCTCACTTCTGAGTTTTATCAGGAACACGTGGCCATACTGGCACCAGCTTTGCACAGGGTCTTAGCCAAATCACTCCGATTGAACACCCTCCCTCCCTTCCTCCTTAAGGGAAGCTTTAACAGTCCTCCCCAAACCGGGGAAACCCCCAGACGAGTGCGGGTCCTACAGGCCCCTTTCCCTCATCAACAGACATGAAAATCTTTGCCAAGATAATCGCTAACAGGTTTCTTCCATTCATGCCCCATCGGGTCCACGCTGACCAAAGTGGATTTGTTCCCGGCCGCTCTACGGCACTTAAAATCCACCGCCTATTTAACGTCCTGTCCAGAATTGATCCGAACGCTGATGCAGTGGCGGTTACACTAGACGCCCAAAAAGCTTTTGATATGGTCTCATTGCAATACCTATGGGCCGTGCTAGAAAAAAAAAAATGGGAGTTGGGCCAAATCTGATTTCCTATATAAAACTACTTTACACGGGACCACTGGCCAGGGTGCTTGTTAACTCTGTTCCTTCCTCTTTCGCGCTACATAGGGGGACTCGCCAGGGATGTCCATTCTCTCCCATCCTTTTTGCACTCGCCATTGAACCCATGGCTGATCACGTAAGAGGGCGTCACATAAATAAAGGCATTTGTTTACAGGACACGCCGGAAATCATCTCGCTGTACGCCGATGACGTACTCTTGTATGTCAGAAACCCCTCCACCCGATCATCCGTGACATCACCAAAATAGGCACATACTCCGGTTTCACCATCAACTATTCTAAATCAGAAATCTTCCCTCTCACTGCATCAACTCAACAACCGTCATGCGAGTACCCCCTACACTGGTCCCCAGGTGATATCCGATACCTCGGGGTGCAGGTATCGCTAATCAAAGCTTCCCTGCTGACTGAGAACTACGAGGCTATGGCACAGCTCATCGTGACCAAGATGTCCAAATGGCGCAACCTACCGCTATCCCTTGTGGGCAGACTCTAATAAAAGTGATAGTGGTCCCCAAGATTCTCTACATCTTTGCCAACGTACCAGTCTGGCCCGGAAAGCAATACTTCAAGAAACTCCACTCGGAATGCGCCCAATTTCTCTGGCATGCTGGCGCGGTCTGTAAGAAGTGGCTACATATGACTTTACCCTATGAGAAAGGGGAACTCACAGCCCCAGACCTCTTTCTGTAATGGAACGTGGCACAGGCCCAACATGCCACCCACTGGTACATGCACCCGAATCCGCCCCCACATGTAAAACTGGAGAAACTGGCAGGGGTTGGGACAACTATTATGCCCTTATTACTGCACCACACATTCCAAACAGCCGCCACATCAGACCCAGTGGCCACCACGATCAGGGCCTGGAATAGCATCCTGCGCTCCGAGAAAGAGCAACACACATTATTAGTGGCTACCCATATGGCACTTTCCCGGACTCCCACCTCCCCCCCCTCGAACAACACCTTTTGCGACACTGGGAAAATCTGGGCTATCGAGCCCTAACTGATCTGTTCCCCGATGGTACGTTCATCACTCCCCAAACATGGCGGCCAGAACACTCCAACTCCTCGCTCAAGGTGCTACAATACTACAGGCTTAAAGCAGCAGTACGAGCTGTGTGGCCCTCGCTTCCAGATGAACCCCCAGACTCACCTGAAATCCAATATATAGCAAATTCCGCAGGCGGCAGGGGCATAATATCCACATTGTACAAAATGCAGCTGGGGAAAAGAGGATACATCCCTCAAACCACAGGACGCATGGTCTAGGGAGCTGGAAATGGAAATCACGGATGAAATGTGGAGTAAAATGTGTGCACATACACGCAAAGTCTCCCTTAGCTCCAGATTCTGCTGCATACAATTCAAATCCCTCAACAGGCTCTATTACACACCGTACAGAGTAGCGCAATTCACACACCCTGACTCACATTTGCCCGAAATGCAAATCGAGCGAGGCAGATCACATACACATGTTCTGGTCCTGTGCTGCGCTAAATATGTTTTGGGTGGCCGTGACGGAGGCGCTCTCAGAAATAATTGGCTCCCCGGTAGACCTGGATCCATTATCCCTGCCGTTTGGTATCTGGGCAGGGGGACAATGTGAGAAAATGTCAAGGTTCCTAAATTTAAGTGCCATTGTTGCCAAAAGATGCATATTGCAATGCTGGAAGCGTCATTAAACCCCCCCCCACCACCCTCACGATGTGGCTGAAAAACCTCACCTGGGTACAAATGTGTGAAGAATACATTGGATCCCCTATGTCATCACACCCCAAAAACGTGTGCTCGGAGGTCTGCACATACCTGAACAATAGAGACAATGTGGAGTGGACATCCATCCTCTCACCAGCCCAGCCCAGCCCAATACACTGTGAGAAGTGTGCCTCTCCCCTTCCCCTTCCCCTTTTTCCTATTCGCACCTCTCCAGGCCGTCAACCCCCCCGCCCCCAGATTGAGATGTCTGAAATAGTCATGATGTACTGTCTTAATTGACGTTGAGTTGCTTGCATCTCTGTGCAACCTGTGCTGTACCTGTCTTAACTTTCTGCCAATAAACAAAAGGTTAAAAAAAAAAAAGTTGAGGCGTTTTGCAATAATACACAGATTATGCAAATAACTTCCCCCAAAGGAACCCGTCTGCAATCCGAGAAAGTAGGTAAAATAAATGCTGCAATGCAGACGCCATTACAGAGGAATTCCTACAAAGTTGCTAATTTGATGATGGATGAATGCTATTTTACAGACGGTGCAATTGTGAAGGGTGCAATGACTCGTGTGGCGGAGTCGGTTGAAAGAGAAAAACAGTCCTGAATTTATGTTCGACATATCAGGTGTGCAACTAGGTGCAAACACTATGGCATGTATTGTATCTGCATTCGATCCGATTGCCTATCTGTTAATCAGTATTTTTCAGACATGAACATCCTGAAATCAACACGTTGATCCCACCCGACAGCCTTAGAGTGCTGTTGCGGTTTCAAGCTACAAACCAGATTACTGAGCACTGGTGGAGCCATGACTTATCAGCCTTCACATTGAATGCCTCAACTGGTTTCCTATATTCTGATACGCTTGACAATTTTTAGCAGAAAGCTAACAAAGGATAAAGAAAGATGTTTTAGAAGTTATAAATGTCATGGTAAATGCACATGGTATTCCTTTGTTATACAAAGGGCAAATAAACCACCCAAAAAAATCTTAGTACAAATGTTCATACATATACATCACCACCCTAGCAGCTCCTGCCTACTGACCATTAGCTACAAGTAGCTCTTGGTAGCGCAAAAGGTTGGAGACCCCTGCTCTAAACACTACTGAAGTGTAGTGAATTGAAAGCCACTTTCAATAGTTAGTCCTACTTTTATGTTACTTGCCCTGTCCCAGATTTTATTTTTAAAATCTTGTCACCCCAGCCAAAACACTGGCGAAAGCTTTTGCTGTCTTGCATTCGTGTACTGCCTCTCCCACAATGGTTTATGGCGAAGCACAAGTGTTTATTAAATGGCAGTTTCGGGCAATACAGAAAACGCACCCCTCTTAGTTTGTGATCATGGGCATCATGTGATCTCACTAAACAGCACAGGCCCACACTAGGATATCAGAGATAGGTGTTGTGTTATGAGGTGGCAGGATGCCAGGTAGGAGTTGTGTTGTGGGAGGCGGTAGGCCCGACTAACGGCCGGGTTTTTATGCTCTTCTCCCAGTCCTCAGGAAGAACACAACACGTCCAGGTTTATTAGGCGCGGCAATAAAATGCAACTGTGGTCTTCCCTCCGCAGAGATCACAGGATTCGTGCGCGAGGCACACAACGTTGCTCCTGCAGCAAAGCTCATAGGGCCCCCATCTGGCGGTTTAACACTTATCACTTATCTTTACAAAGAGGGGTTATGAATTGAGGGGGCATTACATATTTTGCATCGGAAATACAAAATAAAAGCTCCAAATAAATACCCAAGTCTATGCCATTTTTCCAAGGCAAAAACGTGAACGGACTCATTTCTATTATGTCAACATATAATGGACACAGTAGAGCGGTAAAACGTGTGATATGGGGCTTTAAGTTTTCAGAGTAGGTTTGTAAAACCTAACCTCATTTTAAAGCGTGCATTACTTTGTATTCTGAATTTTGCATTCTTCTATTAAAGAGGGGCTGTGGGGGTAAAAAGGTACAATTAACTTGTTTTTGTTTAACATTTCTATTTGGATTTATAGATTTCTCAAGCGATTTTATTAGGATTTCTGTACTCCAGTCAACATTTTTCTTAAAAGCGAAACATTAACACATACTCCTGTGTGAGAGGTTACATGACAATCATTTAGAAAATAAATAAAACCGTAACCAGGACACGAAGTGTAGCCGTCCTTAAACAATGCTTAAAGCAACAATTGCTCTCAGACTGCTGTAAATATACATAGAAATGTGTATGGTACTAAACATATGCACTAGTAAAAGCTCAGGCTACTGTTTAAGCCAAATCTAGGATTCTGACATTCAGGCAAACTGGGTGAGCCACAACTGGAACTCAAACAGCTCCCCACAAACTAGTTGAAGCCCAGCAGAGTTACAGGGGAATCGGCACAATGGGAGTGGCCATGGCAAGGGCACGGAGGTGGCAGAGTTCTAGAAACCCTAACTGCCCAGTAAATGGTGATTTGTTGTTGGTTTGCGCTGCACATTAAAAAACCACGTACGCACAGACACAACCAACCCCCCCCCCCCCCACCGACACAATTTCGGAAAGGATGCAGTCTGTGGAGGTCGTTATGCAAAGAGTCAAGGCACCACGATCATCTAGAATGATTCTAGTAGGGAACAAAATACACTGTTTGCCGAGGGTTGCAACCAACAGCGGGTAAGGTCAGCAGGTTTAGACTTGATTTGTGAATAATGGGGCGACTTAAAGCAAGGACAAGCAGTGCTGCAATAAATGTGATTTTGAAGAGAAGAGTTATTTTGACACGTCTATTCAATGTCGGAGGTTCTGCATTATCCCGGTTTTAACTAAATGGCCTTTATCCAACGTGTGAAGACGTTTCTTCAAGTATTAATAGGTAAAACTGTATACAGACTAGACCGATGTACGTCTTAGCATTTGAATATTTTAATTCTGAGGATCGATATGGATTTTAAAAAAATGCATCGTCAATCGTAATTTTACATATGTATTACGACATTATGATGGTTATTACTTTACCCGAAATAAACTCAAAGCTTCAGTTGTGTGTGGGAGGGATGGAGGGGCGCCTATCCCAAATCAAGCGTCAATTGTACAACGCTACTCCGAGCTCCGCATTTCTTAGTGTATGCAAAAAACAGTTTCGACTGCTGTCCTTTCGCAAATGTATGCTTTTCGCTAGCTTTGTGGCATCAGAACAACCACCAGATAGAACAGATTAAATCACCTGTGGCAAATTGCCAACAATGTGGCCTTTATCTTTGTATTTTGAAATCCGTTCGGTGATGCAAACACAAATGAACAGAATCTTTTCATTTGTGGCTTTCAGTTAATGGCGATTTCGCTTTTCATGGAGAGCTGCACTTCGTGGGGGCTAGAGCTGAATAGCGGGCAAAAAAAGAGAAGCCAGGCTGTGCGCAGCGTCACTTCCTGCTAGTGGCGGGCTCTCTAAATGTGGGGCAGGAATTACATTGATCACCAATACAGAGGCAGGCATAATGTTTGGACAGGAGTGACATTTCTAGCAGGGTGGGAGATTAATGGACCAAATGGAGACGGGAAATCAGAGCAGCAGTGAGTGAGTGAGATGCTGGCCTAGCCCCCTCAGGCAGAGATAGATATATATATAGATATATATATATATATATATATATATAGATATATAGATATATAGATATATACACACACATACATATATACATACACATATATATACATACACATATATATATATATATACATACATAACATATACACACACACACACCACATTACTAGCGTAATCTTAAATTCAAAAAGGGGCTTCGAACTAGGGCATGCCAGGAATACTATCCCTAGTGTAACGTCCACTGTACCCATGATCCCGCACTCGTGTAGGACCCTCCGATTGTATTCTTTCCTGACATGAGGTAGCGAGAGTACAGGGTATCCAAGCAGACAAGATCGATTAGACTACAAGCATCCATGTGCCTTCTCTCAGAGGGGAGGAAGGGTGGGCGCCTGTGAATCTAAGCAGATACAAGCGTCAGAAATACTATTACGGTGAGTAATGTATCCCTTCTGAGGCGTGTGGAATCTGCTTTGATCACATGCTGTGCATAGATTAGCGAGCAGTGTTAGGAGGTGGGATGTGAGAAGGGTCATGAGCGAACAAATGTTTTAGAACCGCTTGTCCCACTTGAGTATCTGTCTTGGAATGCGTGTCCAGGCAGTAGTGCAGAGTAAATATGTAAATAGAGCTCCATGTAGCAGTTTTGCAAATGGTGTCAATGGGTACATTTGCAATGAAAGCCAGAGTGGCTCCAGTACCACTTGTAGAGTGGGCCCTTGGTGTAAAAGGAAGTGTTTTATCTGAAAGGGAATAGCACAGTTGGATACATCCGACTATCCACTTTGAGATGGCATTCTTAGAGACGCGATCTCCCCCTCTGACTGGAGCTATGGAGACAAACAGTTGATCTGTCTTTCTTAGCAGTCTGGTCTTGTCTACATAGTAGAGGACCGCCCTCCTCACATCTAGTGTGTGGAGTTCCACCTCAGCAGAGCTTTTGGGTTCCTGGAAGAAGGCTGGTAGCTCAATGGACTGGTTAACATGGAATTTGGAAATTAACTTAGGAGAGAACCTAGGGTGAGCGCATAAAACCAGTTTATCCTCATGAACAGTAAAGAAAGGATCCTGCACCGACAGCGCTTGAATTTCACTGATCCTTCTTATGAGCTTAGCAAGTACCACATCACGGTCCCAACCTGGGGGTGGGTTAGAAATTGGAGGGTGGAGTCTCTTTACCCCTTCCATAAATGCTTTGACAACTGGCACTTTCCACCATGACACCTTGTTATGGGAAGTGGTGTAGGCTGGTAAAGCTGCCAGGTGCATTTTAAGTGAGTTAAACACTAACCCTGCATCCAATAAGTGGAGCATATAGGTGACATTAGAAGGAGTAAAATCAACTGGGTTCATTTGCTTATTTCTGCACCAAATAACGAATCATTTCCTTTTGTCATAGTAACAGCGCCTTGTTAGGTTTTCTTGACTCTTTCAAGATATCCATACATCTCTGGGGTAAATTGAGATGTCTGAACTCTAGGACTTCAGGAGCCATGCAGCCAAGTTCATTGAGTTGGGCTGAGGGTGCCCTGTTAGCCCCTCGTGCTAAGAGAGTAGGTTGGACCAGCACAGGAGTTTGATGCGTTTGCACACAACCAATTTGCGTAGGTGTGGGTACCATGGTTGTCTTGTCCACATAGGAGCAACTAAGATGAGCGTCATTGGTTCCCTGTGGATCATGTTCACAACCTTCCTTATCAGAGAGGTTGGTGGAAAAGCGTAGGCAAACATCCCTGACCAATACACCCATATGGCGTTCCCCTTGGAGCCTGGCTGGGGGAACCTGGATGCGAAGTCTGGGCATTGCCTGTTTTCGCTTGTGGCAAAGAGCTCTATAGTGGGAAAACCCCACTGAAAGAAGAGGTCTCCTACGATTTCTTCGTGTAGTGTCCACTCATGTTCTTCGGGGAGGGGATCCCTGCTCAGCACCTGCTAGCAAGTTGCGATCCCCGGAACAAGTTGGGATGACAGGTAAATCTTCCTTTTGAGTGCCCATCTCCAAATCTTCTGGGCAAGCTTGGTGTAACGCTCACCTGGTATCCATGGGGACGTCACTCAGCCTGTTCTGACCTCTTACGACATCGAACCCTTCCCTGAGGCTATTCGACTGGAGACTGGGCCTGAAACACAGGATTGTTAGAGTTTAACTCCATATTGTCTGTGTGCTTGAACCCCTTCTTCCCCGGGGTCCAACCCTTCCCTTTGATCCACAGCTCACCTTGGATAGTGAGCTCTCCGTCCTGCTTTCAGCGCAGGGGCACGTTGATTGATGCAGGCTCGTTGCTGCCTAGTTACTTCACTGGCAAGAGTCCGACAGGTAAGTATAATGAGTCTTTTGAACAGTTACCTAACTTCGTTCCTTTCCTTCCTTAGATGATGGCCAGCGTCCGGGGATGGCAGCATGCTTTTGAGATGAGTAGCGCTGAAGTTGAGAGTGTGATGTGCGATGCACCCCTTTCGTATTTGGATTGAACAGAGTTCTTTTTCTGTGTCTTTTAGGTGCCGCAACGTTTTCAGCGTGGATGCCGGTTATGAAGAACAAATGCGGTGGGTAGGCGCGGTATGCGGCGCCTCTAGATGTTTCCATGCTAACCTCAAGTGTCTTTTCCCTCTTGCAGATGGATGAGAAGTTCTGGAGACAGAGTTCCCCCAGAGCGGCTGGGATTCAGGTATGCGGAAGCTCGTACAGTATTTAAAAATAAGCGAAGATTTGCAGAATGCTTACTAATGACTTTTTTCTGTTCCTTTTTCCTTTGGAAGTGGCGTACCGGGATGGGAATGACACCGCCGAAGAAGCCCGCAGAACAGAAGGAGCGATGAATGATGGGCAGAAGCGCTGCAAGGTAAGGCTGTTCCTTACCATGTTCTTGTAGGAGCTGAGCGCAGAAGAAAAATGCAGGCCTACTGGAGACCGATCATAACAGTGTCACGCTGCAGGTGCAAAAAAACGCAAAGCATGTTTCTCAGCCTGGGTGTGGCTTAAAAAGTCTCTGGGTATCCCAGGTGTCTCTGGGCTGAACCACACCCAAAAGACTAGACCTCACATGCAGTTCTGGAAACCGAAATATATGGGGCATCCATCTTGTCCCCATCAATGCACAACAAGTCCAATCCCCAATGTTAGCCTATCGGAGTGAGTGAGTCTGGTGCCACAAGCGCCAAGTCTGACTCCAAGTGGGTCTTTGGAGGGATGGAGAGGCCCTTGAGGGCCATGTAGGTGATCGTGGCCTGGCTCCAGCCTGACATTTTGGAGGGCTGGGGGACATGAGGAGCAGGAATCATGACACTTGGACAGATTTGGCGAATGAGTGCCCCCTAGTTTGTTTAAGTAAAACATTGCCGTCGTGCTGTCTGTTAGGATCTGCACTGACAGGTTGGATAGGAGGGGTTTGAATGCCCAAAGCGCTCTGAAGACTGCCAGAAGTTATAGCAGGTTGATGTGGTTCTGAGCCACTGTGAAAGACCAGAAACCCTGAGCTGTATGGTGCAGATAGTGGGCTCCCCACCCTGCTAGGGAGGCGTCTTTTGTGACAAAGGCCTGTATCTCTGGATCGTAGAAGGGTTTCCCCTTCGTAAGATTCTCTTGTCCACCAGCGAAAACACTACTAGTGTTGGTGAAACTACCACTAGATCGTCCCACTGACCACTTGCCTGAGACCACTGTTTTGCCAACCATTCCTGCATGGAGCGCAGGTGCGCATGGGGAACCAGGTAAATGCAAGATGCCATCATGCCTAGCAAACTGATCGCTTTGTGTACCCTTATTTGGCAACCGGCCTGATAGTGAGGAATTTGCAGCAACATATTCCGAATTCTTTCTTCTGATGGAAAGGCTAACCCCTCTGGTGTGTCTAGGACATCTCCTACGAACTGTTTTGTGGTGCTTGGCACTAGGCTTGATTTTTTCTCATTGGATTGAGAAGCACAATTGGAAGAGGTTGATAGTTCTTTGGATGTTTAGTCTGAAAATTAAGGGGGTTTCCCCTGCGATGAGCCAGTCGTCCAGGTAAGGGTACAATGGGATTGCCTCACTGCGTAGGTGTGCCACCACCGCCAGTTTCTTGGTGAATACCCTTGGAGCCAAGGCTATTCTAAAAGGCAGCACCTTGAACTGGTATTGCTGGTTGTCTATTTTGCAACTCAAGAACCTTCTGTGGGCTGGGAACATTGACATATGAAAATAGGCATCTTTCATATCCAATGTTGCCATGTAAACCCCTTGTTTAGTAGGGGGGGGATTACCTCTTGGAGTGTAATCATGCAGAACTTTTGTGGCTTGACATACTTGTTGGCAGGGCGCAAATCTAATACTGGGCGCATTGTTAGATTTTTTTTTTTTGGCACAAGGAAGTAGGTTGAATAAATACCTCTGTTTACTAGGTTGCCCGGGACGAGTTCTATGGTGTCCTTTGCAAGTAGAATGGCAATCTCCTCGAGAAGAATTTTTTGGTGCTCCAACAAGTGTACTTTCTCTCTTGGAGGATGGTTGTGGGGGCGCTTTAGTAGTTCTATACAGTATCCTGCGGACACCATCGACAGCACCCATCTGTCCGAAGTGATCCCTTCTCATGCGTGGGTGAAGGTGGAAATGCGCCCCCCTACTGGGGATGCATAGGAAGGGACCGGAAGCGGAATTACCAGGTTACTCACCGTAGTGACCACCTTACTCCTAGTCCATAGTCCCCTTTCCTCCATACTTATGGGACATCTCTCCGTCCTGTGGGACGGGACCGGAGCACTTTTGAAAAGAATGTGGATGCTTTTTACAAAGTGTCCCTCCCCTCTTTCCTGCGCGGTGCCCGGCACGCGGCCGTAACCCCGCCCACCTTGGATCCGCACCGCGCATCGCCCATCAGTCCTTTTCTATCGCAGGGTCCAAGACCCATTAGCAATGACAGAAGAACCTTATTAGAGGGGACGGCGGGCGGGCGTATGGAGGAAAGGGGACTATGGACTAGGAGTAAGGTGGTCACTACGGTGAGTAACCTGGTAATACTCCTACGTCCCATCCCCTTTCCTCCATACTTATGGGAGATTCCCAAGCACTCCTTACAGGAACTATGGGTGGATGGAAATACCCCTTACTGAAACAGGTTCTTCAGCACAGCCTGACCAAACAGAGCATTGGCCCTAGAGCTCATATCGCGGCAGTAATGCTTACAGAAAAGCAGATGGGGAGGCCCAGGTAGCCGCTCTAGCGATGGACTCCCAGGGAATATACTTCTGAAAAGCAACCGCAGCTGCCTTGCCTCGCACCTGATGCGCATGAATACCCTTTGGTGGTTTCAGCTTTTGGACGGTGAAAGATTCCGTGATACAGGCAGCAATCTATCTGGAAATGGATGCCTTAGACGCCGGCCTGCCCCGGGGTTTACCGAAGGTCACAAACTGTTGGGAAGAGCTCCGAAGCTCGGCAGTCCTGTCCAGGTAGAACTTAAGAGCTCTTCGGACATCCAGGCAGTGTAGAACCCTTTCCGCCTCCGAGGCAGGGTTTGGAAAAAAAGAGTTCGGAAAAAAGACCGGAAGGGAAATCGACTGATTCAGATGGAATTCGGTCACTACTTTTGGTAGGAAAGCTGGATTCATCCGAAGGACTACCTTGTCCTTGTGAAAAACCAAGAAAGGATGCTCCACCGACAATGCCTGGAGCTCACTCACTCTCCTCGCTGACGTAACGGCAACCAGAAAGGACACTTTCCAGGACACTTACTTGAGGTCAACCGTAGCCATTGGCTCGAAAGGTTTATGGCACAGCGCCGTCAGGACTACGTTTAAGTCCCAGGGCGGGTGCAGAGTACGAACCGGAGGGTAGATGCGTGTCAAACCAGCAAAATGTCTCTTCACCACCGGGTTAGTTAACGAATAAGAACACCGGTCTGTAGAGAGTTAGGCGGAAATCGCCGAGAGATAAGTCCTGCAGGACAAGACCTGAACCCCTGACTCTGCTAGGGAGGAGACAAAGGACAGCACCGTATCAATCGTCGCCACCCTCCGGTCCAATTCTTTCTTCAAACACCAATGACAGAACCTGAGCCATTTACTCTTGTATTGGGATCTGGTCGAGGGTTTCCTGGCTGCCTGTATAATGCGCATGTTATCCGCAGACAAACCCAAAGGCTCTAGCGCCGTGAACTCAGGCACCATGCCGCCAAGTTGAGCGATTGTGGGGAGGGGTGCCACATCTGCTGTTCCCCTTGGTGGAGATCAGGAGTTACTGGTAACCTGATCGGCGGACACGCTGACAGGTGTTGAAGTTCTGAGAACCAAAACCTGGCTGGCCACCACAGAGCTATCAGTAGAAGAGAACAGTTAACAGAACTTTTCAACTTCCAAATTGCTCGATGAACCAGAGGAAGAGGCGGGAAGGCGTAAGCTCTCATGTTGCGCCATGGGATCTCGAGTGCATCCCCCAGAGAGGAGGCTCCCAGCCCCCCTCTGGAGGCGTACTGAGGAAGCTTGTTCATCGCCGCGGCGAAGAGGTCCACCTCCGGTGTGCCCCAACGCGAGAAAATCCATGATAGGATCTCTGCCTTCAACTCCCACTCGTAGCTGACCACTGTCCGCCAGCTGAGGGCATCCGCGGTGACATTCAGCCGGCCCGGGATGTGCACTGCAAGCAACCAGACCCCATGAAGCACGGCCCACTCCCAAATCTGAATGGCCAGACCCACGAGAGGGGGAGACTTCGTTCCCCCCTGCTTGTTTAAATAGTACATTGACACCACATTGTCCGTTCTTATGCTTGACAATGAGAGGTCTGAACGCCTTGAGCGCCAGAAAAATCGTCAGAAGCTCCAATTGATTTATGTGCAGGAGCTTGTCCTGAGGTGACCAGAGGTCCAAGACCTGAAGAAGATCGAACGTCGCACCCCACCCGAAAAGAGAGGAGTCTGTCGTGCTCATCACCATGGGGCTTGGGTCCTGGAACCAGACGCCCACTGACAGGTTGCTGAGAGAGGACCACCAGTCCAGGTCCACTCTCATGGAATCCGGAATCATAATCGGTTTGTAATCTGGGCCACAGCCTGACGCCAGGAACTCCGAAGAGCCATCTGGGTCCGCCTCATTTTGAGACGAGCAAGAGGAAGAGCCAGCACACACGAGGCCATGAGGCCCAGAAGCCTCTGGAACCACCAGGCCGACATGCTCTCCGACTGCGTAAACATCTGACTTGTGGCCAACAGATCCGCCATTCTGTCCCCGGTCAGATACACACGGCAGTCTATCGTGTTCCAACGAAAACCCAGGAAAGTCAGGTCCTGCGAGACCGTCATGGAGGATTTCCGCCAGTTCAACAGCCCAAGATGGAACAGGAGCTGAAGGAGAGACTGGAGGTTGCCCGTTGCTGCCAACGGGCATGGGCTGCGTAGGAGCCAGTCGTCCAAATAGGGATACACATGGATACCCTGGAGATGAAGATGGGCAGCGATCACCGACATCTTCGTGAAGACACGCAGCGCCGAACTGAGGCCAAAAGGAAGCAGCCGGAACTGGAAGTGCTCCTCTCCCAGAGAAAAACGGAGATATCTCCTGTGTGGGTTCCAAATCAGGATATGCATGTACGCATCCTGAAGATCCACCACGCTGAGCCAATCGCTCACCTGCAAAGAGGAGCGAATTTGGCCGGGCGTGATCATCTTGAATCTCTCTTGGGGTAGGGAAAGATTGAACTGGGAAAGGTCTAGGATGGTGCACAGGCCAGCCTGGTTGGGTTTGGGCCCCGTAAACAGCCGTGACTAGAAGCCCTCCCCTCGCTCCCCAAGGGGAACGGGTTCCACAGCTCTGAGGAGCAGAAGTTTGAGCCTCGGCTTTGAGGGAGGGTGAGCCCGACAGCTAAAAAGGAGGGGTGGGGTAGGGGGTAAGCGGAAGCCCGCTCAAGCGACTGACAAGACCCATCTGTCTTCTGTGATGGTCTGCCACGCCTCCCAATGAGACAATGCATCCTCCCACCGGGGTCTCGTGCGAGTGCTGAAAACCCTCATTTGGCAGGTTTATCGGTGGCGGTGCAACCTGAACCTGATGAGGAGACTGAGGAGCGGGAGAAATACCGCGTACGCGGTTGTCTACGGCGGTTATTCCCCGCAGGAGTATCCACTCTGCGATTTTTGCGGTCGAGGAAGCCCCTAAAACCAGAGGAAGGTCGACCTTGCGACAACGGCCTTTGAGTCTTGAAGGGAGGTTTAACCAGAACAGACAAAGATTTAGCCGTCTGAGTGTTGTCTTTGGAGAGCTCTACATCAGTAGAAGAGTGAAAAAGCTCCTTATCAAATGGAAGGTCCAGGACCTTGTCTTGCACCTCCTTCGAGAAATTAGTGGCATGCAGCCATGCTTGCCGCGAGGTATCAACCCCTATCAGACCCCGAGCCGAGGTGTCTACGTGATGAGCCGCAGCCTCCTCAAACTTCGACAGACCTCTCCACATCCGCATGTTCGCTCCCGCCAAAATCAATTCTGCATTGGCCTGCCTGAGCTGCAAGGCCGAATTGGCAAAGGTTTTCCTACCTAGGGAGTCCAGGAGCTTGTCATCCTTCCAAGACCTGAGTCGCCGTCGCGGAGGAGGAAGCTGCAGGTCTGGATTGCAACATGGCCGCAGCCACCACTGTGGAGGAGGGAGGCGGACAAGACAAGGCCACTTCTTCCGAGGAATGTAGCCTGTACCTCCCGTCAATCTTTTTATTGACAAAAAGTCCCAAGTGTGGCTTTTCCTAAACTCTTCGGACCTCGGCCAGAACGTCCTTCTGCAGGAACAGGCCGGTACGCTCCAAAGGAGACAAGGTAAACCCCCCCCCATAAAGCACGCCCTCCCGCGGAGCAGGTGCCTCGGGCACCGGAACATCCAAGAAGCTCATCATGTCCAGCACCTGGTCATGGAAAGCTCTGGTAGAACGGGGCAGGTCCTCCTTGTCCTGATCGCCTTGAGGGTCATCTGACAGGTCCGGCTCCTACTGAGCCGAGTCAGGTACTGCCTTGTCCAGTGGGGGCAATGGCGGCACAGGCGGAAGCGCAGGGGCAGGCACCACAGGCAAGGGAGGTGCCGACGGAACCACCGACAGAACGGTTGGAGCCGGAGGCGTGGGTGGACATATCTCCTTGAAAAGCCCCTTGAACTATTCCCTCATGGGGTCGGTGCGCATAAGCGCTTGAAACTTACCGAAAAAGGCGTCCTCAGATTGTTTCGGACCCTGAGGAGTCCTCTCATGAGGTGGACAAATCCAGTGCAACGCTCACCTGACTCCCACGGAGGCGCTGGCCTGGTTCGTGCTGCTGTGACCTCTTCTAAGGTGATGCGCAGGGTTCGGAAGACGGACTGGACTGGGCCCCCAAATCTGGCTTGTCTGGCTCGCAGAAGTATCCTTCTGTAGGCGAAAATAGGGTATTAACTGTCTGCGGGGTAATGCAATCGTCCTCCCGCTTTCCCCTCTCACCCTCCTCGAAACCCTTCTGTGATTCCCCGTAGCGTCTCACCTTAAGGTCTGGAAGGACGAGCTCTCCATCCTGCTTCTGATGCAGGGGCACGTTGGTATCCAGTTACTTCACTGGATTTTCAGATTGGTGAGAACCAAGAGCGTTTTTTGTTAATGTCTTTTCATTCGCTCATTAACGCTGATGTCCTTTTTTCCCCCCTTAGGGGCCGGGGTCCGGAAATGCCAGGATGCGGCACGGACCCGAAATGAAGAGGGAATGAATCAACAGGTAAGTCTTAACATGGAGATTTAGCTTTCCTTAGTCCCTTCTCTCTCTCATTTGCAGGTGATCCAGGATGCTGGCAGGCGTGGCAGAAGTCAGGATGCAGGAGCAGACACGGTGAGCGTCCAGCTGCTAGATGCAGAACAACGCGAAGCACGTGTGGCTGTTCTGGTGGGGTTTAAATGGCCTTGGAAGAAGTTCCAGGTATGTATCCTTCCTCCAATCAGGTATGTATCCTTCCCCGACCACGCCCAGATGGCAAATTAGTCCCACAGGTAAAGTAGTTCCTTTCAGGCCTCAAGGAGGCCGGGATCCTCCAGCATGGTCTGCATCAGGTAAGTGCACCCAAGCACTCCCATAATGAGCCTGGCTCCTATGGCGCCAGAACTGATGTCTTTTATGAGCCTGGCGCCATAGGCGCCAGGACACTGTCCAAAGGGCCCCTATATGGGGTTGCTGGGTCTTTCCTTGGGGATTGGATGTCCGCTTTCGGGGACGCAGGGCTTGAACAGGCTCCCCGGGAGCGGGCATCATGACATCCAGGGACGCAACAGGGAAGGGTGCCACACAGGCCCCTGCGCCGATATATCCACATAAATCAAGGGAGCCGCCCCCGCGGGCAACGAAACATTGTGCGGAAGAGGCATCCGGGCGTTCCAATCAAGCCGGCCGGTTAGGATGCGCACAAGGGACCTTAGGTTCACCCGATGGACCGAACCCTACACCAGGGGCCGATGGCGTAGTTGTAGGGGGTAGTACCTAAAATGGCCGCCGTGGTGGGAACGGGCGCCATTTTGTCCTCATCTGAGGGGAACTGCGGCACGTGAGGAAGTGAGGCAGGGGTCCCAGTCGATGGATCAGGGATCTTAATTTTAGCCTTAACGTAAGGAACCTCGGCAGAGCCGGTACTATGAGGCCTGGAATGTTTCTGCGACATGCCAACCGCCAACTGAGCCTTCGACGAAAGAGCCTCGGCACTGCCGGTAAAAGAAGAAACTTTCTTCTTTGCCCCCTCAACAGATCTGGTGTCACCACAAGAGCGGGAACGGTGCGCTGTCACCAACAGGGTCTTGCCCGGCCCCTCAGAACTGTTGGCAGCCTTAGCCTCTGTATGAGGGACCTCGGACCTAGGCCCAGTAGAAGCCTTATCGGCACGGGCCTCGAACATGCGTTCAGTAACCTCAAGCCCAGCCAAGACCTCGTGACGTACCCCGGTTTTGTTTGAGGGAAGCCGAAAGAACGGCCTCAGAGCAAGCTCCAGTACCCCACGACCCAGTAGAACTGGGTCTACACAGCCCCCAAAGGAGGGGCCTCGGAGTGTACTCCGGTGAACACAGGCCCCTTACGGAGACACTCGGAGAAAACTCTGGTATAATTATTAGGCCCAACAGGCACCTCAGGGCGAACCCCGGTAACAGAGCGATCGACGCCCCTCCCGGCTCGAGAAGAACCCAGGAAGGTATACCCCTGGCCGGGGTGCTCTGAAAATCAAAGAACTTACCGGGCGTTTTTTCTTCTCGTCGATGAACCCCTGAAAATGCAAAGGAGGAGTCCGACCGAACACCTCCTCCCACCGCTCCAACCGACGTTGAGCCCGGACAGAAAGGGAGTCACAGTAAAAACAGGAGTCCCAACTGTGTTCCGGACCCAAACACTCTAAAGAGAGGATGGGGATCTGCCCTCGCGAAGCGACGGTGACACGATGAACAGTCTGGAAAATCTAGTTTAAAAGACAGACTAGTAAACTAACGCTAGCGAGAGCCAGAGAGGGAAAAACGGAAGAAAATCTTCCGAGGATGCAAGTGCTTCCGGCCCCGATCGTGCGGAGAAAAGGACTGATGGGCGATGCGGAGCAAAGGTGGGCGGGGTTATGGCCGTTTGCCGGGCCCCATAAAGGAAAGAGGGACACATTTTTGAAAAAAATTTGGATGCTTTTTGCAAAGTGCTCCGGTCCCGTCCCACAGGACGGAGAGATGTCCCATAAGTATGGAGGAAAGGGGACGGGACGTAGGAGTAGGTCACTGTTTACTGGGTGGCGTACCACCTCTGGCGGGGCTGCCTCTACTCCTAGTGCGGCCTCTGCGCTGCCCTCTGGGGAAGGCTGCGATGCTTGGAACTGATTGTTGCCCCATGAGGTTCCTTGATTTTGATAGTAATTCGAACCCCTCTGGGAGCTTTGCCCCGAAAATTAGAGTTTCCGCTCTCTCCTGAGGGTTTATTAGTAAGTTGTCAGATTTTAGTGTCTCGTACTCGTCCTTCGCTGTCTTTTCGGCAAGGCAGTGGAGGAAGCCTTATAGTACGTCCAGTTCCACCTGCACATCTAAGCATGGCTCAAGTCTCTGGTTTGAACCCAGATTGTCTATAAGCATGGCTCGAGTCTCTGGTTTGAACCAAGCATGACGTTTTATCACAGTGCTTTCGGCATCAAAGTTTGTTTAATGCATCCTGAAACGGACCTTCCATCTGCTGCCAGCTGAGCCAACTGGCTCTTCAGTGGAAGATACCAAAGCAGCTACTTGTTCCCACTGGTGGCAATTGTAGCTTGCCAAAAGGGTAGTGGTGTTTGCAATTCGTGCCAAATAGACAGAAGTGGTTGCAACCTTACTGCCGATAGTATATAGACTTTTGCTCTCCTTTTCGGGAGGTGCTTCTGAAGAAGCGAGTGGTGAACCTGCCCTCTTTCTGGTGATTGTTACTACCAGGGAGTCTAGTTGTAATTGGCCCCTAATATATAGGGGATCAGAAGGTGCAGCACAGAATAATTTTTCAACTCGTGGATTCACAGCACGAGTAAGATTTGGAGTTACCAGCAAGCGGTCAATTCTACGCTGGACAGACTTTAGTATAGGGATAGTCTGAGCAATGCCTCTTTGACACCTCAAGGCGTCCAAGAGGACAGGGATTCTGCGGAAGAGATCCTTGGTGACAAATCTGAAAATGGGCTGCTGCTTTAGCCAGTATCTCGTTGAGGAGTGATTATCAACCGGTGAGTTGTGCACCGGGGGTTCTTTAGGAATTGGGGAGTCAAGATTGAAGGCTTCAGCCTCATCCTCCTCGTCCTCATCATCCCCATAATAAGAGACCTGTGTTTGGCCTTCCATCATTTGTGGGTCTGGTACATCACAAGATGACTTGGGATGGTAAGATTCAATGACCAAAGGGTCTGTGCCCAAATCCTGCACCAGGGCATCAAAGCGGGTCTTATTAGGGGTTTGAGAATCCTTGGACCCCGAAGGGGTCGAGGTAGCTGGTGTGTTAGCTGAACTATGAAAATAATTGGGGTCTTTTTCATAAATGACATTCTTCTCATAACCCTGTCGATATCAGCAGGGCTCCAATCTTTGGAGCTAGGGATAACCACAACCTGTTCTGTGTCTTCTTCCATACCCATGTCTTGAGCAGTGGGAGGGATGATCTTCCCCTTAATGGGAGGGACAGGGACTTTGGACCTTTCTACTGATTTAGGGGCTTTATGTTTTTCATTATGAACACGGAGTTCTGGCTTTTTGTGTTTTTCCCCCCTTCCCATGACTAGAGGAATATTTCCAGTGCTTTTAGGGGCCTCTGAGGAACCCGTGGCTTACGTCGAGATTCGGAGGTGGTATCTGACAGCTCGCGTCAGGCATCAGAGTTGATACAAGATTCAGAGGTGGTCTTGGAAGAAGGGCGCCGAATTTCGGAAGTAGACGCTACGCGTCTTGACTGGGGATAGAGGTTAGAATAGTCTGACGATCGGGCCTCTCGGAGTATTGGGAGTGTGACACCTTTTTCAACCGTGGACGGTTGTTTGTCATAAGGCGATCTTGAACGAGAACGCCCAGAGGAGACAATCGTTGGACCGCTCTGTGTCTTTGGTTGCCGATCGAGCGACACGCGTGGCGAGTCACAGCCGGGGCTGATGGGCTTCATGGAAGTGATGTGTGTCCCGCTTCTGCCGCCAGGTGTTGTCCCCATAACTGAGCCACCGGCCATTCCTCAGGGGCCGGGGGCTTGCGCGTGGGTGCCTAAAGTCACCCCTCTGCCCTCACCGTCCGATATGGCGGCGTTGCTGCCATCGCTAAAAGACCCTTCGGCGTCCATGGCCTCCCTTTGCCTGGCATAGTGGGCCCAGCGTTTAGTGGAGTGGTCCTTAGGTGTTTTCGGCTTGAAGAGCTTGCAGGCTCGACAGGTAGCCTCGGATTGCTCTTGTGGGAGACACAAATTGCACATATTGTGCTCATCTACCCTGGTGAACTTCCTGTTACACTTGGGGCAGAATTTGAAAGGAGTACTCTCCATTTGTATCAATTTGGCAGCGGGCAGGTATATGTAGGAAATAAGTGTGGGGGCCTGTATGACCACCCCCCCACTCTCCCTACTTGTACAGGACCGAGGGCAGTTTCGACGGCCGATTTTCTCAATTTTCACCGGCATCGATCTTAGGCGTAGGGTGGAAAGAACGGGGAAGTTTGAATAATAATTTTAGTATAATTGGCTAATGCCAAGGGAACTCCGCAACAAGAGGCCGACTAGTATGGTGGAAAAAAAAAACAATCTAAGGGTCCTATACAGGGATCACGGGTACAGTGGACGTCACACTAGGGATAGTATTACTGGCACACCCTAGTTAGGCGCCCATTTTCGAGTTTCGAAAAACAAATTGTAATACTCTGCAGCTTCCACTAGATTTCGGCCTATGCACAGAATGTGATCTAAGCAGATTCCACAAGCCTCAGATGGAATATGAATTTTTTTAAATATTAGACAAAAGGGAAGACTGGGATCCAGTTTAGGGCGCAGCGGCACTCCGGCTGTGCTTGTGATGAAATTCAATATTTCTTACAAATCCACATACAATCAGTGTTTGCTGTGCAGCCAAAGAGTCCTTTATTAATTAAAAGCAGCAGTTTAGCACAAAAAAGGAACAACGCGTTTCACCCTACTCGGGCTTCGTCTGGTGTCTAGATGAGACTATTTTCGGCTAGCAAGCAGAAGCAGCAGTCCTGGGGTGGGTGCTGGGCTAGCGTAGGAGTTGTGTTTTGAGTGCCTTGCGGAAAAGAGTGATGGATGGCCCTTTCCTGAGGGCAGGTGGGAGTGCATTGCAATTCTTGGGGGCTAGGACAGAAAAGCTGGAGCCACGTGCTTTGATTCTTTTGTATGTTGGAATCGCTAGCTGGTTGCAGTGTTGGGTTCGTTTTGGTCCGTTTGAGGTGGCTCTGAATGGTTTCTAATGGGTATGAGAGCAGTTTGGGAGCGGCATGAGTGGGTGCTAGAGTCTTGAAGAGGATGCGCTATAGGGACAGCCCACATAGGCTGCTCCCCGCCCCCCCCCCCCATATCAGGCAGGAGGCTATGTTATTAGTGCATACCAGAGTTGCACTAATGAAGTTTATCTGACATTTAGACAGTCAAAAGGAGTGCGCAACCAAGGGTGTTTGGCTGTAAAGAAAATTACACAGGATGCTCGGGCACGCACACTTTAGCAGGTGTGTGCCTGGCATAACGAGGTATTCCCCTACCGGCAGCACCGCACAGAGTAGCTGCCACACAAGGGAGGGATTGGGGTCCTCCAGTAAGGATAAGTTAAAGGGGAAGTTCGCTCAAAAATGTTGTGCCAATCGTCGGGCATGTATTTTTAAGCATACTGTAATCTAAACATTTTTTCCTATGCATTTTACCATAGTTTTTCTCACTTTTAGAAATGAGGAAAGAAACGGTTGGGCGCAGCCATCTTGTGCTAATCTTATCCGTTGATACATCGTCCCAAGTTCAAGTACCCTCGTGACATTAAATCCGATCACCCGCTCCTGAAGTGAAATCACTAGTCCAAACAATATGCTCCATCTACTTTCATGTTTGTGGCCGGCATAGCCAAAAAAAGCCCAGTCATTATCCACACCATAAAGTTACTCAACGCAGAACCAGGATGATAAACACACATCCACACAGAGTGAACTTTTCTTTCTTGTCCCAAATAGGATAGCAAAACATTTTTAAGAAAACAGTGTTCAATGTAACAAGTGCTTTTAACTACCAAAGAACGCTCAAAAGAGAATATTAAGTCCACGAAACTAACAATATGTTTTTGCCATACAAGTTAAAAGCCAGCGAACATCGCATGCTTCGAATGTTTATAATTTCCTCATGGTACGCCGATTGCAATCAACGATCAATCAATCAATTCATGTACTCCAATTCTTGTGAGTCCTTATGTTACACCAGCAAAACTTTCTAATGACGCACATGGTGTTGGATATGGATTCTTTGCACTTTCAAGCGCAACATTTTTGCATCAGTACGTTGTTACATTGTGAATGCCGACAGGTTGCCCCTTACTGCTGGTAACGCCAGAGGGCAGATTGGTCTGTGTCGGTCGTCTCACAATAAGCTCAGTATATGGTTACCTGCCAATGTTGAAGAATCCATCCGACAGTAGCTGGAAACTGTGGCGTACACAAAATGGTACAATATGTTACAATATATCTGTGTAGATAACAGAATAAAATAATGTATTTTAGTAGCCATTCTGTAATCGAATATAACCAGTTACCGTATAATTCGGAAACCGGATGAAACCAAATAATAAACACAAACCACACACATGACAACATGGAGGAGTATTTGAGACCACGACATGCATGAAAGGTTAGCGCTGTGAAGTAGGCATCGCTCCCAATGTGATGAAGAACCAGATGCCCCGCCAGAAAATAAGGACAGATAGTAACGTTTTATGTTGAACCACAGACAGATAGCATAACGGAACTGGTAAGATTAGTGAACGAAAAGAGAACCAAGTACCCACTGAAAAGATTCAGCTCCCCCTCCACCCCAACTGCCACTTTATGGTGCACAACGACGCAAAGTTGACGGCACACCAGGATATTCCACAGGACAAAGCGGTTTAGATATCATTAGCCTGCATACAGGTTGTGGTTGCAGGCGTTTGATTAATAATCGTCACAATAAGATCCAGCTAACAACTCATAACAAGGCCAGTAAGCAATCCGGCCCAAAAAAAACAAACATCTATTCACACCTCTTTAAACAATACACAAATAATTTCTAGACAGAAACCGCGAGTTACGCACTCAGGTTTTTATAGTGTGCAGTATAAATATTCAAAACATACTGCGTCAATTCTTTTGATCAAATCGCACATTTGCATGTCGCTGAGTTAGTCATTATGTATACAGCACAAATGCCTTTTTTTAATTGCACAAATATGTATAGTTGAGCTTACTTAATTTCAGGAAGTTCCATTCTCTCATTGTCACACTGAGTAGCCGCTCCAAACAGATCACTGAAATGGAAACATTTTCATATGTCCACTTTCAATATAGTAAATGTTATCATTTTTTGTGGGTATTCGACACATTGTGTCCTACCAGTAACAGTTTCTGACTTTCGCTCAAGGTCAAATAATAGCAGCCTGTTTTCAGTGATTGAAGCCAGAGACGGATAGGTTTCGATTTTGTGAAAGAATGCCATAAAAACAAAAAACAAAAAAACTGGATAAGTCGCTGCTTCTGGCAATTAGTTCAGAAAACCAAGGACAGTTACGAACAGCTATGTAAAATATGTTTTGCGCCAAGAACGTAGGAACAATCCAGAATGGTAGGAATTGCTGCAACCTCTGCGGATATAGCTCTAAGAAAATTCAATCAAAACCCCACCCCTCCCTCGTCTAACAGCACTTCATGGCACAAAGCGCAGAATGTGTGCATCAGTGTGACTTTCTTCCTCCCTCCCCCCGGCACCAGCCCACAATCCTCCCAGGCAGGTGCATTCCATGGTGATGTAGAAGTAGGCTCAGCCTATTATCGTACTTTTCACAATGTAACATGAGAGACCAGACCTTCACTCCATGGAGAGATGAGCCCAGCTGATCCACGTCGTAAACTAAAGACGGCTGAAAAACAAACGACTTGTAGCCCGTCATTCCCTATGGACCAGGATCATATATACTGTTTTACCAATAAACTGTGAGGGTTCATACCCTATAGGAGATGTCATTACTGACACTGTGGCCTCTCAAAAGGCACCAACATTCATTCTGGAGTAATAATGTTCGAGCAGCAGAGCCCTTTGCTGAATTTTTTTGTATTCTGTACAATTAAACCTCGTTATCCTTGCAAGCCACCTCTTTACTTTGTTCTCTAGAGGGTTGTATTTTTTTTAAAAACTATTATTCCAACTTGAAAAAACGTACACTATGACAAGTATGCCTTTCAGTCTTCATATACAGTTTCATGTTGTTCCCTCCCTCCAACTCCTCCTCGAGCCTACCCCTCATCACGGCCTTCCATAACCTTCCCTAAGGGCGCCCCTCCCTCTTCTCCCCCTGTAGAGCCATCTTCCTCTGGGCTCGACTGTTCATGCCCAGATAGTGTAGCGAATATTTGCCTCCAGGCTATCAACGTGTCCACTTCTCCCCCTCCCGCCCCCCCCTCCCCTGCTTACCGCTTCATTCCACACTACTGTTTCAGCATCTGCCTATTTTTGAAGATCATGCCACCAGGCTTCAACTTTCGGTTTTTTGCTTGATTTACAGCTCAGCCATTCTGCGCTTGGCTTGTATATAAGCCAGATCCTTAAGTTTACTCAGGTGTTTCAATTTGCGCAGCCTGGGGAACCCCCTCCCCCAACATGCACGCCCACAGGGATTCCAAATCCAGATTTATCTTTCTCCGCCATGAGGTGGGCTACCTACCCCCAGAATCTCCTCATTTCAGGCAATGCCCAGAACATGTGCATCATACCTGCATTCATCTCCCCACATTTTGGACATGTTTGCGTGCCCGCATTTCTAAACTTGGGTATCTTCTTAGGAGTCATATATGCTCTGTGTGTAACATAACTGAATCTGTTAGTCTCGCGTTCCTTGATACATACTTGTGGTATCCTTGTGCTCTCATCCACAGCCCGTCTCCCATTAGTTCCCGGCTTCCTCCTCCCAGTCTCTCCTTGTCTGGATCACCTCCTTCCCCACTCTAGACATCAACAGATCATATATTTGGGAGAACTCATGATCTCCTTCCGACACATCATGAAATGTTTCAATGGCGGTATCAGGCTGTTGGGTCAACGCTGTCTGACTATGTACCTTTTATCCTCTTTACCAGCCTAGCATATGTGATATGTTGTCCCCGGGGTAAGCCGGTGTCTTCCATCAGTGTGTCAAACTCTACCGCCTTCCCATCTTGCCACACATCCCACAGGGATGCTATGCACATCGGTTCCTGATTGCCCTTCTCATTTGCTCGTCAACCCCTTTCAGTGCCACTAGCGGCATCTGTGGAGAACACAGGAACAGGTTTCCCCATTACCTGGCAGGCCCTTTGCCACATTTTTCAACCCAAATCTAGTAATCTTGTCCCTTCTCCCCATTGCTATTTGGGCAGCCATATCCACTCGTTCAGGAAATATGGGGTACATCCGGACTGTAACAATTTGGACTCTGGTGTAGTTTCTTGTGATAACCACCTTGCTACATATTGGAGTTGGCTAGCTAGATAATATACTTCAAAGTCGGGCAATCTAATGTATCCTTGTTTTTATGGGTTCTGTAATTTCCATAGTGCTATTCTATTCCTGGAGTTGTGCCAAATGAACCCCCTACATATACTCTGGACTTTGGAAAAGAATCGTTTGGGTATCATGTATGGTATATTCGCAAAGTGTAATAGCCTGGGCAATGCCACCATGTTCAACAGTGCCACTCTTCCCATCATGGTCAAGGGGAGTTTGTCCCAGAACCCCATGCTATTTTCAGTACTAGATAGCGCCTTCACTGTGTTTTGCCTGTGTTCAGCCTCCACATTGCGGTGTACATCTAGCCCCAAATATCTAAAAGTCTCAGTTTCCCATTTTATACTGGCAGTTCTTCCCGTGGTAACCCCACATATCTACCTAGGGGGAACATACACGATTTCTTGGGGCTCACTGCTATGCCAGACAACAGTGTATTGCTCCATAACTTCCAAAATATACTGGAGGTTTTCCTCAGGGTACTTAAAGTACAACAGCATGTCATCCGCATAGAGCGATATCAATGTTGTCTTCCATTCGTGCTGATCCCCAATTCTCCATACGCCTGCCTCAAGTATATAGCCAGGTGTTCCCTAGACGGTTGCATTAATTCTGGTGTGAGCGTAACAGGGGACAGCCTTCAACTGCACAGCACTTACAATAATTCATTCGAGACAGGTGACATTGCGTGTCCATACTAAATAAGTTACATTCATGCTGTGACTAGGCCTTGTGCCAATCGGCCGTGCTAGTGCATAAGGTAAGCAAGAAGGACCTTTGGGTGTACAAGTGCTGGAGGAGGGTGTTAAGATGCATTTATAAACTCTTAACTCATGTGCTGAAAGTTTAGGAGGTCACCCTCGGTTTAGTGAAATAGGGGAACTTTCTGGACAAGCCAGATGAATCTAGGTAGCTTGGCAGGCGGTCAAGACCAAGTCTCAGGAGGGGTGATCGGGAGCACACAATGAGCACACAGCAACGAACCACAAATTACTTTTAGACAAGTGTATATGAAAGATATATTGTCGACAGGACCAATAGATACAAGTATCTTTAGTTATGAACAGTTACCACATACACACAATACTATACAGCACACGCTTCATAATGCGAAAATTGAGGAAAACAGCCACAACCTGTAAAGGGAAGGGTTGCTTAACACGCTAGGAGCATCGGACAATTTTGGAGTTGTTACATAATTTTCTAGTCCAGCCCTGAGAAACTGGCAGCCTTTTGCTCAACATTGCAGTAGTCTGAAAGCGCACAATCCTGCCGGTGAATCAAAAAGCGGTTCTTCTTTAGAAGGCTGTAGCGAGTCAGGAAGGGGCCAGAGGCGATAAAGAATTGGTTCCCACTATTCTAGTAGGATGTGCCCTTGGCGGCAGATCAGTTTTCAAAAGGTGAGAATAGCTGGGGAGCGCAGGCTAACCCAGCCAACAGTGAATACCTTTATGGGATATCCGTGCTTAAAAGGTATCGGTTGTGCCTGTCCGAAACAGTCAAGTGATGCAGTAAATTGATCCATTTAGCCAACTGGAGCCATGGGATTGATTTTATGCCTGCGATAACATGCTTTTTACCCCTTTCAATTACCTTTCATCAAACTGATAGTCGACGGGAAGCATCTCCACCTCGTACATATATAAAACACATCTTATTGTAACGACGTCTAGCGTCTGCTACGTGGAGGCTGTTAGGGACAGTTCTTCTGAAGTCCAAATAAGGGCTTAGTAAAACATTCAACTGAGACAGTCCAATACTCCAATCAAAGTATTGCACTTGGACAGGCTTCATGCAAATGCCCATGGCAAGGGCAAGGCTACCAAGAGTATTGGAGATGGAGTGGTGAAGGTTAGCAAAGGAAGAGTCAGTGTGGGAGTTGATAGCAGGAGTGAGGGGAGGAATGAAGGAGGCTGCAAAATTAGCAACTGACACTCGCTTAATCGGTCGAATAATGGAGAAGGCGACAGGCAGTGAAGGCTGACGCTTAACCGGGGAGCTCAAGATGAGAAGAGAAGAGAGCATGGTCAGACCAGGAGAGAGGGGTACTGCGAGGGTTAGAGAGTTGTCAGCTGTGATGAGCACATCCAGGGTGTGCCCAGCTAAGTGGGTAGGACCAGAGGGAAGAATGGAGAGGGAAAAGAGTCAAAGGTTGCGGAAGGGTAGAGTGGCTGCATCGGAAGAATAGGTGGCTATTGAAGTCTCCAAGTAGGAGAAGCTTAGAGGTAGGGTAGAGAAGAGGTCAGCCCTGCGGGCCTGTAGAAGGTAGCGAGAGGGAAGGGGAGATGCAAAGCTTACAAACAAGACATTCAAAGGAGTATGAGTGGGTATGACAGAAACAGGGATGCATTCAGGGAAAACTAGAGCCACTCCGCCTCCAGACCGATTAGACCTTCAGAGAGGATCTTGCAGCCCTCAAGAAGGAGCGAAACAAAAGCATTGATGGAGCTGGCACTGAACCAAGTCTCAGTGAGAACAAGGACACCAAGTTCAAAGTCTTCAAGGAGGTTTACAGATGTCAGGAGTGCGACAGCAGAGCAAGAATTAAGGTTAGCGAGTTGAAGCA
Source organism: Ambystoma mexicanum (assembly GCF_040938575.1). Classification (NCBI taxonomy): domain Eukaryota; kingdom Metazoa; phylum Chordata; class Amphibia; order Caudata; family Ambystomatidae; genus Ambystoma; species Ambystoma mexicanum. The sequence continues at coordinate 1,002,986,850 of NC_090924.1, forward strand.
GGTTGCCACCTTTAAAAGGTCTTCCGAGGCAGGGTACAGGGATGGTTACATCCGTAGGAGGTGGCAGAAAGAGGCATGGCAGGAGGAGGGAGGAAGTGAATGCCTGGTATACTCCTGGTATTCTCCCTTGCCGGGACGTTTAAATCAATTGCTTTCTGTCTTGCTCATCATTTGTCTGGTGTCTTTGGTTTACCCATACTCTATTCTGTTTCATCATTATTGTAGGTATGGACTCAGGTTGAGCGATATATGACAATGCATTACTTACCGTAAAAGCATTTCTGATGGTTGTATCTGCTTAGATTCACATGCTGTGCCTAGTCCGACATCCAGTGGTCACTGCGGAGTATTGCATTTTGTTTTTCGTAGCCGAAAAGGGGACGTCGGCAAGGCGTGTCTGTAACACTATCCCTATAGTGATGTGCAGTGTACCCACAACCCCTCACGCGTCGAGGTCCCTCGGTTTGTATTTTTTTTGCCCTGAGGGAGCCTTCTATACGTGAGTGAGTACAGAAAAGAGAGATGTAGAAAGAGGTCTAGGTTCCTTCCATCTGAGCGGGGAGGAAGGGTGGGCGCATGTGAATCTAAGCAGATACAACCATCAGAAATGCTTTTACGGTAAGTAATGCATTGTCTTCTGATGTTTGTTAATCTGCTTAGAATCACATGCTGTGCATAGACTAGCGAGCAGTACCCGGAGTTGGAGGTGGGTTGTGAGAAGGAACAGTAGAGAAAAGATGTCTTAATACTGCTTTTCCCACCTGGGAATCAGATCTAGAGTGAGCATCTAGACAGTGTTTTGTAAAGGTGTGTACAGAACTCCAGGTTGCCGCTTTGCAAATGGACTCAAGGGGAACATTTGTAATGAATGCTATGGATGCCCCAGTGCCTCGAGGAGTGTGCTCTTGGCTTGAAGGGTAGTTCTCTCTTAGCAAAAGTGTAACAGAGAATGATGCATTGAACAATCCATCTAGATATAGTGGATTTTGAAACTGCATCCCCTTCTCTTCCTGCTGCCACCAAGACAAAGAACTGATTAGTCTTTCTCAGTGGCCTAGTTCTTTCCATATAAAACATGACAGCTCTGCGCACATCTAGTGTATGCAGGCTCTTTTCTCCCAAATTGGAAGAGTTTCGAAAGAACGTTGGTAGTTCTATTGACTGGTTGACATGGAATTTTGATATGAATTTCAGTGCAAACGTTGGGTGTGCGTAGAACCACCTTATCTTTGTGAACTGTTACGAAGGGGTCTAGAATAGAAAGAGCCTCTAGTTCACTTACTCTCCTAATGGAGGTGATAGCTACTAGGAAAGCAGTCTTAAGTGTGAGGTCCTTAAGAGTTGCCTTGTGCATGGGTTCAAAGGGTGAGCCCAAGAGCCTGGTAAGTACCACATTAAGGTCCCAGTCGGGAGCTGGGTTTGCTATCGGAAGGTGTATTCTCTTTACCCCCTCCATGAAGGCTTTGATAACCGGGACTTTCCAGCATGACACCTTAAGTTGAGAGGTGGTTATGCAGAAAGTGCCGCTGGATGGACTTTAATAGAATTGAACACTAGACCTGAGTCCAATAAATGGGTCAGGTAAAGGACAATTTGTGTGGGCGAGCAGTGGACTGGGTTGATGCTCTTACCTCTACACCAGATGACAAATCTCTTCCACTCGCTAGATAAGCAGTGGCGAGTGTTGGGTTTTCTAGCTTCTTTGAGAATGTCCATGCATCTGAGGGAGTTGTAAATGGCCAAATTCTGTGACCTCAGGAGTCAGGCGGCTAAGTTCCTGTTCTGTGGGCATGGGTGTAGTGTCTTGCCCTTGTCCTGTGACAGCTGTACGGGCAGGGCAGTTTCACTGGTGGGGACAGGGACATCTCCATCAGGTGGGCAAACCATGGTTGCCGGGCCCACATCGGGGCTATCGGTATCATGGTGACTGGTTCCTGGTGCATCTTGTGCGCTATCTTGTTCAGCAGAGGAGTCGTGGGGGGGGAGGAGGGGGGTCAGGGGAGTGTAAACAGTTTCCCCTTACCATGGTATCCAGAGACCGTTCCCCTTGGAGCAGTTCTGTGGGTATCTGGAGGCGTAATCTAGGCATTGCGAGTTCTCCAGAGTTGCGAACAGGTCTATTTCTGGGAAGCCCCATTGGTTGAAGACGATGTCTTGGTGTAACCGCCATTCATACTCTGAGGGCAGAGGGAAGTCTCTGCTGAGTTTGTCTGCTAGCAGATTGAGTTCCCCTGGTACATGTTGTGACAATAGTAACGTGTCTGAGAGCCCACTTCCAGATGTTCTGTGACAGCTTGGACAGTCCTGGAGAGTGAGTGCCCCCTTGCTTGTTGAGGTAGTACATGGCTGTGGTGCTGTCCGTGAGGACCATCACTGTCTTCCCTTGTAGGTGTCTGGAAGGCTTTTAGTGCCTTGAACACCGCAAGTAGCTCTAATAGGTTTATGTGCTTGGAAGCTACGCTCGGAGTCTAGACTCCCTGAGCAGTCTGATGGGATAGGTGCGCCCCCCCCCATCCTGTGAGGATGCGTCTGTGGTTAGAGTGGCTTCCACTGCGGGGGTGGCGAATGGTTTCCCTATCACCAGGTTTTCCTTCGACCACCACCGTAGCGAGAGAACCAAGGACTGCAAGACCACCACTAGATTGTCCCATTGTCCGCTGGCCTGACACCACTGGCTGTTGAGCCACTCTTGCATTGGGCGCATGCGCGTGTGAGGTACCAAATAAATACATGACGCCATCATTCCTAGCAAGCACATTGCTTTGCGTACCGTCACCTCTCAACCAGCCACATATTCAGGGATCTGAAACAGCATATTTTGGACCCTCTCGTTGGAGGGGAAGACAAGGCCGTCCTTTGTTCGAATTAGAGCCCGTAGGAATTGTTTGATTTGGCTGGGGTCTAAGCTGGACTTCTTCTCGTTGGAGAAGCCCAGTTGGAACAAAAGGTCTACTGTCTTCTGGGTGTTTAAGAAGCATGTCTCGTAGGACTCCCCTGTGATGAGCAAATAGTCGAGGTAAGGGTATACCGGTATGGACAACCTGCGCAGGTGGGCCGCTGTCACTGCCAGTACCTTCGTGAATACCCTCGGTGCAGACGCTATGCCGAAGGGTAGCACTCTGAACTGGTGTTTGCCCTCTATCATGTAATCATGTAAGGTTACCATACAAAATTTTTGTGGTTTTACAAATTTGTTCGCTGGGTCCAGATCTAGTACAGGGCGCATGGTTAGGTCCTTTTGGGTACAAAGAAGTACACTGAATAAATACCTTCCATTACCTGAGATAGGGCACAACCTCTATTGCTCTTTTCTGTAGCAGCTGTTCTACTTCTTGCAGGACGACGACAAGGTGTTCTGGTGACAGGCGTCGTCCCTTTGGAGGTCTGTAGGTGGGGGACCGATTGAACTCTATACAGTACCCGTGGGCTACGGTTGACAATACCCACCGGTCTGATGTTATTCCCTCTCATGCTGAAAGGAATGATGTTATCCGGCCCCCAAACGGAGACGCATGGGAGGGGACCCGAACCTTCGGGTCATTTGGTGTTACTTGCCGGGGTGCCTCTGGGGCTGGAGCCCCGGCCTCTGCCCTTGCCACGGCGTTGTCCTCTTTGGTTATACTGGTTACTGGTACCCTGATTAGAGGGCCAGTTGCCTGCAGTGTAATGCTGTTGCTGCTGTTGACGTTGGCCACGAAAAAAGCGCTGATTCCCAAATCCCCGCCTGTTTGGAGGCTTTGAGATTTGGTCGAAGGTCTTTATGGTGTCGAATTCTTTCTTCGCATTTTCCAGTGCATCGTCCACTCCCCGTCCAAAGAGATTTGACTCTATCGGCTTATTAATGAGTGACGCCTGCGTTTCTGCCTTGAAACCGGAATTGCAAAGCCAGACGGGATGCTTCAGCAGAATTCCCTGCACCAAAGAATGGCCAGCAGTTTCTGCCGCATCAAGAGTGTTCTTAATGATGCTCTGGTTGACCAGAGCTCCTTCTGTAACTGTAGCCAATAAGCGAGTTCTTAGAGGTTCAGGGGCTTCTTCGATGTCCTGCTTAAGCTTTCCCCATTGAGCATCAGCGTAGCTTGCCAACAATGTATTATTATTGGCAATCCTAATTGAAAACGCTGCCGAGGCGGAAATTCTTTTGTCCAAGGCATAAAGCTTTTTCCCTTCTTTATCTGGGGGTGCCTCGCTGGTTGACAGTGGAACCCCAGCCCTCTTCCTTATGTTAGTCACCACTAAGGAGTCCGGGACTGAGTGACCCCTGATATACAATGGGTCTGACGGAGGGTGAGAACAATTTCTCGATTCTTGGATTGACCCCTCTTACCAGCGCGGGGGTGGACAGCGATGGGTTGAGTCGTCTCTTAACCGAGGCGAGGATAGAAATAGTTTGACTAGTGGGAGGGTTTTCTTTAATAATCCTTTCGACGAAATCAGTATCTGGTGTGACCTCCCCAGTTTCAACTTCAAAATGCGCTGCTGCCTTCCTGAGTAGCGCATTGAAGGTGGGCTGATCGTCTACTGGAGATGGGTTCCTGACCGGTGTGGTCTGAGGAGAAGAAATGTCTATAATGTCGGGTCTGTAGACCCTGATGGCGACTGCCAGGGCTGTAAGCCACCTTCACCTGGGTCCTCCTCGTAGCCCTCCTCACCTATGTTAGTGTCATCATGAAAACCTTCTTCCTCTTGTTGGTCTTCATTATTCACAAACTCATCCTCTTCCTGGAAGTGAGTCCTCTTCAGTGAGGTCGTAAGAGTTCATGTCTTCCTGTAGGGGGTTAAAGAGCTTTGGGTATTTAGCCCATGGCCCCTCCTGGAGTACCTCCCTTGGCCTCTTGGGTGTCCTATTTTCTGGGATGGCCATGAACCCGTCTAGCTTGTCCATACATGACTGGAACCTCTCTGCAGTCCAGTAAGGTAGGCCAGAGCGGTCTTGGAGTGAAAAGGGAGTTGCTTCTCCCTGTAGTTGCTTAGTTCTGTCCCATAGCATCGAAGATAGAGTCCCTTCGCCTTCTGAGAAACCCTCTCGCTGGCTAGGGTCTTCTGTCGACGGTGGGAGCTGTCCCAGCCTACCCTCCGGCGTCCTCAGCGTTTCTTTGGCCTTGTGAGCGGTTTTCGACATGTCACCCGTCGTCCGTCTCTGGCCGTCTTTAGAAGCTATAAGCGCAAGGCTTTCGGCGATCAGCTTCTCCGTCGAGGGATCGCTCGCCGTCGCGCTAGGCGGTGCCGAGTCTTTACTGGCAACGTACGCACTCTTGCGAGGAGCGTTGCCTGAGGATTTGGGGTTAGCGCCCTTATTTACAGAAAGCCCGGTCGCGGAGGCGGTGGCGGGGAGGGCTTGCGACCCTTACGTTCGGCGGAAGACGCCGGTGTGCACGACGCCTCCGTTGACGCTATGGCTGCCTTCGTCTTCGACGAATGCGTGCCGTGGGGTTAGGGGTGTCACAGTATTAGTTTTATGGCGGTATGATAACCTTCTTGTCAAATGACGGTATATCATGGTTATCGCGGTATAGCAGGTGGAGTTAACTAATCTTAACCAATATTTTCTTAAAAATCATAAATTGTCAGATTTATCATCACAAACAAAACTAGGCACCCAGGGCCAGAATTGGGCTTTTCAACATACTTTCCACTGAAATGCCACCCCTTGCTTCCACCAAACAAATGCACGTGTGGAGAGGAGGAGGAGTTGCATTTTTTTGTTGGAGCCACATGGCATGGGCATCATGACCCCTCGCTGTGACAAACTCTTTATCCCATTAAAGGGAGAAAAGTCACTAGCGTGCCGTCTAAAAGCCCATGTCATTGTGTTTCTTTTGTCAAAATGTCATAGCCAACACAGACACAACGAAAGGTTGCATAGTGATCTAATCACTATAACTTGTTTACCATCTGCCTGGTGTATTATGAAGGTCTGATGTTTGAGTCACCACTGACCATGTAATCCTAAAGGGACAGCATTCAGTGGGCGCAGTTCATTTCTTTCTTGATTCTTGCAATACATGTTCATTTACCTTCTTAAAGAAACGGACAAAAAAGTGGCAAAAAAAACATTGAAAACGACAGTTAAAATACATATCGGCACAAATATGGCCTAGACCACCACCTCACCACAGCCCCATCATTACCGTTTTCCCCAGGTCTAAGTGCATTAGGACCCTTGTGATGCGAGTTCAGAGGGATGAATGCTTTCATGGGTGGTGTCACAAATTGAGAATAGACCTAAGAAATATTTCACCCCCATTGCTCTGGATACTTCAAATTGAATGTAGAATCTGTCCTGCCAGCTTGAGTCCAGTGCCATATGCAGAAGGCAGGTAGGTGAAGGATCAAGCGAAGCAACAACTCTAGTGCCAAGGTGCAAATCTACACAGAGGACAGTGGGGGGGGCAGTTCATATACTAGCAGAAAGTACTTGTAGGCAGAATGTTCACACAGTCTACAGCAGGGTCGGACTGGGGCATAAAATTGTCTCGGGCACCTACATAAAAGTGGCCCACAGTTGCAAATGGGAATTCATTCCTTTTGGAACATTGTTTGAATAGTATGCAAGGGGGAGAATTTTGATAAAATGTGATGCAAATTGAACATTTAAAAGAATATTTATTCAACAACAGTGGTCAGAACAATTAGCCGCATAATGAAGTCACTCATCAAACTAACCCACTTTGGCCAAAAAGTGCCCCACTTTGACCCAAAAAACTGGCCCACACAAGCATTTCACGTTTTCGGTTTGGCCATGGCCCTATTGCCATAAAGGCCAGTGCATGCCTGGTCTACAGAGCTACAGTTGTTTGTGAACATGCATCAGAAGGGCATCCAGTTAATTTCCCCCCTTTGAATTCTGGGATGTGTAGTTCCCCATCTTTCAAATTGATGGGAAAACTACAAATCCCAGAATTCTAAGCTAAAACAGAACTGGAAGACTATCCGATCCATGACCAAGAGTAATTCGATATGCATGACGTCACTGGCCATCTTTTTTTTTTTTTTTACAATTTGCGATGCCAGAGCAAGAGCTGTTCCAATGTGTGTTTGCTCAGTGCAGTAGGACCTTGACTTACTGAACTAATGGCAGATGTTGCTGGGCCAGGCTGAATGGATACTTTTCTACTCCTGCTGGCTGAGTGGTTGCTAAGCAAAGTGCTCCTGGCTCCACTGTTTTGCAAATAACTGAACCTTTTATTACATTTGTTTACATATGAATAAAAGGAAAAATAAAATTCTCACTTTCAGTTCGGGCCCTCAGCTCACCCTCGTGATGTCCCTGTGGTCTTGCTAATTGCAAATTGAAAATCGGGACAACCACCATAGAAGATCTGAACTGTAGGCGGGGCAGCATGACTGTTTAAATGTTTTTTTAAAAAACGTTTAAAATCTGTATGTTGTCTTTCAAATAAATAATACCTGAAACAAAATAACTTGGTTCTAGTTTGCCCATGAAATCCAGGTCTGGCGGAGTCTATGAACTGGAGTCTCTGGTATGCTTAAAGAGCCAGTCGGTCAGCTCATCGTTATTAGCTTTGCACAGGGAACAAAAAGGTTCAGGCACTGGGCAGCTTCCAACCCAACTTGCACAAAGTTGGCTGATCTTTGCCCCGACTCTACTGATCACAGAGAAAGAGCGGTCACAGCAGCAAAGCTGCATTTACTAATGTTGCCTCACTTTCCCTATGCTCTTGTCCGCCAAACAAGGCCCCCTCGGCAGACAGCACATCGAATAGTGCAATATCAAGTCTGTGCAGCATTTGCTTACTGCAGCCTTTCCAAATCAGATTGAAAAGCACACTTAACGGTATACACGGTATAGCGGTATAAACAACGTGACGGTTATTATTGTTCAATTAAGTTGTTCACGGTATCGTTAATGGTATACCGTTATGCTGTTACATCCCTACGTGGGGAATGTGCTTATGCGTTTTCCTGTGTTCGTCCTTGTCGCCGGGGTGTTCACCCCGATAAGCGGGGCGTGAGCCGGGCTTATCGGGGCCGGGGACAGACGCGCTCCTTCGAGAGGTCTACAACCTCTGTTGCGCAGGCCGTGTAATCACTGTCCTCGCCACATTCAGCGGCGGCAGCAGCAGCTAGCGAGGAGTCAGACCTAGACATCGCATAGGCTGCCCACCTTTTGACCCTGCGGTCCTTTAAAGTTTTGGGTTTAAGTAATTTACAGGCCGCACAGCCGTCCTCTTTGTGATCGAGGGGCAAGCAACGGTTACACCGTTCATGCTTGTCCTTCCAGGTAAACTTGCCCTTGCAATGCGGGCAAAACCTAAAGGGCGTCCTCTCCATAGCTGAGGGCATGAAATGTGATTATGACCGCGAAAGAGAGGGAGGGGAAAGAGAAAGGCATTCTCAGAGTGTTAACAAAGAAATGACCAACAACCACACTCTCCCTACTGTGTTAGGCCGGCGAGGCCCGGCCACGTGTTCGGCAGCGCCGAAGGATCTCCTCCGCTCGTCCCTCCGTCGAAGATCTTGGTCGGCGGAGAACAGTTTGGCAGCTACGTCGAGGGAGGGATCTATGTGTTATAGTTAATAATAAACGACCAAGGGTCAAGGAAATGATTTCGCAATGTCTCTCGAGGAGCTCTGCATAAAGGCGACCAATAACTGGGCGGAAAAACACAATCTGAGGGACCTCGACGCGTGAGGGGTTGTGGGTACACTGCACGTCACTATAGGGATAGTGTTACAGACGCCTTGTCGGCATCCCCTTTTCGACTACGAAAAACAAAATGCAATACTCCGTAGTGACCACTGGATGTCGGACTATGCACAGCATGTGATTCTAAGCAGATTAACAAACATCAGAAATATGGGATACATTACTCACCGTAATCTGATGCTTGTATCTGCTTAGATTCACATGCTGTGCATAGGCCGACATCTAGTGGAAGCTGCAGAGTATTTGTTTTTTTAGAAACTCGAAAAGGGATATCGACAGGACATGCCAGTGATACTATCCCTAGTGTGACGTCCACTGTACCCACGAACCCTCACGCGTGTCGTTCCCTCAGATTGTATTTTTCTAACATGAGGTGTAGCATGAGTAGTTGTATCCAAGCAGATACGCATCAGACAAGCTCATAAGCATCCATGAACCTTCTCTCCGAGGGGAGGAAGGGTGGTTGCATGTGAATCTAAGCAGATACAAGCATCAGAAATACAATTACGGTGAGTAATGTATCCCTTCTGAGGCTTGGGGAATCTGCTTAGATCACATGCTGTGCATAGATTAGCAAGCAGTGCAAGGAGGACGTGGGATGTGAGAAGGTCCATGAGCAAATGTCTTAGAACCGCTTGTCCCACTTGTGCGTCTGTCTTGGAATGGGTGTCAATGCAGTAGTGCTTGTGGAGTGAGCCCTGGGCGTAAAAGGCAGTGTTTTATCTGATAGGGAATAGCAGAGTTGGATACATCTGACTATCCACCTAGAGATGGCATTCTTAGAAATGCGGTCACCTTCTCTGCCTGGCGCTATGGAGACAATCTGTTTTTCTTAGCTGTCTGGTCTACGTAGTAGAGGACCGCTCTCCTCACATCTAGTGTGTGAAGTTTTGCCTCAGCTGAGCTGTTGGGTTCATGGAAGAAAGCCGGTAGCTCAATTGACTGGTTATCAAATTTGGAGATTAGACGAGAACCTAGGGCGAGTACGTAAAACCAGCTCGTCTTTGTGTACAACAAAGAAAGGAACCTGCACTGACAATGCCTGGATTTCACTGACCCTTCTTATGGAAGTGATAGCCACTAAGAAGGCAGTTTTATAAGTCAGGTGTTTGAGACTAGACTTGTGGGATATATTGACCCACTCAACAGTATTTCCCCACTTCACAAAGCTGCATTTGTGCAGAAAAAAAATGGTTGCGCTGGCTCCTGTGAGCACCATGGCCTTAAAACTGCGTTTTGCAGCAACAAAAAGATGCCTGCACCATCTTGCCAAAAACATATTGGGCAGGATGGAACAAGGGTGCACACTAAGGAAGCCTGCCAGTGAGTTCTTACATGTACAAATGAAACCGTGAAAAAGCAGCGCTCTTGCTGCCAGCCCAAAAATCCCCATTAAAAAGGAAACTTCTCACCTTTCAAAATGCTGCTCTGACGCCATTTCCATCTATCCTTTCTTAAACCACTGTGCTTAATAAGGCCCTACCATGGCTAGTATATCTCATTGTGCTTCAGCAAAACCAAGCATGATTCCTGAATGACAGGCCCCGTCAAAGCAACTGAGAAAAAAACAAGGAGCTTCACTTTTTCCCCCCCACACAGGAAAGCATGTTAATTTCTTTACAAAAGTATTAAAGCTCAGTGGTTCAAAGTAACTCCAGCTATCTGAGCCATGTAGGTTTAAATGCATCTGTGCTTCAGACAAAACGCCTGCATTCAAGAAAATAACTATAGCTGCAAGACAGTGTGGGAATCTGATGGAGATGCAAAACTGAATTTAAAATGAAATGCCTGCTTTTCACCACACGTGTATAAAAATGTGCTTTGCAAACTAAGGAGAAAAATGCCTGTTTACTTTTAAACTGTTGAATAAAAGCCTGCCTTATCGGGCAATGTGAAGGGGTTTTGTTGCTGGTGATAATACACACATGGGCTATTTTATTCAAAAGGTTTATTTTAATTCAGGACCCAAAATAAGAAAATAAAGGTTTTAAACCACCTGGACTGAAGTTTGCAACCTCTATAAAAAAAACAGGTTATACCAGTTGGCAGAGCCAAGACTTCCCCCAGAGGAAGGGAGCCACCATAAAAACTCTCAGCAGATACTAACACCCCATGATAATTACCAGGTTGGATAGATTCTAGTCTGAAATCCCCGACAATGGACCTCCCAGGGCAAGTAAGTTTGAAGTGGGGAAGGGGAAATAAACCTTCAATCAAGTTGGAAAACCCCCACCTTGCTCTGAAGGAAATGACAGTTGGTGGCAGCTGAAGAGAAAAAAAATGGTCCATTGACAAAGGATTGCCATTTACTTCCAGAGACCATTTCATAAATATACTTTAAAGACTTATTTCTGCAGCAAGACTTTGTAAAAATGCGAAAATGTTGCAGTTTAAATTTGATTTTATGGGCTTTCATTGAAGACATGGTAGAATTCACTGACACCTTGGTAATAGAAATGGCAAAGTATTGCACATTACAAGAAAAGCTTCCATGTTGCCAATGCACATTTTTATACTTGCATCCCTTTTTTTGTATTTGGTTTATTCAAACCTTTACAAAACAGACAATTAAAAAGGATTAAAAAAAACTTCACAAAAACAAGAACAAATTTCAATTCAGCACCATCAGTAAACAAAAAAAAAAACAATACAGAGAACGAAAGAATATGCAATCCTTGCAACCAAACTTTACAAATAAGCATTCAAAGTAAAAAATCATAAATCCTGCCTAAAACAGAATACTAGTATACAAATAAAAAACAAATATTCAGTTCTTATAACCTAAACCATCCGCCTAACACAATACATTTTGAGTAGAAAGTAAAAAGGAGATTTGGCTCTGCATTAGAAGTTTCAACTTTTGATAAATCCAGATAGCGCTAATCCTTCATGGATGGTTTGAATGTTCAGGCACAGTTTACATGCCAATTCCTCTTCGTATAGGATGGAATTTACTTTAAGGGGCTCCAAGAATCTAGCCCTAAGCGGCTGTAATGGTGCACACTCCATGACCAGATGTTTTAAAGACTCCCCCTTTGCTGAACAAAACCTGCATCCGGCTTGGTCCAAAGGAATCAGCAAACTTCTATGTCTCTGGTAGGAAGAATATTCCATCTGGCCCTAAGAACAATACCTCGGAAAAATCTATCCGGAAATTGTAAGATAACCTTAGTGGGCGAGCCACAAGCTCTATGTTCGTGGTTCAAATGGAAAAAGGAGGGGGTATGAATGAAATTTGTCGACAGTTTGACACCAATCAAAATTGAATAAGGCATGTTTTACAGACATGGGGTTAGAGATCAAGCTCTCTATAGACATTCCAATCTCCTCAAGGATGGCTTCTACCCATCAGATGGCAAAGTGTGTTTTGCATTCCAATTTTAATTTTGGAATACAAGGATATACAGGCCCACTGTACCTGTGCCCAAATTGAGACAATACCCAATTGAAACCAGATTGCGGGGACACGGATTGCATTAGGCATACCTAACAATCAAATGCGACCCTCAATCCGGTTCAGTGTTTCACTTACTCTCTCGGATAACAGTTCCAGCCATATATTAGTTTAGGTATGATTTTTTACCCTCATAGAAAATTAGACCAGGTTTCAGGGAGAACATCCAAATTTTCAGTCAATCCTGACCACCTGAGCTTCAAACTATTTGGCCTCATGTAAAATGGGCTCAATTAATACCTTGAGACCCGGGTGGGCTGAAAAATTAAACCCCAGGTATCGCACTGCCCTGGCCAATTTCAGGGGAGTCTCACCCAACCTGCCAATAAAACCTGAAGTCTTTACCCTCACTTCCCTGAAAGATAAGATTTTAGTTTTAAGTGCCAGGCTATTATTGAAGTCTGTCCTTGGCACTTAAAAGGTTAATTGTTAACCCATTGGTTTTGGCATATGAAAAAGTTGGAATGAGACCATTGCAACCCCACCCTAGTGTTATCAAATATTAGTAGGTCATCAGCATATGCAAGCCAAATGATTTCATCCTTGCCGATCTTGGGGACCAGGTGTCCTCCTTTAATTAGCGAAATGGCTACATCGGAAAAGTATCGGTTAAATTGCCAGGGCACCAATGTACAACCCTGTCTGACCCCCTGAAATGATCTGATTCTCCTCGAAAGATCACCTTGATTGAGACGAACCCGGACCACACAGTTTTCCTAAACCCCACTAATTAGCCTAAAAAACCCTGATGGCAGGCCCAAACTGGCCAGTTTTTGCCATAATCTGCCTCGAGCTACCAGGTCAAACGCGACAGTCCGATCATTGGGGGCATGTGCGTACAGCCCCTGATGTCAACCACGCCGCCTCTTGTACACACTTCAGGGCAAGCCCATTAATGTTGGTTGAGTGGCCCCTTCTGAAGCCTGTCTGAAATTGATCCAGCGGGTGGCACCCGAGTGCCAACTCCTCCAGGTGTGAGAGCAGGAAGGATGAAAAGATCTTACAGTCCGCATCAATTAAAGAAATAGTCGATAATTCGACAGATTCGTCCTGCTACCACACTTGAAGAGCGGGACTACATGAGCCGTGTTCCAGGACACAGGGGTCACCCCTGAGGAAAGGATGTCGGTGAACTCCAGGCGCAAGAGATGGGCCCATAAATCTGGATTCTCCTTAAAGGTATTGTTTGTCAGGCCATTTGGCCCAGGGGCCCTTGATCGCTTGCACCTAGAGATCAATTTTTGGATAATTTCTAATTTCACATAGGGAATCCACCTTTCCTCTTTAGTTAAGTCCAAGACCAATGGATGGTCTATTCGAGACTTCCCAAATCTTTTTCCTAAGAACTCAATCCAATCTTGTTTGGATATAGAGTTCGATTGGCAGGTGGTAAAACTGAGGTCCTGCCCATTCACCAAATACCAGAATGCACTCACGCCAGCAGCAATTCGGGCCCCAAGCATCTTTTCTGCATAGTTCTGAAGCATTGCAGACTTAATTTATTTACAATAATTTTTATACATTTGAGCTTCCCAATTAAGTTTTTACGATACACTGAATCTGTTTCACAGATCTCTGTAGGTTCTTTTTTGCAAGTGCCACATTGGCATTATAAAAGTGAACATGGCTAACTTGACAAGGTATGGCTCCACTCAGGACCAACTCGTCAATCATCGGACCGACAAATGATTGTAACTAAAATGCATTGAAGTTTGAGTTTCCACTCGTAGGTCGAACAATTCAATACCTGATATATGTTGGAGTTCAGACGTCGAATATTCAGTTCAGTCTAATTGCATTACAGCCTAACTTGGCAGTCAATATCAGGAAATGTCGGCAGAAATTACAATTAACAACCCAATTGAATTGTGCAGTGAATATACAGTGGTCACTCCAATCTTTCTTGAAAATCTGAAATGCCAGGCAAGAGTTCATTAGAAGACTATCAACAAAAAATAGTCAATCAAGGATGAGCCACTGTGCCAGTCGCTAATGTTCTATACATCATTGTTTTTTCCGACCAAAGAGAATAGCCCCCTGCCACCTAAACCCGTACTCCACATCTGTCCGACCAGTTACTTCTCCGAGTTACCCACGAGAACCTCTGAGGGTTCCCACAATTGATGGGAATGAACACAGTCTGCATTCAAATCACCCTTAACAGTAACCTGGCCCTCAGGATGAATTCCCATCCACTCATCCACCACCCGGCAGATCCCTAGCAGGGTGGATGAACACACTGTATCCATCAAGAGGGGGTGCTGATGTTAACCATGTTTCCTGTAGGCAAATGCAATTGCCCATTCCAACATATTCATACAAAAAAGTATTAGAAAAAAGATGGACATTGCCTCAGGTGTTCCAAGATTTTAAACATAATGGTACACTCTTCCAATGTGAACTCCTGAAGTGACAGACTTTAACGGGAATACATAAATAAGCCCGTATCAACATTCTATGTTGAGTCTATGTTGAATCGCACTATGGGGTCAACATGCTCTCTCACACAGATTGTGATCTCTATGTTTGAGACAGGTCTTTTGAAATTGCTATTGAGTATTTGACGGTTAGTATCAATGGTATGCCTTCTCACACGGATTGGTCTTGGTTAAAACAGACTAGCAATTACATTCAGGTGTATAAACAGATGGGGACTTCCCCACATCTTTTTCATTAGGTAGACTGACTTATTATAACACTTTTTTAGAGTGTCTCTACATACTCCATCCATTATGACCATCTAGTCTTAAATTCATGACGTCACGTGCGCCATATAGCATATTTTTGGGATCACTATTCCGCTTGCATCTTATTACCATCAGGGCTGTATCTGAACTTTCTTCAATAACCTTCTGAGCCATTTTTCAAATCTCATTCTGTAGAGCTTTTTTCTCATTTGTTTCCTAATTTTCCCCAACGTTTTGATGACGTCACGCATGTCCGTGTGCACGCCACATCCTTAAGCCTTGACACCGCCATTCGGCCTCATTTGGGCCCCTATTACTGATCATTGATTTGCAACCTCATCGCGTGACTTTCTTTAACTCAGATGTCATACTACGCATGCACGCGTTAATATCACTTACATTTGGGCTGAATCTTGTACCCTCTTTTAGCCACATGAGCCATTACTCAGACTTCATTTCCCTAGAACTTTCTACATCTGGTTGTTTATCCCGCATATATTTACTAATTTTTTTGGATATTAGGACGTCACGTCATGCATGCATGTGTGGACAACGTCCCTTTTGGCTCCCTAGCCTGTGCTATATCTTTGAGCTGCGACATCTTTCGCACTCTAGTTGGACCACATTTGAGTCCATTAACTTCCCATTAATTCATGACCTTATTGCGTTAACTATCTTTCATCCTGACGTCACGCTGCGCATGCGCGCGATGTCAATAGATTCATAGTTCCACCACTAAATACGCGCTGTTGCGCGATTACATCATCATGGGCCACTACTTATAGCACCCATTTTTCAACTAGGGATCATCACCCAGATTCCATCTTTTGTAGGGATCCAACGGATGCTCCTGGTTTAATAGGTGTGTAACCTTTACTTGGTAAGTTCTCTCGGTGAGATTGTTCGCATTCTTTTCTACAATACTTTGTTTTCAGCTTTTTCATTAGGATATCCCTTATCCTTAGGGTTTATTCCTTTTAAACATCATGAGACAATTGACTTTGCGATGCTTGTTTTAAGCGGTATGACTAGATCCACCCCAGAGGGACCTTGCACTCCAGCTTCACGAATCTTTCCAACCAAATTGGCCACTTTAGGTAAGCTTGGTTTCTTAACTTAACATCCTAATCTTATTTCAGTATTTCGGATATACAACCTTCCACTATTTACATAGGTGGGTTCAAGCAAGTTTGAGGATCTTGACAGTTCATTCCTCTATCCGCATGCTTGGAAGTTTTACCTGAACATAACTTTCACCTAAATCAGTTACCACGATTGATGGTAAGCCTTCAAGACCTTTTTACATTATTCAGACAGTTTTTCATTAGGATGCTAGTCCTTCGTCTAGAAATTTACTCAGATATTGCAAAAATTGCACTTAGAGTGTCAGGCATATGACTTATGGTATAGCAAATAGAGTCAAGATTAGGAACCACCATGAGTTCTTGTTTTTGTTCAAAAAATTAAAATGAATACAATAATGTTGACATGTCTACATATCATTAGGTTGACTCAAAATGATAAATGTGATGTCATTATGCTGTGAATAAGTATGTCTAATGCCCTTTTTGCCCGATTATTATATCATTCTTGAACATAGCATAAATACCTATTTAATATTCATTGCCCCTGAAGAGAATTCTCAAAACGCGTTGGGCCACAAAATTACTTGTTTCATAAAGAAAAAATAAATATAAGACCAAAGGAAAAAAAAGGTACACTTCCAAAAATCTCCTAGGGAGATATTATTCTCATGGGACCAATTTTTGCCACAGGGAAGAGATGATTGATGCCCAATCCATATCGTTTGACACTCCGCTCTGGGCCAATCTGTCCGGGGTAGCTATAACCATAGGTTGATTAACAATAGATTGAACTGCCCCATTCTGATGAGTTCCAATACTCTTAATTGATCTGAGAGATTTCAAAACCCAATCCTGCCAACCCGTTTCCCCTGGTAAGAACTTATTCTTACCCAAAGCAGAGTACAGAAACATAATACTAGTACTCAAATCCTCTGTCACTGGGAAGGAAACCCTCCCACTATCTACCGATGACACCAGGGCCAAACTAGGGATGGCAGCGAAAATGGCTAGAATATTTGGCCGACTCATACAGATCAAATATTCTGGGCCTAGGGTACAATGGATCTTAGCTTGGTGAATTTTACAACCACCAACCTTCAGGCTGCAGTGTATCAACTTTTCCTTTAAGAGCATCAGAGTAAGAATAACTACTCAATTGGGCACTTCAAGGACCATGCAGTGCAACATTACACCTAACAGTTGCTTTGGTGTGTTCTCTCACGCCAGCACTTGTGGGGTAGTGGAGACGCTGCAACAGATCCTTCATCCCTACTGATACTCTGGGATAGTTGGATTCAGGGGGCGGGAGGGTCGGTCGGCCACCACTTTAAGGAATGCTAATTTACCCATTCCGGAGCCATCTGAGCATTTAGCACTGGTCCAGAAATAGAAATCACAAGTTCCGGTACAGAAGACAGTCTAGTGCGGAATAGTGTCTAGTGCGGAATAGTGTCTGGTGGGCCATTCTCAGAGCTAGAATTCAGTTTTTCCTAGCCCCCGTTCTCCACTGTCCCTTTCAGTACCGTGGTGATTTTTTTTTTGAGAGCGGGGCACTAGCTTGTACTTTGGGTAGACCCCCCCCTTCTCCTTCCGTGTCTCCTTTAACCCCTTCTCAGACATCCCTTATGATCATCCACACGTGTATAAAGTTATGGAATATTAGGCCGAATCTTTCATACTCAAAATTATGATCAAGTATTAAACAGACCAAACAATGTCTCACAGATTGCAGGTTTGGACTGCTATGTTCTACATAAAATATGTAACCGAAGCGCTCTGAATGCTGCTTGAAGTTCCAGCAGATTGATGTGGTTCTGAGCAACCTTGCAAGCCCAGAGACGCT
This sequence comes from Ambystoma mexicanum, assembly GCF_040938575.1. Lineage (NCBI taxonomy): Eukaryota > Metazoa > Chordata > Amphibia > Caudata > Ambystomatidae > Ambystoma > Ambystoma mexicanum. Next base: position 1,003,004,590 of record NC_090924.1, read on the forward strand.
GAGCTGTGTGGTGAAGGTAGTGATCTTCTCACCCTGTTAAGGAGTCTGTTGTGACGACGGCTTGAACCTCTGGGTCGTAGAAGGGCTTCCCTTTCGTTAGATTCTCTCTCGTCCACCAGCGAAGATTCTGTACTAGTGTTGGCGAAACGACCACTAGATCGTACCACTGTTTTGACAACCGCTCCGGCATGGGTCTTATGCGCAGGCGCATGTGGGGAACCAGGTAAATGCAAGACGCCATCATGCCTAGCAAACACATTGCTTTGCGTGCCCTTATTTGGAAACCGGCCTGATAGAGGAATTTGCAGCAACAAACTTCGAATTCTTTCTCTGACAGAAAGGCCAACCCCTCTAGAGCATTTAGCACAGTTCCTAGTAACTGTTTCGAGGTGCTTGGCACCAGGTTTGACTTTCTCGTTGGAGAAGCCCAATTGAAAGAGGTTGATGGTTCTTTGGATGTTTTGTCTGCAAATTAGGGGGGACGCCCCTGTAATGAGCCAGTCGTCCAGGTAAGGGTACACTGGGATTGCCTCCCTGCACAGGTACGCTGCCACCACCGCCAGTACCTTGATGAATACCCTTGGAGCCGAAGACACTGCTCTTCAGAATAGCATGATGCCTACCCCCAGGCATCATGATCAAGCCCATCAGCCCCGGGAGCAGGCATCCAGACATTTACAAAAACCCCAGCAGCCCCAGCTAGGGGCTGTCTGGGTTCGGTCCTGGCGTCGTAGGCACCAGACTCATAATAAAAACCAGTCCTGGCACCATAGGCGCCAAGCTCATTTACATTACTTACCTCATGCAGACCATGCTGCAAATAAATCCAAGCCAACGTGAGGCCTGGGGATGGGACTATTTTTTACTCGGGTGTGGTCCTGGGGAACTTCTTTCCTGGGACTACTTTGGAGGCTATTTAAACCACGCCCGAACAGAAGCACATGCTTCGTGTTATTCTGCATCCAGCAGCGTGACTCTCACCGTGCCTGCAGCCAGCATCCAGTCTTCTGCCGCGCCCGCGTGCCTACAGCCAGCATCCAGTCTTCTGCCACGCCCGCCTCGAATCCGGAGCTTCTAGAATAAAGAGGAAGAAAAGGACAAGGTTAGAAAACAAACTTATTTCAAATTCCTCACCTGATTCTGGATCCATTTCATCTCCCGACCTGGAAAGTACATCAGTCCTGCACGCGTCGCTTCGCCAGTGTCATGATCACAGCAAAAGTTCCCACAAAGGCTTCCAAAAAGAATTGGTCTTCAATCTACCATTCGTGGATGTTAAGAAAAAAAAACAACTCAGATCAGTGTTAGGTATGAGCAGCTCTTCCCGACACTCAACAGGGCTGCCTGGTTTATGCTGGTAGAATGCACAGTGTAGGTCTAGTTGTTCTCTCTCTCCTCCTATTTAAGCCCCTCCCCTCGATCATTCCCTGCTTCGCGTCGGAGAATTCAGTCAACGCTTGCCGCGGTCCAGTTTTAGGTTCTGTCACGCTCCAGCGCCACTTATTACGTTTACCCCTTTTTCAGTCATTTGATTCCTCCTCAGCCCCTTCTGTATTCCCTAGTTCCAGTCACCGAATCTTCCTCAGCAGTTTTGTAACTCTCGTCACAGACTTCGTTCCGGTCCATCATAGCCCCGTTATTTCCCAGTCACAGAACGTCTTTCAAAACTTCGAGAGTTCCTGTCAGAAATTCTTCGCAAGTATATTGGCTTTTATTTTTATGAAGCATTACATTTTCCGATGATATTGTGAAGTTCAGTGTTACTTGGAATTCTGTGCTGAGCGTTTGTTGCGCGTAACAGATGAAGCTTAGTGGCTCTTCAGAGTTGCCGAGTGTTTCGTAGCTTGAGTCTTAGTTTGGCGGGTGTTCTTCACCTATTGTTTTTTTTTTCTGCCCCGAATCGTGAATGGCATGTTGCTGTATGCTTTTCCACCTACTACAAAGGGTTGGTGTGTTTCCTGAGGTGATTCGTTTCCCAGTTGTGGTACCCATGTATGTTAGGGCGTAGGAATTTCCCTCACACTTTAGGTGCTCTCAAATACTTCCTGGCCCTATTCCAGTTACTTCAGCACGGCACAGTTCTTGGTTTCACACTCTTATCGGTCGTGTGATTGTTGTACGCTGTGTCTTTCCCGCTTATTAAACATTAGGAAAATTTCCTCTCTGGCCACCCTAGTAGCACCATCACCCCTCTTCAGAACAAGCGCCCCTGCACCGATGCAGGATGGAGAGCTAACATAAAACCCCAAGGTAATTAGAAAAGTTGAAGTGTTGTATTGAGTGTGGAATTAGTTTAAACTCCATTGAAGCGTTAATCAAAATCCTTAGAAAATTCTTGTGTTTGTCCTAGGAACTCACGTCCGTTTAGTTTAAGGAAGGATTGGAGCTACACCCATTGAGAAGAACCGAGTTAAGTGGTTCCTTCGTGAGTGTCCCCGCAGAGTCCAGGTAAGCGTTACAGCCAGCTCCAGCACAGCGCCATACTCACCAGTTCTCACAGCATCTTTCGATCCCGCACTGTCAATTTCTTCGCCGTACTCCGGCACATAGGGGCACAAGAACAACAAGGTGAGCCAAGGGAATCAACAAATACCTCTTACCACCATAGACTTACCCGATTTACCACCGGCGGTATTATTCTCCATATCTTCATATGCCGCATCTGTAAAGAGGGAGAAAAATAACACGTTAACGCATGCAAGAGTTACCGGACAGCGTTGGGTAACAGACTCTTACCTGAATGCCAGCAGCAGGTACGAGACCTTCTCACAAACTCAGTTGCAACTTAAGGAAGGAAGAGTGAACATCGGGCACATTGAACTCTTTGAACTGGATACTTACCAATCCCTCCTGGGACTTCAGAGTTAATGCTTACCGGAACTCTCCCAACGCCTTCAAACCAGTGAAGTAACTGGTATCTATGCGTCCCTGCAAAACACGCAGGATGGAGAGCTCATCTTTTACAAACATAAGGTTAGGTTACTAAGGGGATATCGGAGGTGATTAGTGGGGGAGAGCGAGAACAGTTGGGAGGCCATCACTAAAACCCTAATCCCTGTCTCCACTTGCAGGAAAATACTTCTTCGGGTCCAGCAGACAAGACTAGGCGGGCAGTCCAGACAGTCATCTCTGCACTACGCATCACATTGACGGAGACCGCAGCTGTCCGGGTCCGATCGACACCCCTGTGGGGTCCAGGTGAGCGTAACAGGCAGCACTTTAATTGGTAGTACTGGTTCGCTATTTTGAAACGCAAGAATCTTCTGTGCTCTGGGAACATTGAAATATGAAAATGGGCATCTTTCATATCCAGTGTTGCCATGTAATCCTTTTTAGTAGAGGGATTACCTCTTGTAGAGTAATCATGCAGACTTTTTGGGGCTTCACATACTTGTTTGCAGGGCGCAAATCTAATACTGGGCGCATTATGAGAGCTTTCTTTGGCACAAGGAAGTAGGTTGAATAAATACCCCCCCCGTTTACCTGGTTGGCCGGGACAACCTCTATGGTGTCCTTTAACAGCAGAGTGGCAATCTCCTCAAGGAGGATCCGCTGGTGCTTCCGAGTGTGTACTTCTTGCCGTGGAGGGTGGTGGTGGGGGCGCTGGAGTAATTCAATGCAGTAGCCGCTGGATACTGTGGACAGCACCCATCTGTCCGAGGTGATTCCCTCCCATGCATGGGTGAAGGTGGTAATGCGTCCCCCTACTGGGGAAGCATGGGAGGGGACCTGAAGCGCATCACCACTGTTTGGAAGGTGGCATACCGCCTCTAGAGTGGTTGCCTCTTCCCCCACCCATGACCCCTGCGCTGCACTCTCGGGTAGCCCTGGGAAGACTGATTGGCTATTCCCCCACGATGAGCTCAGATTCTGGCGATAGCTAGACCCTAATTGGGAATTTTGGCCTCGAAGGTGGCGAAAATTACTGCTTCCCCTCTGTCCAGAGGGTTTGTTAGTGAGTTGACCAAGGAATTTTAAAGTGACATACTCATCTTTCGCCGTTTTGAGGGCATCTTCGACAGCTCTGCCGAATAATACGTTAGGCTTGACCGGTAGGTCTATCAGTGTTGCCTAAGTTTCAGGCTTATATCCTGATGGTCTCAGCCATGCATGCCTTTTAATGATCGTACCCTAAGCGATTATTCTACTGGCATCATCAGCCGCGTCGAAGTTAGTCTCAAGGAGGCAGCCAGACACTGCCCTCGCCTGCCAGTTGTGCTAACTGGGTCTTTAAAGGTTCTGGTGCAGAGGAGAGAGTAAAGCAGAAACTTCCTCCTACTTGTGGCAGTGGCAATTATAGTTCGCCAAGAGGGTGGCACTGTTTGCTATCCTAGCCTGATAAGCCGCAGAGGAGTTGACTTTCCTACCTAACTCATAAATCCTCTTGCTTTCTTTCTCCGGGGGAGCCTCTGAGAAAGCAAGTAGGGTGCCCGCTCTCTTCCTCATGGTGGTGACAACTAGGGAATCTGGTTTTAGTGGTCTCCTAATATATAAAGGGTCAGAGGGAGCGGCACGAAATAACCTGGACATGCTGATTTACTGCACGTGTGAGGTTAGGGGTTTGTAGAGATGGCTGAATCCTGCGCTAAATAGGTTTTAGTAGCAGGATGAACTGAGTTATTGCCTTCTTGTCCCCCAGGATTTGCTCTGCGAAATCCTTGTCCTCTCGAACTTTCCGAGTATCGATTTGGAAGTGTTAAGCAGCCTTGGCCAACACCTCGTTAAGGAGGGGTTGGTTATCGACTGGAGAATCATTTACAGGAGGGTCCTTAGGAATTGAGGAGTCTAAGGTGTAAGCATTAGCCTCATCTTCAGCCTCTTGTTCCTAATCATCCCCATAATAAGTGTCTGCATCCTGGTCATCAAATTGAGGGTCAGGGTCTTCATGGTAAGAAGCAGGGTCATAAGGCTCCACAACAAAGGGGTCCATGACTAAACCCCAATAGGGGTTCTCAGTGCGAGACCTCTTAGGAGGGGGTTGAGGAGACACAGGTGTGGCTCTGGAACCAGATTGAGATGGGAGGGGTGTTCCTATAGCTTTGAAAATAATTTGGATCTATTTCATAGAAGTTGGCCATAAATGTCATCCTCTTCATTACTCCGTCTATATCTTCAGAGTTCCATTCCTTGGAGCTTGATAAAGTAACAGCTTGGGGGATGAGGCCCATGTCCACATCTGTCGGAGGTGTAACCTTTGTTTTAGGGGCAGGCTGAGGTTCTTTAGATTTCTTTGCAGCCTTGTCATCCCCATGCTTCTCCTTAGGAGTGTGGGGATCCTTAGAGGACTTGATGTTTACCACCTCCCCCATGGCCAGAAGTGGTTTTTCCAGACTTTTTCGGGCCTCCCGCCTGGTCCGACGCAGCGCGTCGATTTTCAGAGGCGGTATCTGACGAATTTCGGATATGGGATTAGACGCAGAGTGTAGAATTTCAGATGTGGGATTAGACAGAGCGTCTAGTCTCCGAAATGGGTTGGGACACAGCATAGTCGTCAGACGACCGGGTCTCAATGGCAGTTTTATGGGCGACACTTTACCGTTCTCTGACGGCCGGGCCGTGTTGAGGCGACCACAAGCGGGAACGCCCAGGGGACAGGGATTCGGTGGACCGCTCTCTAGGTATCGACCATTGCCGATCACGCGACACGCGTGTCGAATCCCGGCTGGGGCTAATGTGTTTGGTTGTGAGTGTACGTGTTGCGCTCTTGCCACCGGGTGTGTTCTCCACAACCTGGCCGCCGACCTGTTATATGGGGCCGGGGGCCTCGCGTGGGTAACCGAAGCTGCCCCGTCACCCATTTCGGCGGCTTTGCTGCCATCGCTGAAAGCGCCCTCTACATCCATGGCTTCAAGCTGCCTGGCATAGTGGGCTCACCGCTTCGTGGAGTGGTCCTTTAGGGTTTTTAGCTTGAAGAGCCTACAGGCGCGGCAAGATACCTCGATATAGTCTCGAGGGAGACACAGATTACTAGTTAAATGTTTTTTTACCCAAGGGAACTCTGTTACATTAGTATAGCAGTGGGGCGAATATTATGTAGGAAAAGGGGAATATAACCTATATGACCTCCCCCCACTCTCCCTACTGACTGGGCCGAGGCACGGCGTGGCCTTCCAAGGCCAAGGACCCGTCGCTGCAGTCTCCGACGGAAGTGTCTCCGATCCCGACAGGTGTCGTTCTCCGGACAAAGGATAGGAAGAAATCAAACGTAATTTAAAGTAAATGAAGGCTTTACGCTGAAAGGAACTCGGCACACAGGTGTCCGACTAGTATGGCGGAAAAAACAATCTGAAAGACCTACACTCGTGATGGATCATGGGTACAGTGGACTTCACACTAGGGATAGTATTACTGGCACGTCCTGTGGATGTCCCTTTGAGTTTTGAAAACAATAATAGCTTCCATTAGACGTCGGCCTATGCACAGCATGTGATCCAAGCAGATTCCACAAGCCTCAGAAATATATATATTTTATATACACACACACACACACACGTGGTAAGGTTTCTTTAAGTTTAGCATCATATTCACAGTTCATTGGGTTTGCCTTTCTGCCTTCCAGTATTCAAGTAAGGCTTTTGTCTTATTCACAAAGTTCAAATTTTCAAATTGCTGTTGCAGGAACGCCCCAGTGGTCCCCACTAGCTTCGGGTAGACTCGCTGGCTTTCTCCAGTGTTCCGCTTGGGTTTGAGCTTCTGCAGTGTGCTGCTGGTACTCGCTTTCCAATCTGGAGGCTTTAGACGTTCTTATAGCCTCCCTTGCAGCGCCGTGATGGTCCGTCTGCTTCCCATCGACATACGAAATCAGGAACGCCAGATTCTTGACCGAATGCCCAGGACCTTCCGCACGCCTGTGTGTCGCCATGGCTCTTCATTCGGCCTTCGGCGTCTTCTGCTTTGCCAAGCTGGTGTGTACCAGTTGTGAGCTCTTTAACAGGAGTCAACGTCTTCTCCTCCACTGCCTCTCTGAATAGTGCGCTAGTTAGGTTTAAATGTTCCACGCACAGGTGCATTAGAAAAACTAGACCGCTCATAGTCGTTCAAGTTCTTGGTACATGGTTCAAACTCCTGCATCTTCGTCTTAGTACTTGGAGAATTTTGGGAGTTGAAGTTGCTAGATGTTGTTAAACATATGGGATTGGAACAGTTATGTTTTACTGGTTTTACAATAAGGAAACTTAGAAGAAAAACGGTGTTATGTTTGAGCAGTTGAGTTAGTGTCATGGGTGCGCGCTTGGCAATACAAATATGTAGAGGGTTCACTTCCCCCACCAGTAGGAACACATAACTGACAGTATGCCAAGATTGGGGCTGGGGCATCAGAGGGTCTTCCTAATGGGAAAGGAGGCGATATCCAGCCTCGTCCAGTAAAGTCATGACATCTGCCTGGTAGCCGTCTACTCACATGTAATGCTCCCTAATGAAACCACCTCCAGGGTCAGGATACGGGTAGTGGTTGCCTTACCCTGGACACATGGGGAGGTCGTCACTGCCTCCACTTGATCCACCACACCTCAGGAGGATGTCTCTATGTGTTACGAAGAAGGTTGGTACATCTCAATCAATCTGCAAGAATGTTGCCTGTCATCAGCTGGGCAAATGTTTCAATCCTCATCTGCGGGAGACCAGTGGCATGCCTGGATTTAGCTATAGTTGCGTTGAATCATGCTGTATTCTAGCACTTTGAATAGTTTGTATTTGAATGCATTTATATTTTATATAGCGCCTTAAGCCAAGCCGCTTTACAGAGACCAGGGAATGGTACAATAACATGGATAAGCATAAACAAGAAAATCAAGCATGTTGAAAAAAAGAGGAGATGCCAATGACTTACAAAATAAAGAATAGATCGAAACAAAGAGTAAGTGAGGGTGTTGCCGTGTAGAGGAGCTAGAAAAGTAAACATATGAAAATCAGAGTGAGCTCAACGTGGAAGGGGCGAGGTGCCACCAAGAGAAATTGAGAAGAGTGGAGAGAAAAAGAAGGGGTATAGAAGGATACCAAGACAGAAAGACAGTCAGGAGAAAATCCATAGAGGGACTTGAAGACTAGGCATAAATAAAATTTGTGTTGAGAGTGAAAAGATAGCCAGCCAAGAGTAGCGAGTGAAGAGGAGATGGAATCTCGGAAAGAAAAAGACAAAGACGACAAATAGATTAGTTAAAAACAGATTTTAGAGGGGCAAGACAAGAAGTTGGGAGCCCAAAAACAGCAGAGGAACTGTAGAAGAGTCAGGAAAAGATCAAAGAATAAAGCAGTTCTGAAGCTTGAAAAGTGAGCAAAGGACTTGCTTTACGGATATTATGTAGATTAAATCAGCAAGCGCACAATGTTCGTTTAATGTGGTGAGAGAAGGATAGGGTAGATTCAAGATAGAGCCCCAGATTTCGAGCCATAGATTAGATTGGAAGCTGGGATTGAGGGAAGCAAATAAAGAACAGAAGAGGAGGAGGAGGGGAAGTGTTAGCAGGGGCGGGGGGGGGGGGTAGAACCTCAGTTTTCCGTGCAATACGTGCGAGACAGTGAGAAGACAGAAGACATCCAGGATTTGATGGCTAGAAGACAAGCAGAAAGTGTGGTGAATCACGGAGGAAAAATAAAAAGGAAAAGAACACTTGAGTCATCAGCATAAAAGTGATGTGACAGAGCACAGGAAGAGGGAACGTTTAGAGAGAACAGAAAAGGGCCCAAGACGGACCCTTACGGAATGCCATGGGCAATCAAAAAAGATTTAGATTTGCCAGCCCATGAAACAGATTATTGAAACTAGGAAAGGACCTAGCCTGAGAAACCAAAGGAAGAAACAATTTTGTAAACACTTCTTTATTTAGGCATATCCAACACTGGACATTCTGGCATTTCACAGAGTGACTAAAGCACACAGTGAGGGAGACCCAACAGTTCACAGAGGAATCCTCTCCCACTGTAAACTGTTTTTTAACCTCCTACACTGTGCTCTGCAATGCTCAGTGATCTAACATTATGCCGAAACAGAGACCCACAATTATTCGCCTTCACTCCCAATGAGCCAAACTCATACCCTATTGCATCCCAGTCTCTAGGCACTCGCTTGTCCCCCACAGATGTGTTGGTTGATTTACTTGAAGACCGAAAACTGCTCGTCATTTGAAGGTGGACTTCAAACAAACAGATAGCCCACCTCAACGTGGACTACATTACCTAACAGCTAGACGCTCCCTCGATAGTCATTGCATGGGCATAGTTTTATGGCCCTGTTGCTGCATTTCTTCCAGGTTTGTGCAGCAGAAGGAAGTCTTGCTTTGCTCATAATAAACGGGTCTGAGCCGGCTTGGAGGGGGAAAGAGGAGCAGCTGTAACATGGAAGCAGTAGGCAGACAGTAAGAGGCAAGGGGGCTGTAGCCAGCAATACATATGGTGCATCAAGGTATTGTGGAATGTTGTGTGACAAGATGGTGCCGGTATAGTTAAAGTGGTAGCGCAGGGGAAGCAGAAGGCATTACTAGGTGTGGGGGTGAAACAGGAAACGTGCTGGGTATTATGGCGGTACTCTATGGAGACTCTGGAATCCCCCAACAATGAAAAGGGCAATGCACCTAGGGATGGTTTTATGTGCTTTGACCATCAGTTTCTCATGACAACTACAAGATATCGCTCACTAAGCAGTTTTCTATTGCATTTCAGACAGGTTGGGCAGTACAAAGTGGAGATCACTTGATGACTAGCAGTTAGCATGAGGATCCTTTTTTAGGATCAATTGACATATTCCCAACGAGGAAGATTCATAAAGTTATGTCTCGTCAGGCATGTCAGACCCAATGTCGCTCCCCACCCTAGAAGGGAGGAGTCGGTTGTAACTAATTTATTTATTTTATTGTTTGCATTTATAAAGCGCACATGCAGCCCTGGGGCACTGTGGTGCTGTGAGATTAGACTTGCTTAGTTACAACACAAAAAGACAAGTTGAGGGTGACATTTCGAGCATTAAAAACAAGACAAGAGGGACAGGGTTACATTGAAGATTACAAGGGAGCCAGTTGAATCGAGAAGTTGTCCTGATCTGGAGGGGTCAGTGAGCTGGATTCGGTGTGTTCTTAGTTGAAGAGTTTTGTTTTAAGTGATTTACAGAAGGCTAGATGGGAGGTTTTCTTAGTATTGTGAGTAGGGCATGCCAATTTTGTGGCGCTATAAATAGGAATAGGAAGCTATTCCTAAAGGAAGCTCAACCCTCCAGCTTTGGTTCTTTTCAAGGACGGGATGATGAGCTGGTTAGAGTGGTGGGCTCTCTTCGGCCTAGCAGATGTGGATGGGACTATTTTGTCATAAAGGTATGGAGGGGCTTATGTGAAAGGCACTTCTGGGTAATGGGTAGGGTCATAAAGAGTATGCGCTCTATTCTCCGACTGGGAGCCAGTGGGCATCCTTTCTTGCGTGGGAGATGTGTTCCCTTTTAGGAATACTTAGTGCTGCTCTAAGGGCAATATTCTGAATTATTTGAAGCTTGTCGAGGTTTTTTGGCTGACGTGCCCAAGAACAGGACATTGCAATAGTCCAGTCTGGCCCCAATGGTAGCTCTGGTTATTGATAGTTTTATTCAGTTAAGTAGGGTTTGACTGCATTGATTATTTTGGTGTTGAGTGCCACCGAAGAGGCGATGGCACAGACCTGGCTCATCAGAAAGGACTGAGTCGATGTAAACCCCCAGGGTTTTGATGCTGGTGAAACCGTTCTATGGGTGTTCTCAATGTTGAAGGCCCTATATTGAGGGTCTACCCTGTTTAACGTTTCTTTGGGCCTACCAGGAGAACTTCTGTTTTGTCTCCATTGAGAGACAGTCCATGGTCTGCCATCCAAGCCTGGATGGTGGTGTACGTTAGACAGTGTCCTAAATTTTTTCATAGGAGCTAGTCAGAGGGAGGAGGACTTGTGTATCAGCATAGTTTGTGTATGCTGTGCCGCTGTTGTCCAAGTCATTGAAGAGCATAAGGGTGAATGTATTGTATAATGTGGGCGAGGTGCAGGAGCTCTGTGGGACTCCGCAGTGAATCGTGGTAGGTGCAGCACTAGCCTGATCTGAGAAGACTTTCAGAATCGGGCTGCCTTCCTAAATTGTATACAGAGACTTGAAATCAACGAGCTCAAATGCAGGAGGACGAGGAGCAAGAGAAGTGCAGGCTTGCCTTAATCCAATATTTCTCCTGGTTGGTTCTTCAGATCCAGTAGTGCAGATTCGGTTCCATGACCTGGGCGGAAGACGGATTGTCTTTTACCTAGGATGTTTACTTCAAGGAAATTTTGCATTTGTATATCGGTAGTTTTATCTAGAATTATTAGCAATAAGGGAACTGTGGTGGGTCTGTAGTTATTTGGAGATTCTGGTAACAAGGATTGTTTTTTTTAAGCAATGGGCACACAAACTTTCAGGCAAGAGGAGACTATTTCGTTAACGAAGGCTGTCAGAAAAGGGGCTACTGTGTGGCTGCGCATTTTTAATAAGATTGGCCGAGCAGACATCACATTTGCAGTTAGGTTTAATCAGTTTCATGAGGGCCAATACTTCAGTCTCAGTTACATTAAAGGAGAACCAAGTCTCATCATTGGAGTCCAAATTATTACAGGTGAGGTGGGCAAAATGGATAAGTGTAGGGCCTTCTAGTTGGAGTAAATTATCCCTGCAGGAGCTTCATTTTATTTAGCATGGCAGTTGGTACGCCCGAGCATCATCTTTCACGAGTTATTGCGTGCTGGTGGCGAGTTCTTTGAATATAGCAAACAATTCTTTACATTCGGATTTAGAATTAGAAATACTGACATTAAATGCTGTGGATTTAGCTAGCGTGATGGCTTTTTTTATATTGGGAGTCGAGTGTTTTGTATGCCTCTAATGTGGAATTTTGTGGATTGGATTGCCATTTAGTGAGCGCAAAACGCTTAAGGGCGTGTAGTTCCAGGAGCTCTGGAGTGAACCAGGAATTGGAAGGTTTTTTTACCCTTAGACTTTTTACTTTAGCGGGCCAATGGCATCTACTGCTGTTTTGATGGTAATATATGGGAAGGGATTCTGGAAGCAGGTTACCACCGAAAGGCTGCTGGAAGTTGACCACCATTGAAGATCCACCATAATTGAGGATGGTAGGAGAATTATTTTCGAATCCAGAACCTCGGCTTGCGTCCAGAAGCCCCGAAGCGTTCACTGTGTGCTCATTTTCAGTCTTGCAAGAGGTAGGACTCGTACACATGAATCCATGAGGCCCAGGAGTCTCGAACCACAACGCCGACAGGTGGAAGGAGCTCAGGAAAAGGCACATGGTCAATAAATCTGCTATTCTGACCTCCGTTAGGAAGACTCTGGCACAGACCATATCCCAACAGAAACCTAGAAAAATCAGGTCTTCAGGAACCGTCAGACGATTTCCACCAGTTCACAGACAGCCCCAGTTGGAACAGAAGATGGAGGAGTGACTGAAGATTGACTGTTGCAGCCCATGGACCATAGTCTGCAGAGGTCAATCGTCCAAATATGGATAGACATGAACCCCCTGCAGTCGTAGGACTGCTGCGATAACCGCCATCATCTTCGTAAAGACACGCAGTGCTGAGCTTAGACCAAACAACAGTACTCTATTAGAAGTTTTCCGTTACCACAGGAACCGAAGGCATTTCCAATGTGGGCCCCAGATCAGGATGTGCATGCAAGCGTCCTGATGATCTACTACACTGAGCCAATCGCCCTTCCGGAGCAAGGACCTTATCTGGCTGGGCAAGTAATGAATTTCTCTTGGGGTAGGAAAAGATTGAAGTGGAGAGGTCGAGGATAGAGCGCAGGCCAGCCATGTTTGGGCTCTGTAAACAGGCCCGTGCAATAGCCCTCCCCTTGCTGCCGCAAGGGAACAGGTTCCACCACTCTGAGGTTCAGAGGTTTCTGTACCTTGGCTCTGAGGATGGGAGACCCAGTCTGCTGAAGAGCGGCGAGAGGGTGGGGTATGAGGGAGGGGCAAGTGGAAGCCAGCCCGGGTGACGGACAAAACATTCTTTTGTGCTGTCTGCCACGCCTCCAGATGAGACAGTATATGTCCTCCCACCGGAGTCTGCTGTGACCGATGGAAAACATTTGGATGGTTTGTCAGCGGCCATACCACCTGTTGCTGAAGAGTAGGCTGATGACGGAGGGAAAAAAACTACCACTTTGCCTTTGCTGTTTGCCACGAGGTGCACCAGAGGAACCTTCTGCTCCGCATGCTCGACGCTCCTAGAACCCTCCAAAACCCAAGAAAGGCCTGGTCTGGGTCCCCAACCTCTGCATATAGGTCGCTTTACCTGGGGGTTTTGCAAGGACATTTAGCGATTTGCGTGCTTGCCTTTGTATTATTGAGTTTGTCATCAGTGGAGGCGTGAACAGCTCTTTACCTTCGAAGGGAAGGTCGAGCACTTTGTCCTGATCCTCCTTGGAGAACTTTGTAGCATGCAACCATGCTTGGAGGGAGAGGTCTCCCCCAACCATAAGGCCCGAGCAGAAGTGTCTACATGATGGGCCACAGCCTCCAGCAGGTCCTGCTCCAGAACTCTGCATCGTACAAGCACCCTTTAAAATCTTCCAGCCTGTCCAGAGGGATACATGCCTGAAATTCGGAATGTCCACAGATTGAGATTTGACACTGTGGTATTCACGTGTGCGATACTGGAAATGCATTGGAGGGACAGGGCCTCCATGTCCTTGTCCTGTAGTCATTTTATCATGTTTGTTCTGTGTTATTTTCTGCACAGGAGTCCATGTGTTACTCCTGGCAGTGCAGCTCTTCCTCTTTTTGGATTTCATGAACAGACCCTTGGGATACCCTTATGGCACCCATGGGTGGCGGTACAACCCTGTACCCTAGTGTATGTTTTTGGGCACCTGTGTGTGCCCCACATAGCAGGGTATGGGCTGGTGGCAGCTCCATACTGAATTTGACAGGTGCTCAGAGTATCCTCCATTTTGGAATACCGAGGCCCTGCCATTGGAATCAGTGGATTACGGATAGGAGACAATATGGCCCTTGTGGCCTCTTGCTTTCTATTGCCTGTTACCTTGTTTTTTCCAAAGTCCTGCGAAGCCCGACTCTGTCCCTTCCCCCTGACTGGCTGTTGGGTGGAAGTTCCATATATTGTATTGTGGGGAAGTCCAGACTGGCTGGTCCTTCCCAGTGACCATGTTGTGGGTGGGACCTGGGTGAATGGAGTGTGACCAATATGCACTTCACGTTATGGGTGTCTGGTTTCTGGTATGTAACACAATGAATGAAAGTCCTGCCTGAAACTGGTATGAATGCAGTGTGAAGTGCTGAATGGTTGGGTACTTGTTCCAATACACATTCCTTGTTGCGAGTATCTGGAGGGAGGAGAATGGCCTGAACACACTGAGCCTGATTGACCGCCTGCACGAATGAGTGCCCTTCTGGTTGATTGGTTGCCTGGGTGGGACTCAGCAGATTGAATGAGAGACCAAACAGTAGATCTAGGGACCTCTCACTGATACATAACTGATGGAAACTATTCAGAAGCTGAAGTCGAAACTTGATGCTTTTTCTCGAAGCCGAGCCGGAAGAAGGTTGACTGCTGTTACCTTTGATGCAATCTGAAAGCTGCCGTGCTGTCGAGGACTGATGCAAGAGAGGACCTGGCTAGGAGACCTCTTCCTGAGCTGCGAGGGACCATCGTGCATCAACTAACCTTCACCGAAGCGCCCTGGAAGTCAGTCTTCGAAAGACTTTGAATTCCTCAGTGTCCCCATCTCTGGTCAACAGAGAAGCACCCGGACATCCGTCCACCGTTGTCACCCAGGGTTTGGAGGACCGCCGTAACCACTGGAGGGCCGTCAAAGCCGTGTTGCACAGAAGCTGGGACAGCTGGGCGCTGTGCCGCTGACGACCGGAGCCACAATGCACCATTGCCTAAGAACACTTTGAATCAAGGACTCCCATGCTCATCACTGTCAACAGCTTTGTCCCACCGAAGAAAGTCAAGGTCGGCGACGAACCGAGGAAAATCCGCGAGTGGGTTTCCCGCCACCCAAAGTCCTCAAAGACGCTGACGAAGATACGGAAGACAGCCGTGGTAGAGTTCAGATCGCCGACGAACCAACGCCCTAGCTGGGCCAAAGTTCTTCATTGACTCTTAGCGGCAAAGGACTAAAGTCTATGTGCACTGCACGCCTCATCTTCGCAAGGACTTCCCCAACAGACATGCACCGCAGGACCGAAGCTGATGCCTCAATGCATTTGTTCACCTTTTCTTCGAGTGATCGACGATCCGTGGCTCCTGCCTTAAAGGGAGTCCACTCAAGAAGGATCCGATGAGAAAATCTGCTAAACCAGGTACATTGGAGCAGTAGAGCCTTTTTAGAGGGAATCAACACTATATTGAACATTTTGGGCTTGTTTTACATCTTTATTTACAGGTTGCCCATGTGGGGTGGGGGGAATCCTCCCACAGAACTGTGCCCGATGGTAGGGGCTCAGTATCAGTATTCTGCCAATTGTTTAACCACTTGTTTCCCAAGTCTATTGTTGGTTCACTATTAAATTATAATTGAGTTGTGTGCCACTTGAAACGGTCTAGTTGATACATTTTATTGGAATTGAATAAGTAATTTTGGTACCACATAGAAACTGTATATATTTATCATTTTAGAATTGCCCGAGCACAATGTGTTTTATTGTATGTGTACTTCATCAAAGTCTTATTTATGTAAAGAACTGTGTTTTGACCAACAGTGTGTACATTCCTTTGCGAGTGCTTGGGGACTACGCTGTATTTAAGAACCAGCCTGCATCACCTCCTGAGAGTTTAAGCCTTGATTGCTCGTCCAATGTTCGAGATTCTTGGCTGGGGTGCTCCATGCCTCTACTCTTCCATATAGAGAGCAGGAGAACAGATATCCCCCCTCCAGTGTTTACAGCGTCGCGCAGCTGAAAACTAGAAATGGAAAATCCTGGTTTCCCTGATGGCGTAAAGAAATGTGTCCTCTTTGGACAGGACCGGAGAGTCAGCCATGGAGGATGTTGAGAACAGCTTAGACTGGAACATAGCTGCCGCAACCACCGTGGACGAGGGTGTGAAGACGCCGGAGGGGGTCTGTACTTCCGCTCTCTATATGGTAGAGGAGAGGCACAGAGGACCCCTGCCAAGATTCTCCATTATGGTAGCAATGGACGAGCAATCAAGGCCTAGCTTCTCAGGAGGTGATGCGGTCAAGTACAGTGTAGTCCCCAAGCACCCACAAAAGAATGTCTGCACACTATTGGTTAAAACACAGTCTTTATATAATATTCAGGGTTATGTACAATATCATGAAAACTCACTTTGTACTCATTTATGTATAACGGCAAAATACAGATCTACGTGGTACCAAAATTACTTTTAGATCTCTTTAAAATGCCTCAACTGTACGGTTAAATGTCACAAATCAGTTCGTAAGGGAAAGCAACAATAGAGATAAGAGGAAAGCAGTTGGTGGGAAAAATTAGCAGAATACTGGCCCCGAAACCTAGGCAGTTCTGTGTGGAGATTCCCCCCCCCCCACACCGCCAGGCAACCTGTAGAATAAAGATATATCACAAGTCCAGTCCATATATTGTCCACAAGAGTGCCCTCCCTTTAAGGCAGGAGTCACGGGTCGAACATCCGACAGAGAACAGGCTGAACTACGGCGTTGAAGTGGCAGTTTTTTTCCTAGCGGTGCTAGTCGACGGGGAAGTGTAAACGCCCTGCAAGGAAGAGGCGCGGGAGGCACCTGGGTTTCGATAGTTCTGGACCGTAAAGAGTTTGAAGAACTGTGGCCCAGCAAGGGCGTTGAGTCGTCAGCGTCTGTTGTCTTTGGGTGGTGGCAAACCCACCGGTGGATGCTCCTCGGCGCGTCGACGGCCTGGCCTTGTCCAGCGGGATCAGACGGGCAATGATGCAGACGAGAGCATCCTTGGATCAAGATTTCTTAGGCAACGGGAGCACAGCGGTCGTCGACAGTGACGGACAACAGTCCGGGTGCTTCTCTTTGGGATTCCGCAGCAGTCCCAGTCTCTGGTTAGCAGCATTTTATGGGAGCTTTGGCAAAGATCAGCTGGTGCACGATGTTATGTTATTAGCATTTGCAAAGCGCGCGTTCGCCCAAGGGCATCATGGCGCTGGAAGGGAAGCTACCCAGTCGGAGAAGGCCAGTGGGGTGCGTAGTCCGCCCACCTCTTAACCTTTCGTTCTTTGAGAGTTCTTGGTTTCAAGAGCTTGCAGGCCGCGCAGCTGTCCTCTTTATGATCGAGGGGCAAGCAACGATTACAGAGCTTGTGTTTATCCTTCCAAGTGTATTTGCCCCTACAGCGTGGGCAAAACTTAAAAGGTGTCCTCTCCATAGCTGAGGCAATAATAGCTGGTGATAACAACCCCAAGGGAAAGATAGGGGAGAAAGAAAGACATTCTCAAAGAGAAGATAAAAGTTCGAACCCCCACTCTCCCTACTGTATGTTGGCCGTCGAGGCCAGGCCACGTGTTAGGCAGCGCCGAAGGATCTCCTCCGCCTCTTCCCCTCCGTCGAGAACTTGTTCGGCGGAGAAACAGCTTCACAGCTAACGTCGAGGGGAGGGATCGTTAACAATATAATAAGAATAATTAAGGACCGAGGTCCGTGGTAAGTATTAGCAATGTCTCTCTAGGAGCTCCGTGAAAGGCGACCAGAAGCTGGGCGGAAAAAAACAATCTGAGGGACCTCGACGCGTGAGGGATTGTGGGTACAACGCACGTCACTATAGGGATAGTGTTACAGACACGCCTTGTCGACGTCCCCTTTTCGACTACGAAAAACAAAATGCAATACTCCGCAGTGACCACTGGATGTCGGACCTATGCACAGCATGTGATTCTAAGCAGATTAACAAACATCAGAAGTTATGTTATTAGCATTTGTAAAGCGCGCGTTCGCCCAAGGGCATCATGGCGCTGGAAGGGAAGCTACCCAGTCGGAGAAGGCCAGTGGGGTGGTCAGACTTAGAACAGTTTGGTTTTCAACGCTCTTCTGAATCCGAGATGGTTAACAGTGGCCCTGAGAGGTTCAGGGAGACTGTTCCAAAGTATGGTCGCGGCGACAGAGAAGGCTCTACCACTGAGCCTGGCCCGGTTAAACCTGGGGACAGTGAGCAGGTTAGAAGTAGCAAAGCGGAGGTTCCGGTCCGGACAATATCGGGTGAATTTAAGCTGCAAAAATACAGCACCCTGACCGTGAATAGCCCGGTGAACAATACACAGATTTAAACTGAATTCGTTGGTTCACCGGGAGCCAGTGCAGTTGGCGAAGCACTGGTGTAATATGGGCACCATAAGGGGAGACAGTAGCCAGCCTAGCAGCCAGGTTCTGCATACGCTGAAGGCGATGGATGAGGCCGATAGGTTGAGACAGATGGAGCGAATTGCAATATTCCAGTCGTGTGAGGACTAACGCGGCTACCACAGGGGGGCGGAGGGCTACCGGGATCAGGGGCATAACCCTCTTAAGGATTCTGATCTGGTGGTGGGCGGACTGGCACACGGCCGCAACCTGGTTAGACATTGACAAAGAAGCAGAGAGGATAACTCCTAAATTCTTGACTTTGCTAACTGGTTTGGGTAACGGGCCCATGGCAGCGGGCCAGAACGCAGGGGTCCACAGGGAGGGTTTGGGGAGGCAGCCTACCAACAGTACCTCTGTTTTATCACCATTTAACTTTAGCCAATTCTGGTCCATCCAGATCCCGACTGCCCTAAGGCAGTCGTGGAGACATACAGCAGTCTCTGATTGATCCTGGTCCAGACAGATCAGATCAGGATTTGGGTATCATCTGCATATGAATAGCAGTTTAACCCATAGGAGCGGATGAGACAAATCAGGGCCCAGATGTAGATGTTAAACAGAATTGGCGATAGCGAGGATCCCTGAGGGACACCACAAGTGAGAAAGCAAGAGGGGCGAGAGAAACAGTGGCATAGCAAGCGTCTGAGTGCGATCCGAAAGAAACGAAGTAAACCAGGCAAGAACAGCACCAGATATCCCAATCTGTGAGAGACGAGCGAAGGATGGAGTGGTCTACCGTGTCGAATGCGGCGGAGAGATCTAACAGGATCAGGGCCCCAACTCCGCCAGCATCGACAAGTCTGGACATGTCATCCTGCACCGAGACCAGGACACTTTCCGTACCTCTCCCAGGCCTAAAACCCGCCTGGGCATGATTAAATATTTTGGAAGATTCCAAAAAAGAGGACAGAAGCGGTGTGACCAGTGATTCCAGCAGTTTGGACAGAAACGGAAGTAGAGAAATAGGGCGGAAATTAGCCGGGATAGTGGGGTCGAGAGAAGGCTTTTTGAGGAGGGCAATAACCCTAGCAGATTTCAGTTCTGGGGGAACAAATCCCGACTGACAAGAGTTTATTGCCAGTGTGATCTCAGTCAAAATATCAGGAGCAATAACCTTGATAATAGAGGCTGGGATGGGGTCCTCGGGAGATGATGATTTAATCTTCAAAATGGCTGTCAAGACCTCTGCCTCGGTGAATGGAGGGAAAGAGGACCAACTAGCCAAGATATCAGAGGGCACAAAGCTGGGGGTTTCAAGAGGCAATATTGCAAGAGATTTAGCAATGTTTGCTCGTATAGCATCAATTTTGGTGGTGAAAAAGGAGGCCAGGTCATTGCACAGTTCCTGAGAGGGCTTAACCATAGAGGTCAAGGTCTCCGAAGAGGATAACGAGTGCACAATGGAAAAGAGTTTTTGGTTTGCATAGAGCGTGTTCAATTTTCTGGGCAAAGGAGGATTTTGCCAGTTTAACGCTCGTCAGGTATGAGGACAGATTGCGTTTATGTACATCTCTGAGCTCTGGATTATAGCCAGAACGCCATTTCCGTTCAGCTTGTCTAAGATGGAGGCGAGTCGTTTTAAGCTGGTCAGTGAACCAGGGTTGGGAGAGAAGTCTACGGCCTTGAATCAGTTTCAGTGGAGCAAAGAGGTCGGCCACGGTGGTTAAAGAATGGGACAGCGAGGATAAAGATAGTTGCTTCAAGGGGGCACAGTTAGAGACAATCTGATCAGTAAGAGCCTTTAGGTCGACTGAGCGCCAGTAGCGCAAAGGCATCTTAGGAGGGCAAGCTTTACAGGAGTCGTCGGTAGGAAAAAAGGAACATGAGACTAGATGGTGATCGGACAACGTCACTGGCTCGATAGGTCCCCCGTAGCTCGGGAAGAGGGCGCCTTACCAGGTCCTCTCTGGGTCAGTCCCTGGAGACACAGAAGCTTTCAGATTGATGAAGGAGAGCAACAGCAATTCTTCTCTTTCAGAATGGTTTCAAGGTCAAACTTCTGTTTCACTCTAGTTACTCTTCATAGTTTGGACTTCAGCTCTGAACACTTCTGAACATGATTCCTAGCAGTGAGAGGTCCCAAGATATACTGTTGATCTTCCATTCATTCCGCTGGATCACACTCGAGCATCCAATCACTAGGAAGGGCATTCAGCCGCCTGTCAGGCAATCTGGCGCACGGTGCATTCAGGCCATTCTTCTCCATCCACTCACTCACAACACAGAATGTGGATTCGGACAAGCACCATGCCATTCAACACTGCACACTGCATTCATACCAGTTTCGGGCAGGGCTGTCTCAGTCATTGTGTCAAACACCAGAAACCAGACATACAAAACAAGAAGTGCATATTCGTCACACTCCATTCACCCAGGTCCCACCCACAGGCGTACCCACAATATACAGCCGTTGGGAAGGCTTCAGCCAGTCTGGTTGGCACTTCCCACACACTACCATATATGAAACTTCCACCCAACAGGCAGTCAGGGGAAGGGACAGAGTCAGGGCTTCCTGGGACTTCAGGAAGTTCAAGGTAACAGGCGATGGACAGCAAGAGGCCACGGGGAGCCATCTTGTCGCCATCAGGAATCTACCGATTCCAATGGCAGGGCCTGGGCATCCCAAAATGGAGGACGCTCAAGGTACCAGTCAATTGAGCATGGAGCTTCAACCAGCCCATACCCTGCTCTGTGGGCCACACACAGGTGCCCAAAAACATACTAGGGGCACAGGGTTGTACCCCCACCCATGGGTGCCATAACGGTAACCCATAGGTCTGCTCACCAAAACCAAAAGAGCTGCACCGCCAGGAGTCCCACATGAACTCCTGCGCGGAAAACACGACAGAACACACGATAAAAAGCAGTAAAGGAAGAGGATACAGAGGCCCTGTCCCTCCGATGCATTTCCAGCATCACAGAGGGGAGTGGTCATGCAGTCAAAGATGTGTACTCTGATTAGTGTAGCCTGTAGCCAACATCAATCTTTCCATTTACATGCTGCCCAGAATCAGGTTTCTCCCAGACCTTGCAGGCTTCAGCAAGCACATCCTTTTAAAGAAAAAGGCATGTGCGCTCCCGTGTCGTAAGAGTGAACACTCTTAAAAGTACTCCTTGTCGAGTTGGAGGCTCGGGTATTGAAATATCCAGCAACGCCATCATATCCACGACCCGGTCAGGAAAATCTGACAGTGGGGCGGGTCTTCACTATCCTGGTCCGCATGGAGCACATCAGTTGAGGCAGGAACACAAAACTGATCCGCAGCGTGTGGTACCTCAGACACTGGGCATAGTTGTCTTAAGAACTGGTGAAAGTGGAGCAAGTGGTGTCAGTGTAGGAGAGGGCCGCACTGGAAGCGGAGGTGCAGGACTACCGAACCTGCTGAGGACGACGACGAGCAGGCTACAGCGCAAGATGCTTAGGATACATTTCCTTAATAGATCCTTAAAATATAAAACATGTTTTTCATAGTCTGGATTGGGTTGAAATGAGTATTTGTGGGATAGATGCCTGAGAGGGCCTGTAACTTCAGGCATGATGGCAGTGGGTAAGATTCATAAGTGAAATTAATTTAACCGATTGGGCGGGCAAATCGCCATCGATAGGCGGTCCTGTTGATGAAAATGTTTACTCATTTGCAACTTTTGAGATGCATTTTATTCATGAAATTCTTTGACAAAGTGTTAGGGACATGAACTAGTTAGTATGAATTTTATAGATGTGATATTCTTTGAGAATTGTTTATATAGGAAATTCTACTAGGATTTTAAGAAATGCAGAGGTCATTTATTTATACTGCTAAATGTTTGTTCATGATCTTAAATGTTAAAAGGTTAAGCGTTTTAACCAAATAAAAAAAATAGAGGTTGAGAGTGCAAAAAGCATGCAATAATGGAGTGGAGCGTGTGGAGAGTAGAGAATTTTGGCTTTATTCTGTGTTATTTGAATTTTTAGTGGAGGATTAAGAATCAAAAGATTACGAATCCATTTTTTTGGAGCAGTTTCAATCCCTCCAGTTTTTCCAGAATCCCCCCGAAAAAGTGTCATCCCTTCCATTGCAGTCCTCCAAGGTGTATGCTGGTTCGAACTCTTTCAGCCTCACCTACATATGTTGAAATCCATCCAATCTCAGAAGTCTTTTGTTCCACATGCAGCCCTCCAGA
The DNA here is from genome assembly GCF_040938575.1 of Ambystoma mexicanum. Classification (NCBI taxonomy): domain Eukaryota; kingdom Metazoa; phylum Chordata; class Amphibia; order Caudata; family Ambystomatidae; genus Ambystoma; species Ambystoma mexicanum. The sequence continues at coordinate 1,003,027,082 of NC_090924.1, forward strand.
TAAGGTGCGTAAACTGCCTTTTTACGCACAGACAATGCGTCCCTTATTCCTTGCGCACAGCTTACACATGCTATTTATAGCAGCACCCCCATACATCATGGAGTTCACTGGTGGCAGCCTGGCAAGCAGCAGCATGCAAATCCAATACTTCAGAAATGCACACAGTTCCTTGAAATAAGCAACTAGTACGAGTCCTGCTATGTTTTTTTAAAAAACATTCTCCTCTGTTAATATTTCTATCAAGATAATACTTTGTGTAATGTAGTAGGAAATTGGTCTTTTGTTCACTTTATTCAACTGCCTGCATTTTGTAGGTTACAGCGTTAAGAATTGTGAATCATGAACATGCTTTTCACATAGGTTTAGGACATATGTAGTATTGTGTAAAATTAAAAGGGTCTGAAAGTAGGGCTGCATTTTTGCATCATTTTCCTCTGCTTCAATCAGTTTTAATAGAGGCAGCGCAGTTGTAGCAGCAATGGTATTTCTTACTTTTTCTTTTCATCACGGAAACACATCAATTCTACTTAATGGCTTGGGGTTCTTGTTGTTGAAGTTTTAGGAGAGCCTCCCAGCAAGCAGTTTGGCATGTGTGAAAAGGAAAAGCTTTTGGTGTTCTATCTAAAGATGTTTTTAAGGCTTAAGATTGCATGCGTTTGCGTGAGTGCATGCACATGCATGAAAGGGTACTGTACTTAGTATGTTGTCTTAGAGAACAAGGAATAGCTGGGCATGTGGTCTGGACTTTACTTTAACTCCCATTCTGACCACCCATCGCAACCCAGTATAATGGATGCAGGTAGAAGCAGTGCTGTATAGATTTTTCAGTGGTACAGATTGCCTGAATATACGGTAGTCCTGTTGAGAGATACCAGTACAAAGTAGCCTAATTTATCAGCATAGCTGCTATACACACATCATGGCAATGTCAATTATTCACAGCAGAGGTGATTGCATCATGCCCACATTTCTTAGCAGGACTGCAATATTTTGGAACAGGGCCTTAATTTAACGGAGCTGCTGTAATGACAAATCGTGCATGTGTCGGCATTTTCTGCAGCGAGCTAAAGTACTGAGCAAGTACAGTGTCTGAGCTCTTCCCACCGGTGTCGCAACAAAATATCGAATTCCATTACTGCAAAGTAGAAACCCTAGCATGGTAAACACATTTCTCCACAAAAATAGATTGGGGCAGGGGAAGGGGGTTGGGTATTTAATATAGTAGGGGGACTTTCCATGCATTAAAAATACAGAAAATGTATTTTATATGCAAGGTTTTCAACCTCAGTAAAACATTTGTTATTTTCACGTAGATCCTATCCACCATCCTTCTGTGCTGGTGCAAAGCACACGGGCAAATGGTGTGAGAAGATGGCACTGCTGTCATACTTCAATCCCTCCTACTCTGTCTTGTGTTTCTAAAAAACCTCTGTTTCTCCCATGTCCAATTGCTGAGTCCCACTGGCAAAAATCTAGCACATTCCAAAGCCTCGTTATAAATCTCCTAACTCGTGTAGGATACTCCAAAGAGGCGGAGAGCTTTTGACAAGCCAGTTATGTCAGGCAAGTCTCACGTGGAACTGCCAGTGCCCTAACCCTATGTGCCTTTCACCGTTAAGTATGTTGAGAAAGGAAGCTTAGTGGGTCAATAATCCTGCTGTAGAGATCATTGAGTAACATGTTAGTTCAAATCCTGTTTATAGGCAAGTTAATGTGTCTGCATCAGAGGTATGTGTTTAAGATGCAGCAAACCCTCAATTGCAACAGAGCGACAGCTTTTGACTCATCAAAAGGGCTACTAAATGTTCAGTGAATCAGAACACACATTTCATCAGGACTGCTATACCTGTAATGGCTCAGAAGTAGAACAAACATCTCATCTGGGCTGATTTAACGGTTATGGCAGACACATTCCGTTAGGGCTGCTATACCTGAAATGGCTCAGAAGCTTATCCCATGAGGGCTGCTATACTTGTAATAGCTCAAAACACACATCTCATCTGACCTCTCATACTTGTAATGACAAACAGAGTGCTGGTAAAAATTCAATCAAGTGCTGCATCAGGTAAGACAAACCAACTAAAATTACCAGCCTAAATGGCCAAAAGAAGGTTTGCACACATCTAAAAAGCACCCAATGGTAAAGCTGCACTAGATTTGCAAATGGAGAAGGCTTTAACTTTAATATTCATTGGTGCTATGACAAAAGAAAAAGGAGGTACGAGCAACTCTGAACCTAAGCAATACAGGAGAAGAAAGTGGCGGGTGGGGGGTGCGAGTGAACAAGAATGTATTAGACAATCCAAAATAGGAATTCAAGCAGCAGAAAGAACGAGACCAATAAGCTACATAAGATAGCAACAAAGAAAGTGAGACAGGAAAGAGGTCAATGATGGGACACAATAGGAGTGAGGGATTGAAGCACAGCAAAAAACGTATACAGCCAGTAAAATAAGAAAACACAGATCAACAGCAGATAATCCAGACTAGAGAAATGATAAATTACTCATTGTAGTACGAGTATTATAAGTTATTCACTGTAGTGACTAACTTACTCCTAGTCCATAGTTCCCTTTCCTCCATACTGCAAGGGAAGACCTCGCTAGGGACGGGAGAACCTTTTTCACCAGAAAAAAAACATTCCCCTTTAAATGTACTACCCCCAACTCCACCCACCGGCGTCACCCCTCAGTATCCCATTAACGCGTCGACAATATTACCATTGCCTAATGACACCATTTTTATTAAGGGGTGGGGGAAGGATGGTGGGACGTATGGATGAAAGGGGACTAGGAGTACGTTAGTCACTACAATGAGTAACTTATAATTACTCCTACGTCCAGTCTCCTTTCCTCCATACTGCATAGGCGATTACAACTGAACGTAGCCCCAGGGTGGAGAGGTGACCCTCCTTACGAAAACAAGTTCCTAAGAACCGCCTGTCCGAAAACCATGTCGGACTTGAAGCTGGTGTCCAAACAGCAGTGCTTGCAGAAGGCCAAAGGGGTGGCCCAGGTGGCCACCCTGCTGATGACCTGCCACAGGAGCGCTCTCATGAATGCGACCGCAGTGGCCTTGGCTCAGACGGCGTGGGCATGCATGTTTGCTGAAAGTGGCTTGTGCGGACCCTCATAAGCCTCCTTGATGACCGACACCAGGCATTGGATGCATGATACCCGGGCCTTGACCCCCCCCCCCCTCCCCCCTCCAGCTTCCCCAAATGTGACAAAAAGAGCATCCGACTTAAGGAAGCTCTTGGTCCTGTCCAGATAGAATTTCAGTGCATCCGACACCCAGATATTGCAAGACCCTTTGAGGATCGTCTTTAGGATCAGCACATAAAGTAGGTAAAACTATCTCCTCATTTAGATGGAAAGAAGAGACTACTTTAGATAGGAACACAGGTGCGTTCTCAGGACCACCTTCTCTCTGAAAAGTAGTATCGGGTTCTGAAGCCACCAGTGCCTGGAACTCACTGACCCTACGCGCAACAGTAGGGCCCACCAAAAGAGCTGTTTTAATGGTGACAAGCCTGATGTTCGTGGGCACCATTTGTTCGAAAGGTTTGTGCGCCAAGGCACAGCGGCAGGTGAACAGGTGGCCTGTCCGAGAGGCTGAGGAGCTCCGAGAACCATGGCCTAGCTGGCTTAGACCAAGGAGCTATCCGAATGATGTGGAGGTGACACGATTTGCTTATCTTGCAGATCACCCTGTGGACCAGGGGCGTGGGAGGGAATGCATATGCTGTTCCACTGTATCTGGAGCGTGTCGCCCAGAGAGCCGGGTCACTGCACTTGCAGGGCACAAACTGCAGGCACTTCCTGTTGGACCGGGTGGCGAAGAGATCCACCTGAGGATGTCCCCATATGCTGAAGATCACGAGCAGGACCGGATCGTTCAGTTGCCATTCGTAACTGTCCTCTCCCAGTCTGCTGGGCCTGTCTGCCTCCAGGTTGGACTCCCCCGGGAGGTGGATTGCACTCAAGTAGATGTTCTTCAGGACCCATTCCCATTTCTAACCGCTAGACTGCACAGCGGAGAGGACCTGGTGCCACCCTGCTTGTTGATGAAAAACATGCTGGTGGAGTTGTCTGTTTGAATGAGACCACTTTGCCCCCAATACGCATCAGGAAGGCTTTGAGAGCAAGCCAGATGGCTTTCAGCTCCAGCCAGTTCATATGGGCCTCCTGCTCCTGGATGGACCAGACTCCAAGTACACTGTGGTTGACCAGTGTAGCGCCCCAGCCTTCCAGGGATGAATCCGTGGTGATGGTGACTTGAGGTGCTGCTTGCCGAAAGGGCTTGCCCGTCTGCCGGTTGCAGTCTCTGGACTGCCAGGTGAAGTCCGGGTGGAGAGAGGGAGGAATGCTGGACAAGCTCTGCTTGGAACCCTCCCCACCCCCCGCTCCTGATTCCATGAAGTGCAGCTGTAATCTCATCTGGAGTCTTGTGTGGGGGTACAGCCAGTGGCACCCAATAAATGCTGGTACCACCAGGCCGAGGTCACCTCTCGGCTGAGAAAGTGACCTGAGGCATTCTTGAGTGCCATGATCTTGTCCTCCGAGGGGAAAACTCAGAGCTTGTGTCCCATAGGAGGCCTAGAAAGGTCAGGCTCTGTGTAGGCTGCAGCTGAGACTTGATGTTGATAGAAAATCCCAATTCGTGGACTGTGTTAAGGGCGGAGGAAGAGTGGTGAACCGCCTCCGGAGATCTCGCCCCCACGAGCCAGTCGTCCAGGTAGACATGGTGGCCCTGAGGAGGGCCACCACTGCATTCATAAGTCTGGTAAATACCCTGGGGGCTCAGTTGAGGCTGAAGGGTAGAACCTTGTATTGGAAATGGAAGCCTGTGATCCTGAACCACAGAAAGGAGTGATGAGGCTGCCAAATTGGGACGTGTAGATAAGAGTCCTTCAGATCCAGGGAGCACATCTAGTCTCCCCTGCACAGTGTCTCCGCAAGGAGTGCTGGCGAAACCATCTTGAATTTCTGAAGAGGCAGGGAGCGGTCCAACACAACTCTCAGGTCAGCCTGGTTCTTTTGTATGGCGAAAATCCTGGAGTAGAATCACAAGCCTCGCTTGGAGTCTGGTACTTCTTCCACTGCCTGGCTCTCAATGAGCGAACAAATTCCCGCCAACAGAGTTATTGTCCCAATCGGTGGGAGGGGAGGAATTGGTAGACGGTACCCCGTGGACACTACAGATAGGATCCAGGGGTCTGCCAACCTCTGACACCAAGACTGTGCGTGAAGAGCAAGCAAGCCCCCCACCGGAGATATGTGGATCCAAAAGGGGCACATCATGCCTTCTTTCCCTCTGAGGATGGGCAGAGGAGGGGCGACTAAAAGAATCCCTTGCCCCCCCTTCTGTTTGCACCAGTCCTGACGGTCAGGCTGCCTAGACCTCCGTTCTTGGAAGCCCTGGAAACTGCCGTACGCCTGCCCCTTATCAGAGCTTTGATGCGTCTGGGTCTATGCTTAGGGAGTGGCCTTCGACCTCGCAGTCTGAACCGTTTTGCTTTATAATCTAGCTCATCGGTGGTGGAATGAAAAGGTCGCCACCCTCAAATTGAAGGTCCAATATGTGTTCCTGGGTGTCCAGTTTGAACCTCTTAGCACATAGCCAGGCAGTACTTCTCATGTCCGTGGCGATGCAGATGGCCCGGACTGAGGGGTCAATGTGGGCCATGGTGGACTCCATGATGTCCTGTTGCACCAATTTAGCTTCTGCCAGCCCCTGCCTGGCTCTGCACCGGAAGTTCTGGTAGGAAGTCAGCCATTTCCCACCAAAGCCTCTGGTTAACGGCTGCCAGCATGGCATCCGCATTGGAATAAACCTTTCGGTAAGCTTCCAAGATATTCTCCTTGCCTAGAAGCGCCGTGGACGAGGTGGCTGAGGACAACTGAGGCTTGGAGTAGAGTGACGCCGCAGCAATCACCGAAGTGTGTTTGAGGGTGTGATGACATCAAGGGTGGATTCCCCTTCCAATTGCCTATACTTGGTTTTGAGGCGCTGCTTGACAGGCTGGGCCGAATGCGGTTTAATCCATCCCCTTTTGGCCAAGGCGGTAACGTCCTTCATCAGGATCCCCGTTCTAGCCGCAGGGCGTAGAGTGAGGACCATGGCCAGGACACCCAGGTTGTTCGACCTTGGGTTGCGGATACCCCAAATATTCTGCCACACCTGCAAGCCGTTCATGGAAGGCCTTGGCTAAAGAAAACGTGTCAGGGTCCTTCTCGTAGTCAGTGTCCACCAGTGTGTCCGGTTGGTCCGGAGCAGGAGGAGTGCTGGGCACCAAGGGTTGCGGTGTAGGAACCCAAGGCTGCTGCGGAGACTGGTATGGAACCACCTGAATTGTGGGAGACAGGGTAGCTGGAATCGAAGGAGCCAGCAAGGGCAGCAGAGACGGCACAGGGACCAGCAGCACCAGAGCAATAGAAGGAATGACTACAAGGACCGGAGGGAGCATGTCCCGGATCATATCCCAAAGTATGGCCCCCATCTAAGGAGATCTCAGGAGTGTGAGGAACTTTAAAAAAAAAAAAAGAAAACATCCTCAGAGGCCGGTGGGGTGGCAGGTGGTATTGATGAGATAGCAGACAGCTGCTGGGACCGGTGTGTACTTAGTCTTGGCAGTTGAGGAGTAGATCTGCCCTGCTATGCTGATGGATATGATGTAGGCCACGTACCTGGTTGAGACCAGTCCCACCTTTAAACTAGTTCTCCCACCTGCTCCGCACCAAGAAGTGGTATTGGACGAGCGGCCCGCCGCGGCCATCTCGTCGAGCTGCGTGCCAAAGTCATGGTGTTTGCCTCGCTGTGCCCAGCCTCCTCCAGGATTCTTGGCGGTGGAGCACAAGACCTAGCCTGCACCTCAGGATGGGGCCTGGTAGGAGTGTTGCCCTCGGCCGCATTGCTGTTTATACTGCATACAGGTACCGCCTCGGACATCTGCCTGGTACTAGGGCGCAGCCCCTCAGGTGGATACCCGGTAAAAGAACCTTGCAGTCCCTCAGCACTGTCCCCAGAAGGATCCAATGACCCCTCAGCCTGGCGGCCGGTAGCTGAAGTAGCCTTGGTAGCTGTGCTGGTTTGAGAACCTAAAAGGTTCCTCCCACTCATGATATGATATGATTGTGTATAGGCGCTATATAAATAAACTATGTGTTTCAAAGCGCTTCAAGGCAAAGGAGGGAACAAGGGAAAATACGACATTCTTACAGGCCATGAACAGTAAGGATGTGAAATTAACTATCATAATCGGCCTGACGACATTTCAGATAGTGCAAGTGCTAAGACATAGATAAGGGAGGGGGAGAGTGGGAAGGAAATGGAAACAGACAGGCGACTACCGTACTAGGCCGGACGGCATTTCGGGGTAGAGCCGGAGGAAAACAAAAGGTGAGTGAGAGGGGTGCAGAAAGGGAGGGGGAGGAACAAAACAAGCGACTATCGTACTATGCCTGACAATGTTTCAGATAGTGCTGGGGGGTGGGGGGACAGTAAGGGGATGGGGGAGCGACAGACAAGGTTGCTATCATACTAGATCCAGGGACAATTCTGATAGAGTAAGTGCATAGAAGAAAGTAAGGGGAGGAGATAGGAAAAGGGAGAGGGGAGGAGAGGAGAGGACAAACAGCAAGCAATCAAAAAGAGTGGAGAAGCAAGAGGGGAGAGCTCTGTAGTAACACATAATGTTGCAAACTAGGATACAAGATGAAGATGGGAACAGCATGATTCAGGGCCACCATGAGTACAAGATGCAAAGTAAGTCCAGCATGAGAATTGAGAAAGGGTGACGTACCGTTAATCAATGAAGTCCATAAAAGTAAAATCCAGCATTGGACAAAAGACGGTGATGGAGAAACCAGAATGTATCAGGACAGACTACTGTGTGCAGGAAGGAGGGGGCACAAGGGAACACGGGGGGAACAGAGAGGGTGGGAATGGCCTGTGGGGACAGAGGGTGTAAACACATGTTGGTGCATGCTTACCTGATGTCTTAGCAGGGGGGGGTTGGACCCTGGATCCTACTGGTCTGAACAGGTCCAAACAGGAATTGCCCTTTTGACTGCCCTTCTCTTTGGATGCCCGGGCTAGAGACACCCTTGATCTAAGAGTTAAGAGCAGGAAGGAAGAGGCAGGGCTTAGAAGGTGGGAGGGGCTTAGGCCAGACGACCTAGATCTGCTTAAACCTGCTCCCCAGCTGCAAAGGAAAAGAGGCTGGAGGGCTCCTTAAGTAGGGAAAAGAGCGGCAACCAGGAAGGCACCAGGTGGGCGGGGCTTAGGCCAGGTGACCTAGATCCACTTACACCTGCTCCCCAGCTGCAAAGGAAAAGAGGCTGGAGGGCTCCTTAAGTAGGGAAAAGAGCAGCAAGCAGGAAGGCACCAGGTGGCCGGGGCTTGCTAAGTGGTGAAAAAGTGGCAACCAGGAAGGCACCAGGTGGGTTCATGCATTTCCTTTGGAAGGAGTCACCCTTGCGGGGTGCGATGGAAGAAAACAGCCCTACCTTGGGCCTTGACTTGTGCCTGACTAAGTCCTTCAGGTCCTCTGGAGGCGGCCTCTCGAAGAGCTCCCTCCACCGAGCCAACCTGTTCTTCAGAGTGTGTGGTGTAAGCGCATCACATGTGGTACAACCCTCCAGGCATGATCGGGTACAAGGGAGTGGAGGCAAAGAGCACAGAGGTCGGACATAGGGAAGAGCCCTTCGCAGGCTGGACACCTGCTGAAGCCCCCTGACGTTGACATGCGGCAGGGAGGAGTGTGGCGCCAGAGAACGGAGTACCTGATTGAACAAAAAAAAACGGAAGACTAGAGACAGAAGAAAGTATCCAGGGAAGGGCACGTGGTATTACAAGGCCAAAGCCAAACTCAGGAGTGCTGGTGAAAGTGGCCCGTTCCCGTCGTGAAAAAGGGGACCAAGGAGTGGCACCGGTGGGCGGAGTCAGGGGAGAACATGCTCCCAGGGCCGTGTCCCTAAATCTAAAGGGGAAGAAGGTTTTTCTGGCGAAAAAGGTTCCGTCTCCCGTCCCTAGCGAAGGACGCCCATGCAGTATGGATGAAAGGGGACGGAACAGAGGAGGAAGGCTGGCCAATAACAGTCAGTGCAAGAAATACAATCATAAAGGAGTAGCAACCACATCAGAAAATGAAAAAACAGATTGCCAGAGTAATAACATGAGAGATGAAGAGGAGTTATATTAACCTGTACACAAGATATAGGAGGGAAACAGCAATAATAGAATGCAGGGAGGGGAGAGGCAGCAACAGACGGTGCAAACTACAGTCAATCTCATATGTTTTGTTTTCAAACAGGAAGGATAATCACTTAATGTTCACAAGCTCTTGTTGACTTTAATTTATTTTATTGTGCATTTGTAAGGCGCTTTTACAGCAAGACATTGTGTTTCAAAGCGCCCATAGGGAGGGAACATGGGACAAAGGCAGTCGAATACAATAATGAACAGGATAGGGGTGGTCCTGCTAGGCGTTGGGAGCATTTGGATTGTGCAAGTGCAGAGAGAGCGGGGAGAACATGGGTTGGTTGGGGGGGCGTGAATTGAAAATCTTTTGAACTCACGGTAATCCCCACACTATCAGAGGGAATGCTGGCATCCATTTTTTGATTAAAATCGAGATAGAAAGCACAATTATGAGCACAGTACCTGCAAGTTGTTATCACACCATGGGTGATGCTGGCCATACAAATTAGAATGATATGCAATAAAGGCCCCTTAACGTAAGGCGGACAACGGAAAGGATGGACAGACGGTACATTAAATAGGCCCTATTTAGAAGTGTGAGCCTCATATTTAGATCAAGAGAAGACGATGTATCAATGTGAGGGAACAGACAACCTGCTTACAGTGTATGGGGCGCAGTGAAAGGATTTTCCAAATACATGCGACTACAAAAATTCAAATACCAGAGGGCAGCAGAGAACAATTGGCATTGGATCACAAAGCAGTGCGTCTTTTAAATCTTCATGATGTGGTTGTTATGGGGGGGGGGGGGCGGGGCTGGTCATGGACATCGCACCAGCCCCCCCCTACCAGCAACCCCCCCCACCCCAGCTGCTATGGGACACCAGCACCTATGAGGCCCCGTGCATCCAAGGGTGGCAGGTTGAGACCAACCAGCACATGCAGACCCTGAATAACCTCTTGGCAAGGGAGCCCCATGGCAACCTGGCCTGCAGGCCCATCTTATACAGGGTGGGCCTGCAGGCCTTAATGAGAGACAGACTAGAGTCAGTCCGTATCGGAGTCTGCAGCTGTTCTGTTTCATGTGCCTGCAGGGCTCCCTTTTATTAGCTTGGGCCATGACCCATCTTAAAAGGGAAATACACTTGGGAGGGATATACCCCCTTAAAGGGGCAACACACATGGGAGGGCTACTCTAACATCCCTCCTTTTTCATGAGGAACAAGGAAGTGTGATTACAACATAACTGATGCTCCCCCGCCCATCCCAATTAAAGAACGACATTACTTAAGTGTTGTGGGACCAACTTCAAACAGGATGTGCTAACACCACACATGTTCTCACATTCTCATATACATATCACATACCGACCCATCACCCTCTGGGTGACAGTGACAGGGGGGGCAAGCCCCCGGTGGATGATTGGCAGTTGGACTGCATGTTACAAACATTTTATTAACCTCGGGTACAGAATTGCCACCATTACACGATGCTCACGGATAGCCACTGGTACCATATAGAGCACCCCTACCAACTGCAGGGGCACAGCTTCACATCACTGTCCTTTAGTGAGACCAGTTTAAGCATGTAAATACTATGCAGGTTCACAACATCAAAACACATGCTTACTGAGTCCTCTAAAAGCAATGGCAGGACTGCAGGAGACCAGTTCACCTTCCCCCAGAGTGCGTTCAGGAGTCACTTTCCCGGATCCAGGTCCATTGATGGTATAGTTGAACTGGCAAAGCCGCAACGGCCCAGTGCCATGGGCCACATCGGCATAGTCCCTCGATGTTGAGGCCAGGGCAGCGAGACACAGCTCGCTGGGCGTCCAGGCTTCTCTACGTACTGCTTGCAGTGTACAGGGTGACGTGACATCACTCACCCCTTTTTTGGCGATGTTCCACCAGTCAGGAGTGTCTTTCCTTGAGGGGCACTGCAGGGCACACAAGCACTCTTAATGAGCTGCAACCCATTGCTTGCCCGTCGCACTGGTCCTTGGAGTTGGGGGGCCAGGACTGCCTCGTTGGATTGGTCAGACAAGTCGTTAGTTCGGCTCAGGGGGCCAGCAGGTATCACCCACCAAGCCCAAGTTGGCCTGGTCCTCCGATGGCATGGTATGCCGGGTGACACTATCGGCAGGCAGTATGGGCCACCAGCTCTCTGGTTCTTGGGCAGTACCGTAGGAGACATTTGTGGCATGGTGCTGAGGCCACTTGTACGGCAGGCAAGGTGTCTTTCATGGCAGGTTGTCCTGTTGCCTGATGGCACTTTGCCGGGGTGATTACCTTGCATCCTCGTTGTGCCTTGCCTCTCAACCGCTGGTGCAGTGCATGGGTGCTCCCTTGGATGGCAGTGCAGGACTTGACTGTTACAGGTGCGTAGTTGGATTCATTTCCTCGGATCATCTGGCAGTGCAGAGTCTTTCTAATTTAGTTCGAGGGTCTTCCCCTTGTCCAGTCCGTTGCGTGCTGTCTCATGCATGGCACTGTTGGGGAGGTGTACAGTCTGCAGAGTTCAGATGAGCATGAGGGTGGACGTCCTACATTAGAGGCAAGGTGGCCATCGGTGCTGGAGCAATATTACTGCCTTGTGGCGTGCAGTGACATGGAACACTTATTCGCTTTCCTCACTTCCACCACCTAATGCCTCAGGCTCATTACGATGTGCCTCCATTGTTGGTGCCTGCGAAGCAAACCTGCCTCTTGCCTTCTGCTCTGGTTTGAAGCACTTTATTTTCTGCCAGTAGATTGGTTCGCTTCTGGTCAGTAACTGACCGCTGTTACTGCCAGTTGTTGCCCCCTCTGTTGCGATATATCTGGGAGTAAAGGGGGGGGCTGCTTACCCCTGTGTATACTCACAGCCCCAGACAAACATATCTGCTTTCCACAGCAGGGATGAGATTTTCAAAGGGGCCATTTGCTTCCTTTACATTAGCTCCTGCAGGAACCATAAGTATTTTAGACCCCGCTTCCTGGACCTGACTTCTTCTAATGGCCAACATTCTATGAAGTTCATGTGCTCCTGATTGGAGCACGATTTCCATTTCACCGCCGAGACCGGGATCATGCTGAGGACCCCGGCGGACATTACTTCTGCCCCTGCAGGAATACTGTGGCCGTGCTCCAGACCGGAATTTACACCGCTGCAGGGCCTGGGCTCACGCTGGGGCTCGGCCAGCACCGCAACTCCAGACCGGGTTGATGTCTGTAGGGGAAACCCACCTCCAGTCGTTCGCTCCCGACGGGAGCTCTTCATTTATTTCACTGCCCGTCAGCCCTGTATCTTGCAGGGGCTTTCCTTAATCTTGCTCCAGGCCGGATCACTTCATTATTTTCAATGCCGAGCCAGCGATCATAAGGGTTCCGATGGGTGTTCATTCTGCTCATTCCTGAGCACTGTTGTAATGGACAGGAGCACTTCATCTTGTTCACCGCCGGGCCCGGGATCACAGTGGGGGCACCAGCTCCAGCGGATGCCCCAGGGGCAGCAGGCGCAACCCAGGTGCTTCCCCCTTCTGGCACATGTGCCGCCAGGGTGATGTTGGCTGGATCCTGCACTGGCCGCACAAGCACCCTCTTCAGAGGGGCGCAGCCAAGGAGGGCCCACGGCAAAGGGTGCCTCTGTTCTTTCTTTGCTTCTCGCCTGGGGGCGGGGCAGCACCGCTCTCTCCCCGGCGGGAGGTTGTTATATTGCCATAGTTGAGGCTGTGTTGGGGAGAATGTTCATTATATGGCTAATTTCCCTCACCTAGCGAGTCCCCCAGCAGCTTTGCTGGATTTCTGGAGTTTATTTTTTTCACTTGGTAAGAGTGAGCGCTTTCCCCCACTCTTACCCATGTTTTGCCAAGTGGCTTTTACCCGTTTTTGTGATTCTGGACTCGAGTACACCACATCAGTAGTTCCCTTCTTGTGTGTGTTACACAGCAATTTCTGTGCAGTGACACAGGGTTGTCTTAGACTTGCCACCGACTTACGTCATTTAACCACAGATCCAGTACACCCCATCTTACATGGAGTACTGGAAAGGGTTACTCTTTAGCCCTTTTTATCTACCTCCTAGAGCATTGTTTCGCTCTTAACATTTAGACTTGGCTGGTGGCAGTGGTATCTACCCTAACTTTTCTACCGCGATTATATTATATAAAAATGGTATTGTTTTAGGCAATTATATTAGCCTCGAACATAAACCCGCTTGACCAAATACTTTTTCTTTTGGCTCCGGTCGGGTTTATTCGCCATTTCTTTTTGTTAAAGTCCTGCTTGTGTTTTACTTTGCGCGGTAAACCAGATTTGCCTTCTTTGTACACAGTCTTTTGGCGGCCTTCTGCTAAAAAGCCCTCCTCCAGGTGCCTGGGTGTCTAGTTGGGCTGAATATGAGGGAGGGGTGTAGTCACCCCCTGCACAGGGTATCCTAGGAAACCCAAGTCGCACTTTGCCATGATTGGCTGAGGTGGTTGTCCGGGCTGGACAACCTCCCTGCTTTGCGATTGACAGCCAGGCTGTGTGAATGGGGAATTTTCACATAAAAGGCAGGTCTCTTGGGCTAGAAGTCAGTCGCCACTGGAACTACAAGGAACCAAAGAGAAGCTGAGAAGAAGACGGCTGCTGCAACTAACCCGTCCCGGTGAAGCCCTGCTGCAGTCCTGAGCCATCTACCCTTCGACGACCAGAGAAGATCCAGTCCGGAGTCGTCGTCCCTTGAGCCTGGTGAGGATAACCAGCTCATCTTCCACGGCCAGAGGATCCTCTTCTTGGTCGAAATCGCTGCACACTGCTGTAGTGGTCCGGATAGCCATCTGAAGAGCCTCCATTTTTAAGGAGCGCACCTTTTATTCACCGTCGCTGCTGCTGGCCTCATCCCTGTGTGGTGCAGACCCCTCCAGACGCCGTCCTTCGTACCGAAGCTCCAGGAACCGTGGGTCTGCAGGAAACCAACAGGAACAGCTGCGTGGCACCAGCTTCTTCATTGAATAAGGTACTGTGGTCAGCTTGAGGAACTAGGGGAATCCCTTTTCTTCACCTCCAAGGCTTGCCCTCGTCTTCCCTCCTTATAACTTTTGCTTCCTCTGTTGACAATATCCAAGTACTCCTGGCAACCTTGAATCTTCAACTGTCCGACTGCGTGATCCTCAACAGGAACCCGTGTTCCACTTGACACTGGCCTATTGATTCTTCAATTTATGTTAACGATTATTCTCTGATTATGTCTGCTTTGACAAAAGTAGTGCCTATGATTTTTGCTCTCAACTCTCTCTGGTCAACTCAGGTGCTAAATGTGTTTTTGCCCCGGTAACATTTCTCACCGCGGATATGCGTTTTAGTAAGACCGAACTGTCATTACTGTCAAAAAGTGATCGCATACGTATTCCCGGTAACATCTTTTGTTTCACAACACCGGTCCTTTAAAACATAGGGTGCTTACCTTGAGTTAGAGTTTACCAAAGTTAATTGGTTGGTTGTAGTGTATTTTACGTGTGGTTTTGAATTAATAGAAGTGTTGTGTTTATAACAAATGGTTTAAAAATAAATGTACTATTTTTTTACCTGAAACCTTGAGTCAGTGTTTGCTTGAGTCACAGTAATTGTGGTCCCTTTGTGTAATCTCTGCTACTGCTCATATACTCTTGAGATAAGCCTGGCTGCTCTGCTAGTGCTACCACTTTAACATAGTACAGGCTTGTACCAAAGGTAAAACTTGTATTGCCACCTGTAGTCTTAATTGTGTGTAGTGGTCCCTAAGGGCACGGCACAGGATTCTGCCTTACAGGCTGCATTGTTGCCTCCTCCTATGGTGTCTCCCACCTCTCGGCACCGCAGGGCTGCCCCCTCACCTCTTCTTCGTCCTGCGGACGGCCTCACGGCTCGCTCTGGGCGGAGGACGTTGCTTCTCTTGCGGCCGCTCCACCCACTCTCCCCTGGGGGGCGCACACTTCTCTTTGCTGTGTTCTGCCGCAAGGGCGCGCCTCACCGCAGGGTGGCCCGGGCATGCACCTTGGCTGGGGCAGTGTGGCGCAGGCCAATACTGGCTTGTGGTGGGGTCGGGCGCTCCTCTTTGGGATGGGATCTCGCGGGGCCCGTCTTCTCTTCTTTAGAGATGGCGACTTCCACGTTGCCAATGTTCCGGGGGGCTGGTCATGGACATCGCAACAGGCCCCTTGTGGAACTCTGAGACACCAGCACCCCGGAGGACTGATGGGTGGATGCTGGTCATGGACATCGCACCCACCCCACTACCTCCCTGAGGTGCTAAGGGACACCAGCAGCTATGAGGCCCCGTGCCTCTAGGGGTGGCAGGTTGAGACCTACAAGCACATGCGGACCCTGGATGCCCTCTTGGCAAGGGGGCCCCATGGCAACCTGGCCTGCAGGCCCTGCTTGTACAGGGTGGGCCTGCAGGCCTTAATGAGAGATGGACTCGAGTCATAACCTATCAGAGTCTGCAGCCATTCGGTTTCACGTGCCTGCAGCACCGTCATGACCCATCTTTAAAGGGCAACACACATGGGAGGGCTACTCTAACATTGGTGACGCCAAGGAGACTCAGCATGCATCCGTCATGACGGAAAAGCCAAGTACCTATGGGAGTCTGGTAAGAAAGCCAGGATTGTGTCACTTCAAAAAATAATGTTTTCCACTTTTTCTGTGGCAAACTTTGAAATTAACTGGTGTTTTTACATAAATTAACTAATGCAGAATGCTATCGTAGAGATCCGCAGCTAGGCTTCTTTCTTGTGAACTGGTCACGTCCACCACCCTTTCACCACAATTATACTCAAAATAATAGAGAAAGGTCAAAAGTAGACAATGTACCTTTATTTTGTGAGCCTGGGCCAACAGCACTCTATACGGTTTAGAACTGTGGATTAGCAGCGGAAGCTGACAATATCAAGCCAACTACCAAAATATAATTATCGTCCATGCAATTTTCTATAGGAATACTTTTTACCCCAACAGAATGATTAAAAATCCAACACTGCAATGCAGCACAACTACAGAAAATTCAGGTTATGTTAAAAAAAAAATACTGCTGTGCCGTATAGTGTTAAATCAAACTATTTCTTCCCTTGTCCATGTAAGGATCTCGAAATTTGGCATGCAACGCATACGGACAGATCCGAACATGTAAAGGTCGGATCAAATCAACGTTTTCGTGCCCAACATAATTGCTGATAAAGATTTTTTGCTGAAGGCTTTCCAGAGATAACCAAATTCCAGGACTCGTAACACAATATTTGAAAACGTCCGGTTCAAGTTTGGCACACAACCACATCTTAGGCTGAAGTATTGCACACCTCAAACATTTTGGGCAAAAAATGAGTAGTGTCCAAACAGGCACAGGTGGCACACAACGACAAATCTAATGCAAAATAACGTCACACAAAAATCCACTTGGACCCGCGAACACAAACTACTCTTCAGTAATGCACAGATGTAAGAATTCTGGAAAAAGCACTAGATGCCTGTTGCACCAAACACGCAGTAAGGCCGCTGATTTAAAAAAAATTACAACTATTTAGCTAAAGACACAAAAACCACAACGCCAGCTACTGAGACACTATTCAACCAGGTCTACGGACAAAACGGACAAAATGAACAAGTACATTACGTTACATTATAAATATTCTGCAACAGTGTATTTTGGTTGAAGGAAATGTTTGCACTTAAGATGTACTTAAGGGTGCAGTGTTTTACAATATCAGCCGCTTAACTTTGCTGCACTCAAAAGCACACTGTCTGGTAATTCTTGCTGCACAGAGAGGGGCTAAGGGTAGTAGCCACTGTATTGCACTTCGACGAATTTGTGGGCGGGGCTAGTGTGTTGATCTCGGAGGGTTGGTGGGGGCAGCCAGTGAATTGCACTTTGAAGAATTGGAGGGTACCATTAAGTTGCAGCTGGATAAGCTCCGAGGACTTACTTGGAAAGAACCCCGTCAGTAGCCAACGTACCAACCACCCTGCTCCTCTCCAACATAACAACCACCCTGCTCGTCTCCAACATACCTCCCAAGTACTAGACACCCAATGGGCTAACAGAACTACACACCCCCAACATAACATTTGCATACAGCAAACCATTCAGACACTGGACCTTTCCGCTTACGGATTCAACAAGCAAGTGCGCACAAACACTACCAGCCAAACTATACATGAAAGAAAAAAAAAACACCCAACAAGCCGGTACGATAGCTCAGCAGGTTGAGCATTCACTGCTGCAACCCGAGCGTGATCTGCAGGTCGCATGTTCAAATCCAGGCAAGGCCAACTCAGCCTGTCATGCTGCCGAGGTCCATAAATGAGTACAAACTTCTATTGGGTGATATTATATGTAAATGTGTGCTCTGTAAAGCGCTTTGGATTATGGCGCTATAAACAGATTATCCACATACAAATTTGCATACAACTAACAACCCAACAATTGTGCCTGCCTTACCCATACGGATAAAAGCCAGTGTCAGTAATCAACTCATATGCAAGCCAACACAGACGCTAATTTCTCCTTGAAACTCTCGTGTATAGGTGCGTTATAACTGCCATATCATATCCTGGTTCTGGATCGATCACATCTTTCTAATCTCACTAACCCACCTCGCACTCTTTCCTGCAGAGCCACGCGAGTGCCTGGAGACCAATCCAATGGTAACGGTGCCTGCACGGTATAAGACAACATAGCATATGCATCTCCCAACGTGCGCACACAGTCAACACCACTAGCTTATAAGAATGCTAATAGTGTAAAAAATCATGGTCTGCACAAAGTAATTGCTAAATTCAATAGAGAACCCCAGAGAAAAATCTTATGGAACAAGGATCTCAAATCTACAATACAGAAAGTGAGGATTGCCACTCAGTTAGCCGAGCGATCACGTACAGCACTATAATCAAGTTGCAACTGTTTCGTTGCATTCAAAGGAAAGTGCTCATAATCCTTGTTCATTCAAGTTCATTCAAGTAGTCAATAGGTAATAAATCAATTCATGGAAAAAAGCCCAAATAAAAAAATGAATGCAACTGAGTTGGTCCCTGGAGAATACCAGACATTACTAACAGGTCAGGAGCCATTCTGACAATCAGGAGAGGGACACTATGTAAACCCCTTAATCTCAACAGATCAGCAAAGAACATTCGTGCAACGCTAAATCGACGGGAAGGATGGACACTAAGGCGAATAGATCTGCACTACATTCCCATCTCCGAGACAATCAGCGTGATGGGTATATGCAATACCACAAAGACCCATTCAGTCTCAGAACTGCGTACTATTACAGTGGGGCAGATTACTGATCAACACGCATTCCTGTTGAGCCCAACTTCCCCAGTTAACTTATTAGGACAAGTCGACAGCCATGAAAAAGTCAATTGCCACCACAATTCTATACATATAAACCGCACACAATTTCTTACTTGCCAAGAGTCCAATATCACTACCCAATGGCTAGTGGCGAGTGCAAGTTTTGTGCCCTTTATATGCACATTGAGGTGCACCATTTACTGTGCACCCCTGATATGGTCCGAGTGTGCCCTCTGGCAATACAAATCTTATTAGCTACCCTCCAGGAGGAGAAAGGAGACTACCCACACACATCATAGCTCCAGGTTTAGGAGAGGAGTTACAGGAATGAATGGACTATACGAGAAAGTCTGGTCTACACATAATGAAGTGCGGTTTCTCTGAAAGTTGGGGGCGCTGTTGAGCAGCCTGGAAAATGGCTGCCTAGCTTTTGAGCTCCGTGCCCAGACATCGGTTATCCGACATAATCAGCGGCTAAATACAGTATCCTGTATCTGAACCCTCCACCCTGCGTAGCGGATGTCTTGAGTTACATTTGTTCCCATTCCTGAAGAAAATCGAAGCCCCACAGCCAAACTACGACTGTTTACTTGCTGCCTTGTGTGTGGCCTGGTTGGTGGCCATTCCGGACCGAGCCGTGCAGAGCCGCTGTGCACTGGGGTGCAGCTGACCGGCAGCGCCCTTCACCTGCCACGACCAAGTGTTGGCTGGAGTGGCTATCTGTTCTGGTTTGGTGCCTCCCTGTGGAGCTGCGGCTGCCTCCCTTCGCCCACTGTGCGATGCAGGGCCTGTGCCCACCTGTGCGGCAGCGGATGCCGTGCCCGCCTCTGGCTGGAACTGGCGCCGCCCGACATGGAGCGCCCCCCCCCCCCTGCTCCGTAAGCCTGTCATCTGGCAGCCTCTGCCGCGCTGCAGCATCCTGCGGCACGGCAGCTTGGTGGTGCGCACCTATTGGACAACTGTGCAACTTCCAACGGGATCCTGTGGCTCTCCCCCTTACACCAGCGGGATCTGAATCAAGTGTTGATGCAGGTGAGGCGCTGGGGGCACCTGCTGCGTTCTGCATCCCCTCCCCCCGTCGCTTGGCTGGCGTGGACCCTCTCCTCAACTGGCACCGGACTACCCATATGTGTACCTCGCCCGCGTGCCTGGGGCCCAGACTGCTGCCATCGCGTGGCTCATCAGCATCGATCTATCCTCCTTCAGCAACCCCACTTACAACTGCAGCGTGGTCTGTGTTCCACATGGGGCCTCCTATGGATTGCGCGTATAGCACAGCAATTTGCATTGAGATGGCACCGGCGCTCAACAATAGTACTCCCTACAAACTGAACTGGCTTCAGAGCCACCCACCGCATCTGCAAGAACCATTGTTTGGAGGTAGTAGGTTACCCACACTCATGAGCGGCAACTGACCTGGTCTGTGGGAGCGAATCAGCAGATGCCCACACTGTGGGGACGGTCTTTGGAGAGGTCTGATGTGGCTTTACACCCTAGTTCCCTGCCGCGAGGACCTCCCTATCTGGCCGGTTAGATAACACTACGCAGGCCCACATTGACCTGTAACGCAAGATCCTCAACATCCCCACCTGGAGCCGCCCTTGCCTAATCTCTGAATACATCCCTTCCCCTCACCCCTTCTCTACTGCACCTTCTTCCCGACAGGCCTCCTCAAGCTCCACATTGGGCTGGAGACCCAGAATGCTGCTGCTCACATCCTGTACTGCGGCCTAGCCAGAGCAGACCTCCCCTGGACCCCAGTGCCGTCATTACCCAGAGCACCAGGACGCTCCGACAACACAGGCGGCACCAGCTTTTACCGCTATACTGTAACCTGTCTGCCTTTACGCCCGAACCCCCGGGGTGTGACCCGGGTGCGACAGCGGGGTCCCCCTGTCGGCTGTACACAGAAGACCTATACTCCACTGCTCTTGGAGTAGGGCATCACCTAAAGAACGGGGCACCCATCCACACAGCTGTACTGCTCTTACCAGTCATCTGGTCCGCGACACGAGCGCCGAGAGGGCTTGTTCCCCCAGTTACACAGGCGACATCTGGCCGCTCCAGCCTACACCATCACCCATCCACAGGATGTCGAACAGATCACTCAGTGCCAACAAGATTGGGCCATGGACAAGTTCACCAAGGCGACGCCCAGACCTGAGCAGGGGGAGCTCTTCCTCGAACCACGACGACAGAAGCACCGACAGATCCACCTCGGCCTGATCTAACGGTGATGGAGTCCATGGCAAAGAACTTTGCATCCTTTCATGAGAAGCTGGACGACAAACGCAAACGTGTCCTCACTGAGAGCTAAGCTGGACCAGCATGGGACTAGGATAACCGAGGCAGAAACCAGGATTGGGGCGTACAAGGATGGAGTGCTCGCCCTACAAAGCACGGTTACGAACTGATGCGCGATATGAAGCACGTCAAGGCCAAGTGTGACAACAGACTCTAGATCATGCAGGAACAATATCCGTATTGTGGGAGTACGGAGTCCGCACTCAAGGGCAGGATGGAACTGGCTGTTGAAAACATCAAGGACCTACCCTACAACCCTCAACTTTCCCCTTTCACAGTTGAGTGGGAGCACAGTGCGCTGGCCCCCCCACCCTAAACCGGGCAACTTTCCCAGATCAATAATTGCTAAGATCCTTAGCTACAGAGACCGGGATCATATACTACATCTAGCACGTGAGAAAGGGGAATTAAGATTAGATTCGCAAATCAGAATCTTCCCAGACTTCTCCGTGGGGGTCCAGCTGGAGCGCCGACAGTTCAATGGAGTGAAGTAAATGCTCAAGGAAAGGAAAATTGAATACGCAATGCTCTTCCCGGCCCGCTTGAAATTCACCCATCGTAACAAACTATTTCTTCACAGTTCCAGATGAAGCAGTGAAATTCATCGAATCAGATCCCGCTAAGGGATCCAGCAGACGATCTAATGGACAATGACTAAGGCGGCTGACCCTTGCACATTTGTAGAGGAGCCTCTCGGGCGAAACCTTGCTCACCAACATATGACCCTCCTCCCCCTAGACCGGCATCATGGTACACAAACTGAGCCCGGTATATAATGGTCGAAGGTAATGCTCGCCCGAGGCAGGCAACACCCCGATCCCCACTCACCACCATATGTGTGGATGGGGTGCCTCGGCCTCCTGACTCCTGCAGGCCCCTAACACACATGCCGCAATTGTGATGACTTGTCTGTTACTACGCACCACAATACTTCTCTTGCAACTGTGAGTATATATTGCTGCTGAGTGAATTATGGTGTTTGCTGCAACGAGATATTAGCCAAGTTGGGTACACGGCAGCGGCGACCCCCGCTGCAGCTGCAATGCCTATTCTGGCTGGCTGTTCTCAGTTGTGCCCCTGTTGGGCTTGCGCTGCCAAGTTGGGTATGGCACGCTGGCACGCGCTATTTGGGTGGTGATCACTACACTGCTGGTTGGGGGAGGGCAGTGAGGGTGGGGTGTGGCAAAGTTGGGGGATGTTATAAGGAAAATGGCAGGAAAGCGGTGGCTGAGGCTATGATGTGCTAAGACTGTTGCAGTGGTACTGAATGGTGACATTTCACTGTAGGGATGTTGCATTATGCAACATCATGACCGTTAAACTAATGACATGGAACCTATGCAGTTATTCTGCAGGATTTTTTAAACTACTCCTTCAAGAAAAACATGCCTTCGGGCACCTCGCATCATGGCTGGCACCGACCTAGGTCTCTAACAGGTTCTACACAAAGTATTCCACACAGTCCAGAGGAGTGCGGACCCTGGACCATAAAACAGTTGAATTCTCACTGCACACTAGCTACATAGACTCAGGGGTAGCTCTGTAATCCTTCACTGTCCGTTAGCCAATACGGAATGCCTACTTGTGAACACGTGCCCCGAATATTGACGCCCCTGAATTCGACGAAGTGACCACCCTACTCAAGATATATTGGAGTCCCAATTATATTGGGGTGGAGGGGGGGGGGGACATGAATCTGATCCTAGCTAATGATCTAGACAAACTGGCACAGCCCGCAGAGCCATGTCATGTGCTGCCAGTCGCTTATGCACACACATGGACTCAATGGGCCTATGTGACGTGTGGAGAGCACTCTACCCACACACGAGAGATTCTACACATTACTTGTCTGTACATGACAGTTCATCTAGGATAGATCTGTTCCTCACATCGAGCGAGTTAATGGGTTAAGGCCATAGATACACAGATACTGGCATGCACACTCAGACGACTCCCCATTAACGCTACAGGTCAAGCTGGGGCTTTGCCCATCTACCCACCCACCCACTCCGCCTGGCTTTTTAAATCAGAGGCACTGCTGGATATAGTCTTCAAGGCTGAGAATCTGGCCGGCATGAATACCTTTTTCGACTGCAACGAACGGCACAATACACCTGAGGGGACCTGATGGGAGGCATTCAAGGTCTTTATTAGAGGCATGTGCATCTCAAGGGAAGCCGGGGTACTTAAGGACATAAAACATTGCCTACAACGTTCTTAAACCAAGCTTAAAGAACTCAAGCGGGAGTACACCTCCGCACCTTCCCCAGCCAAACTAGCACAGAAGATCGGAGCTGGAAACCTTTGAATCCCATGCCCTCAGGGAGGTACAGTACTAGGCCCGACTCATGGCAACGCGGAAGTATGGTGAGGGGGACAGACCAGGGAGAACCCTGTCCAGACTGGCTCGTGTAGAGGGGGTGTAGGACCCTGTTAGGGAGAATTCTCCGTTAAGGCTAATTTACCAAACCTAGTGAGTCCCCCAGCAGCTTTGCTGGATTTTTGGGGTTTATTTTTTTTCTCCTGCTAAGAGCGAGACTCTTTCTCCCACTCTTAGACATGATTTGAGATATCCTTTGACTTTGTAATGTGTTTTATGGATTATGGGATCTTTTACTCCATAGGGTTTCATGTGATTTTTGGTAAGTGTGTTACACAGCACCTTCAGTGCAGTAACACAGGGGTGTCATAATGACCCCCAAACATAGACTCCATACCCTGGGACTGACTGTCTCCCAGGGCATGTAAAGTCACCATTGACTTTACTAGTCTTAAATTGGGAACAGAACCAGTACAAACCATCATATTGTGGAAGTACTGGTAGGGCTAATTAGATTGCCCCTGGGTCTGTTTTTCGAGGGGGCACTGTCCAGTCCCCCCCTCGTCGAGTTTCTGGCTGGTGGCAGTGGTTACCACGCGAAATATTCCACCGGAATATTTTCTATGGGATTTTCCCATTCATTTTAAACGCACCACTTTTTGGTGCAATGTTAAAGATACCGCTGGGTTATTTAATATTTATTCCCCGGTTTTTGCCAGAACGGTTTTAAAATGGCGTTTGTGTTCGCCTCTAACTCCAACCCAAGCCCTTTGTTCCACTTTTTGGCGGGCGTCTACACAGAAGCCTCCAAAAGTGGTTCCACTCTGTCTGGGTCTACAGGATGTGTGGGGGGGGGGGGTAGGCACCCTGGACTGAGTTGCCTCGGCAACTCAAGTCGCACTCTTGTGTTATTGGCCCAGTGGTGAGCCGCCCGGCTCACCACTTAGCATGTTTGAGTGACAGCTAGGACTGATGAATGGGGGTTTTCTGCATAAAAGCAGGGCTTTGGGACTGGAACTTCAGAAGTCGCCACAGGACCATGAATCTAAAGAGGGAGAAGCGGAGCCTACCTGCAACGACACCACCGGTGGAGCCATGCTGAACCGCCTCACCACTTTTCCTGACGACAGAGGAGATCTTCATTCTGAGGAGTCCTCTTCCTTTGACTGGTGGGGATAACCGGTTTGCCCGCCTTTTCGCCTTCCCGGATCATCTCGTGGCCGCCTTGCCTGTGCCAAGCACCCCGGCAACCGGGATACCACGATTTACCACTACTGCGAATAAAAGGGTAGTACCTTTTAACCGGAGAACTCCGCGGCTGGTTTCTTCCCTGGCAGTGCAACAACCTTCAGCTTTCCTCCATGTCAAGATCTTCTCTTCCTCTGGACGACGCCGCGACTTGCACCCACTGCCAGGAACAACTGCCCCCCGCTGGAGGATCCATCTTAAAAGGTACTGTGCCCGCCTAGCCTCCCTTGCAACCGTCTGTACGGGGTGTCTATTAAATCCTCGACTTACTACCTGGGCTGACCCTAAGCTGGCTAACTGAACTTTTCTGAGCTGAACTAATTCCTTTGTGAACTCCCTGCACAACTTTTTCAAACCTCTTAAACCATGTGATCTTGGGCACATTGGTGCTCTGCTCTCTATAAGAGGGAGCCTGGCCTCTGAACTTTTTGCTCACAAGTAGACTTGGACTTTCCTGCCTTGCTGGGTAGTGTGTGCTTTTCTAATTTCTGCCTTTCCCCTCCCTTTGATAACTGAAGATGGCACTCCAATAAGTTAAGCTCGGTCTGAAAATAAGTGGTGTTAACTAAGACTTGTCTAATAAGGAATAAGGGATGTGTATATAAACAGTGACTGTTTTGAACTTGCTCACAATAAAAGTGCTGGAGTGTTTCTATAAGTATGTCTTTAAATAAATATATACTTTGATACCAAAGCTCTGGTCAGCGTTTGCTTGTGCTACTGTATTTTGGTACCCATCTTGTATACTCTATATACTGTCTAACTCTTCTTGAGAGGAGTCTGGCTGCTCAGCCACAGCTACCAGGTAAATCTGGGTGGTACAGACTGCTACCAATTGGGTTTACTGCCAACACCTGTAGTCCTAAGCCTTTTGCAGTGGTCCCTAAGGGAACTTCACAGGTTTCTGCCTAACATACCCGTATTGACAGCATCAGAGATGCGAGTGGTGCCCAACACTGGTCTGACCAGCACATCCTGGAGACCTTCACGGAATTCTATGCAGCTCTGTATGCTCCCCAGCGGGAGCACACTGCCCAAGACAAACCTCCTTCACCAAATTCCCATGAACTACATCTCCTGAGCCACCAGAGAGCAATTTGATGCCACGATCTCTCTCGATTGCTGAGGCCATCTCAGGCCTCCCGAAGGGCAGAACTCCCGGACGGGTTCACCTCAGAATTCTATCAGGAACATGTTGCCATCTTGGCTCCCAGTCTACATGAAGTCTGGACTGAGTCGCTCCGCCTGGCCTCCCTACCCCAATCCCTGCAAGAAGCTCTCCTAACTTTTCTCCTCAAGCCGGGTAAGCCTCTGGATGACTGGATCCTACATGCCCCTATCACTTATAAATACAGATACTAAAATATTTGCTAAGGTAATAGCAAGCAGATTCCTCCCCATAATGTCGCACTTGGTCCACCCAGACCAAAGCGGCTTCGTCCCCGGTCGCTTAACAGCCCTCAATATCCGCCGGCTCTTTAATGTGATGTCCAGAATTGATCCTAAAGCCAATACGGTTGCGGTTACTCTAGATGCCCAAAAGGCAGTTGAGATGGTGTCCTGGCAACATATGTGGGCAGTGTTGCAGAAAATGGGAATCGGTCCAAGCATGATATCTTATATTAAACTACTATATACAGATCCCGTGGCCAGAGTCCGGGTCAACTCCCCAACGTAGTCACCCTTCACGCTCCATAGGGGCACTCGCCAGGGTTGCCTGTTCTCCCCTATACTATTTGCGCTAGCTATTGAGCCCATGGCTGACGGCGTCAGCGATACACACCTGCAAGGGTATACGACTGCGGGACACACCGGAAATAATATCACTATACGCTGACCTTGTACTACTCTATATTAGGGACCCGTCTGTACACCTAGATCCGATCATCCGCGACATAACAAAAATTGGCACATTCTCGGGCTTTACCATAAATTACTCCAAATCGGAAATATTCCCACTCACTGCGGCAACCCACCAGCCGGCATGTGAATTCCCTCTCCGTTGGTCCTCAGGTGGTATCAAATATCTCGGGGTTCAGGTATCCCCATCTAGATCCTCCCTTCTGGCCGACAACTACACTGCTACAGCGCAACTCGTAGAGTCCAAAATGTCAAGGTGGTGTAACCTCCCGCTTTCCTCATCAGGCAAGCTGTCCCTAATCAAAATGATAGTAGTCCCTAAGCTTCTCTATATTTTTGCAAACGTCCCGATCTGGCCGGGGAAATAGTACTTCAGGAACTTGCACTCTGCATGCGCCCAATTCCTATGGCACTCCGGTGCGGTTCGCAAGAAGTGGCAACACAGGACTCTCCCTTACAAGAGAGGGGGCTTTACTGCCCCCGATTTTACCCGGTATTGGATTGCCGCACAGGCTCAGCTTGCCACACACTGGTATAAACACCAAAATGCACCCCCCCCCACGTGAAACTTGAGAAGCTAGCAAGTGAGGAGGTAAATATGTCCCTAATCCGCTATCGTACATACCACACCGATGCCCCTTCGGATCCCATAGCCATCACGACCATGGCATGGAGACGGCTACTGTAGTCCCACCCCGAACATCATCCATCCTATAAGTGGTTACCCATTTGGCACTTCCCGGGCCTCACCCCCACCCATGATAAACTCATGCAACACTGGCTTGACCTGGTGTATCGGGCACTATCGGATCTATACCCTGAAGGAAACTTAATCAGCCCCACAGATATGGCCCCCTGGTCACTCTGGGTCGGCGCTGGAGCTGTTGCAATATTTCATACTAAGCAGCCGTTCGTGCCATGTGGCCCTCTTATCCAGACAAGCCCCCCCGATTCACCAGAGATCCACTACAAAGCCAATTCAGCCAGCGGCAGGGGTATAACGTCCTCTGTACAAGATGCTGCTGGAAAGAAAGAGAAATAAATCTGAAGATTCACCTCCGAAACCGCGGGGCATATGGAGCGACAAACTGGGTCTAGCAATCACAGATGCTATGTGGGGCAAAATGTGCTTACACACACGCAAGGTCTCCCTTAACTCCAGATTTGGAGTTATGCAACATAAGCTCCTTAATCAACTATACTACACGCCTCACAGGGTGAGGAAGTTTGCACAGAACCAGGCCCACACATGCCCGAGATGTAGATCCGTGGAGACTGACCACACACATGTTTGTCCTGCAGTGTGCTGGGCGAGTTCTGGAAAGCAGTGACTGAAGCCCTATCAGATATTCGGGACCCAAATTGGCCTCGATCCGCTGGCTATGCTGTTCGGGCTGTGGGATGGGGCGAAGAAGGAACAAGTTACTTACCTGTAACTGCTGTTCTCCAGCATGGGTCTGGCATGGATTCACATGCTCATGAATATTCCCTGTCGTCAGGCTGGGAATCCTCGGTAAAGAAAAATCAGTATCAGTTTTGTTTCTGATCTGTCTTTCGTAGTAGTAACCAATCACTAATCTCTGCGTCATACTGACCACAGCCAATGACTGCCATCTCCCTAAGCCCCGCCTCTGGCAGCCATCTTCAGATTTGGTAGCACGTGAAGTGGCAGTATGACCAAGTGAAGAGCCGCAGAGGGGTAGGCGGGAGGGTTCGCATGTGAATCCATGCCAGACCCATGCTGGAGAACAACAGTTACAGGTCAGTAACTTGTTCCTTCTCCAGCATGGGGTCTGGCATGGATTCACATGCTCATGAATAAAAGAATACATAGCAGTACACACATGCACAACCACGGGAGGTGGCAAAGGCTCAACATTAAGCATTAAATCCAAAACTCAACATTAAGCAATTCTTACCTCCTCACCAGGCTCACCTTTAGGCGAACAGGTTGCGCAGCACTGCTTGGCTGACCCTGGACTCCTCCCTGGAATCCCGATCGACGCAGTAGAATTTCGTGAAGATATACGCCGACCTCCACGTAGCAGCCCTGCAGATGTCCAGCAAGGGGCACACCAGAAAAGAACGCCGTAGTAGCTGCGATTGCTCTGGTGGAATGGGCTCTCGGACGACCAGGCAGCGGTCGGTTTGCCAACCAATGACAGTACATGATACAGCCGGAGAGCCATCTGGAAATGGAAGCCTCCGAGAGAGCCTTCCCCTGATCGACAGGTCCAAAGTTCACAAAAAGTTGTGACGTCTTCCGAAAACTCTTCGTGCGGTCCACGTAGAAGTTCAGCGCTCTAGCCACATCCAGCGAGTGCAAAGTCCTTTCAGCCGGCGACGAAGGCGACGGGAAGAAACAGGCAACACCAAGGGTTCGTTGAGGTGGAAGCACTACCCTTGTGTCGTGAAAAGTCAAGTACGGGGGATTGCAGGAAAGGGCCTGGATCTCTCCCACCCGTCGTGCGGAGTTGATGGCCACAAGAAACGCTGTTTTCCACGACAAGAACTTCAACGGAGCTGAGTGCAGAGGCTCGAACAGAGGTCCCATGAGCTTGGTCAGCACCACGTTGAGCTCCCATGTCGGGGCCGGGGCCTTCACCGGCGGGAACGATCTGAACAGTCCCTTCAAGAATCCTTTCACCAGACGATGAGACCACAAAGACGTCCGTCCCGTGGTTCTGGTGTATCGGGAGATCGCAGCAAGGTGGATCTTGATGGAAGCGTGAGCTAGTCCCGCCTTGGCCAGCGATAGCAGGTACGGCAGCACTTGAGGGGCTGTAATTCGCAGAGGGTTAATCTTCTGTGCACGGCACCAGACGGAGAACCTCTTCCACTTGTGTCTGTAGCACTTCAGAGTTGAGGACGCCCTGGCCTTTGCAAGCACCTCCTTGCAGTCCGCTGGGATATCGTATCCTCCAAACTCTAGTGCTGCAGGAGCCAGGCCTGCAAGTTCAGCGACTCCGGGTTGTGATGGAGGATGTTGCCTCCTTCCCTGGGGAGGAGATCTGCGTCCATAGACAGTCTGACTGGGGGGGGACGCTGACAAGTCCAGAAGGTCCAGGAACCAGATCCGTCTCGGCCATGCCGGTGCGACGAGGATCATCCTGCACTGGGACCTCTTGAGTTGGTTGATGAGTCGGAGCAGCAACGGCAAGAACGCATACAGGACCAGGCCGTCCCAGGAATATGGGAAAGCATTGCCCATGCTAATCGGCTGGGGAAACCTGCTGGCGAACCTCTGGCATTTGGAGTTCGTCGCCGTCACAAACAGGTCGATCTGGGGTTTGCCCCATCGTTGGAAAAGTCGATCCACTTGATCCTGATGCAGCTCCCACACGTGGCACGAGCGCAGCTCCCTGCTGAGCGAGTCGCCGATGACGTTCTTTGTTCCTGCTAGATGGAAGGGCACCAGAAACATCCCCTGGGCGACGGCCCAGTGCCACAGATCCTGAGCCTCCTTGGACAGGGCTGGGGATCTGGTGCCTCCCTACTTCCGGTTGTAGAACATAGAGGTGGTGTTGTCAGTGAAGATCCTCACCACCTTGCCCTTGAGGGACGGGAGAAACGACCTGAGGGCCCAGAACACTGCTCGGAGTTCTAGGATGTTGATGTGGAGTGACCTCTCCTCCAGGTGCCAAAGGCCTCTCGCGTGCAGATCTCCGGTGTGCGCTGCCATCCCTCCAGGGAGGCTTCCGTCGTCACCGTCTGATGTACTGGGGTCTGAAAGTCCTTGCCCACCGCGAGATGCGCACGGGTGCCCCACCATCGAATCGCTTGGCGGAAAACCTTGTTGAGCGGGATCCCGTCTCCGAAGCTGCCCGTCGCTTGTATCCAACGGGCGTCGAGGAACTCCTCGAGAGGACGCATCTGTAGCTTGCATAGGCGCACCAGGTAGATGCATGAGGACATCATTCCAAGAAGGGACTTGATGGATCTCACCCTGGCCACGGCCGTGGCCAGCAGGCATTGCACCTTGCCCAAGATGGCCTTCGTCCTCTCCGACGGCGAGGCCAATCGCACCACTGTATCGAGCTTGGCTCCCAGAAACAGTGCGACCTGCGATGGGACCAGGTGGGATTTTGCGTAGGTGATGAAGCCCAGATCCGTGAGAAGTTGGATGGTCTCCGCTGTGTGTTCGACGGAGAGTTCTCTTGTCCTTGCACGGATGAGCCAATCATCCAGGTAGGGGTAGACTTGGATCCCCTGCAGGAGCAGCCACTGGTGCGAGGCACTTGGTAAACACCCTGGGTGCCGACGTCGGCTCGAATGGCAGGGCCTTGAATTGGTAGTGACGCCCTTGGACTACGAATCTGAGAAACTTTTGGTGTCCTTTTAGAATGGGGATGTGGAAGTAAGCATCCTCCAAGTCCAGCGACGATGGAAGTCGCCCTCCTCCAGTTGTCCCAGCACGTGCTGGAGGGTGACCATCCTTAACTTTTGTGCCGTAATGGCTTTGTTTAGCTGCCGCAGGTCCAGGATGGGGCGCCAACCGCCTGTCTTCTTTCTGAAGAGAAAGTACCTTGAGTATACTCGGAGCCCCGGAGCCTCTTCAGGACGAGCTCGATGGCACCCTTCTTGACCATCGCCCTTACTTCTAACAGCAGTTGAGGGACGTGATTTTCCCCCATTGGACCGGACCTCCTCGGAACTCTTGAGGCCCTTCACGACTTCAACCAGCTCCACCTGAGAGGCTGTATTCGTACCCGTGATGCCCCCTCTCACCCACCTCTTTTTCCACCAGGGTCTTCACAGGGGTCGTATCGATGGGCTGAAAAGAGGATTCCCTCAGTGGCGGCAAGGAAACTCTGGGCCCCGAGGTCGCCTCCACTGGGTTAGCCTCCACAGGCTTCGCCAGCGCTGCCATAACTCCATCAATAGAGGCCTTCACTGCATGAATCAAGGCCGCCTTCACCTTGGGCGTGCTTGAGGTCTTCACCTTGGGGGAGGTGTCACCGCCTCGCTCCCCCTCAGCTGATTCCTTCGAGATCAACCGGGGCCTCTCCAGAAGCTTAGCCGGGTTCTCAGATTTTATCTTCCAAGCCAGAGTGTTGGCTCGTGGTTGATGGCATCGGTGAAAGCGCACCCTGCCTGGTAGCCGAGGAGCCCGACCCTTCGGCGCTCCCGGTGCCCGCGGACTCTCGGACTCTCGGTGCTTTGCCTTCTGTTTGGCCCACGTCGCTCGGGCGTCCTCACAGGACTTAGTCCGCTCTGACTTCTTCTCACCTGCTGGGCCCTTCTCCAGCCAGCTGGCGAGGCGGGTCCGATGATCCCTCATAGTCCGTTCCGACAAGTTCTTGCAAAACGCACAGTCCTTCTCCACGTGCATTTTGTCTTCATGAAGGCAGTAGAGACATCTCGAATGCTCATCCTCCTTGAAAACATTCTGTAATCTGCATCCAGGGCAGTTCTGAACAGCTTGGATCCGGGCACCAAGCTTCCCTTGTCCTGGGGCATGTCCACGAGGTAGGCCTCAGATCTTCTGGAATCCTCCAAGAAGCGTAACTCGACGAAACTTCGCCCTTGAGGGGCGTAGAAAATTCCAAAACGTGTCCCCGTTGATCTGAAGTAGAAAAAGTGGTGCTTAAGGCTCTATTGACAGAAAAAATGAGATTAAACTCTTTAAAAAAAACGCAAAACGCAGTAAAAGCTGGAGAGCTATAGCACGAGGACTCCCAACACTTGAACGTGCAGTAAAAATCTGAGGATGGCTGCCAGGGGCGGGGCTTAGGGAGAGGGCAGTCATTGACTGGGGGCACTATGACCCAGAGACCAGTGATTGGTTACTACTAAGAAAGACAAATCAGAAACGAAACTGATACGGATACTGATTTTTCTTTACCGAGGATTCCCAGCCTGACGTCAGGGAATATTCATGAGCATGTGAATCCATGCCAGACCCCATGCTGGAGAAGAACAAGTTACTTTCTTACCTGGTAACGTTCTTTCGATGGGATGGTCCGACGACGTATTCCATATCAATGACATGTAATCACCACAGCTGTGCTGCTTCGGAAACTTTTACGGCGTCTGCGTCCTGCGTCGATGACGTCGATGCGCCGCCGTCGAGGACCTCCTCCGACGTCCGACGTCATCCGATGTGATAAGTAGGACGCACGACGCCAGTAGCCTCAGTTGTAGTTTTTTCCCCCAGAACGTGTGACATTAGTCAACTGCCAGTCCGACACAAAGCCTTGCGGAACGTAAGCTGCAATCGCAACAGAAATTCTGCAGCGGGGAAGGCAGGGTGGGAGCGATATGGAATACGTCGTCGGACCATCCCATCGAAAGAACGTTACCAGGTAAGAAAGTAACTTGTTCTTCGAGGGGATTGGGTCCTCCGACGTATTCCATATCAATGACAGACTCCCAAAGCAGTACCAAATCAAGGAGGAGGGAAAGAATTTAGAAACAAAATATAGAATAGCCAATCAAATAGCAGAGCAAAGGACCGCCTTGCCAAAGGCCAGATCCTGCCCTCTGATGGAATCGAGGGAATAATGCCGTACAAATGTATGTACTGAAGCCCAGGTGGCAGCATCACAGATGTTGCGAATAGGAACACCCCTCTGCAGGGCAGTAGATGCAGCCACGCCCCTGGTAGAATGGGCCCGCAAGCCAGCCGGTGGGTCCTTACCCGCCAAGCGGTAACACTCCGAGATGGCCAAAATAATCCAGCGTGACAAAGTCTGTTTCGTCACAGCTTGCCCCAAGCGCTTACCAGCGTAACCAATAAAGAGTTGATCGTCCACTCTGACCCGGGACATGCGAGAAACATAAAAGCTCAAAGCTCTCCTAGGATCAAGCCTATGGAGCCTCTCCTCTTCCTTACCAGGATGCGGAGGAGGATAGAAAGCCGGAAGAACAAACTTCTGGGCCAAATGAAATTCCGTCACTACCTTTGGAAGAAAAGAAGGACGAACTCGAAGGACAACCCTGTCCTTGTGAAATACAGTGAAGGGTGGCTTAACAGAAAGTGCCTGTAACTCACTCACTCTGCGAGCGGAAGTAACCGCAACTAGAAACGCAGTTTTCAAAGTCAACAGTCTCAAAGGGCAAGAATGTAAAGGCTCAAACGGAGCACCCATAAGAAACCTAAGAACAAGGTTTAAATCCCAACCGGGCACCAGGAAAGGCGACGGAGGGAACACATTAGTGAGCCCTTTCAGAAACTGTGAAATTAAAGGGATTTTAAAGTAAGAACATTCTTCAGATGAGCGCTTAAAGATGGACAGCGCCGCCAGGTAACCTTTAATGGTACCCACTTGCAAGCCCCTGTGGGCCAAAGAAAGCAAAAAGGACAGAACCATGGGGATGTCACATGCAAAAGGATCCACATTCTGAACTCTGCACCAGTCGCAGAACTTACGCCAACGGCAACGGTACAGAGACTTAGTTGCGGGCCTTCGGGCCGAAAGCAACACCTCCATCACGTCTTCAGGGAGGTCCCAATCCTTATACCTCAACCTTTCAGAAGCCAAGCGTGAAGGTTGAGGGATCCGACCTCTGGATGGAGAACCTGACCCCCCTCCCGTGAGAGCAGATCGTCTCGGTAGGGAAGACGACGTGGAGGGCAGACGGACAAGTCGAGAAGGTCCGGGTACCACGTCCTCCGAGCCCACGCCGGAGCAATGAGGATCATCCGGGAACCGAACTTCCGCAACCTCCGCAGCACTTGCGGGATGACGGGGACTGGAGGAAACGCGTACAGCAGCGGGAATGACCACTCCACCACAAACGCGTCGCCTAAGGCTCCTTTCGGAGGAAATTCCCGCGAGCAAAACCTCTCGCACTTCCGGTTGACACTGGAGGCGAAGAGATCCACTTGAGGGGTCCCCCAAAGGGCGAAGATCTCCAGGAGAATCTCCTGAGCCAACTCCCACTCGTGAGAGATCGAGCTCTGCCTGCTCAGAGCGTCCGCCGTCACGTTTTCGTCTCCGGCCAGATGAACTGCCGAGATCGAAACTTCCTGCCGGATGGCCCAGAACTCGAGCTGCATCGCCTCCCTGCACAGAGGAAGTGACCCTGCCCCCCCCTTTTTGTTGAGGTAGTGCATGGCCACAGTGTTGTCCGTCATGATCAGGACAGCCTTTCCTCGCACAGTCGGCAGAAAAGCCTTCAGGGCTAGCCTGACGGCCCTCAGCTCCAACAGATTGATATGGAGTCTGGACTCCGACGGAGACCAACGACCGCTGACTGTCAGCCCGTTGGCATGAGCTCCCCATCCCGTGAGGGATGCATCCGTCACGATCGTCACCTCCGGCCAGGGTAGCCAAAACGGAGCCCCCTTCATCAAGTTGCCTTCGACAGCCCACCACAGAAGGTCCCGGGCGACCGAGGGCGGCACCTGAACCGGGTCCGACATCCTGCCGGAGGACTGCGACCATTGCGTCTTGAGTGCCCACTGCAAAGATCTCATCCGCAGGCAAGCCTCTGGCACCAGAAGAATGCAGGATGCCATGAGGCCGAGCAACCTCAAGAACTCGAACGCCGGGAGCGTCTGGGCATGCTGAAACTTGTGCACCATCTGCTGAATGTGAAGAGCCCTCACCTGGGGAGGAAAACACTGCCCCAGGGAAGTGTCGAGCACCGCTCCGATGTACTGGAGCCTCTGTGTTGGCGTCAAATGGGACTTCTTTAAATTGAGGGAGAAGCCCAGCCTGTGAAGGGAGTGGCAGGCGACGGACAGATGATCCAGGACTTGCTCGGGAGAGCTCCCCCTGATCAACCAATCGTCCAGGTAGGGGTAGACGTGAATCCCCCCCTTGCCTGAGATGCGCTGCCACCACCACCATGAGCTTGGTGAAAACCCTCGGGGCGGAGGTCAAACCGAACGGCAGGACCCGAAACTGAAAGTGCGAGTCGCCAACCGCGAACCTCAGGTACTTCTTGTGCTTGGGATGGATCGGCACATGGAAGTAAGCATCCTTGAGGTCGAGTGACACCAACCAGTCCTGAAGCTGAAGGGCCTGGAGGACTTGAGAGAGAGTAACCATCTTGAACTTGTCCTTCCTGAGGAGTTTGTTCAAACCGCGCAAGTCCATGATGGGTCTCAAACCCCCGTCTTTCTTCGAAACCAAAAAATAAGGGGAATACCATCCCTTGTTCCTCTCCGCTACAGGCACCAGTTCTATGGCGCCTTTCTCCAGCAGGGCTTGAATTTCCTGCGCAAGGAGCGGATCCGGACTCTTCAAAGAGAGGTTCCCCGGTGGATTGTCGCGAGGCCTGTGCCGAAAGGGAAGACAGTAGCCGTGGGAAATGATCTCCAGAACCCACACATCTGAAGTAATGGCACGCCACTCTACAAGATGCTGCGCCAGCCTTCCCCCAACCGGCGAACCATGGTACATGGCCTCATGACTGAGTAGGAGCGGCTGCGGCGTTACCTGAGGGCAAAGAGGCAACTGCCCGAGCGGCCTTGGCACCACGGGTACCTTGTCGTCCACCTCTGGTACCCCTGCGTTGGCCCCTTTGACTGCCAGCTCCTCTCGCTCTACCAAAGGACGAGTAATAGCGAAAGGAGCCACCCCTCCACTGCTGTCCCCTAGGACGAAAAAGCGGAGGTTGGCGAACTGCAGCGCCCAACGACTTCGCTGCAGCTTTTGAGGTCTGCAACCTCTCAAGGCTCTCGTCAGCCTTGCTGCCAAAAAGATGTTCACCATCAAAGGGCATGTTGAGGAGCCGGGACTGCACATCAGGAGCAAACCCCGACTTCCGCAACCACGCAAACCTGCGTATCACGGTGCTCGCCGCCATGGACCTACTGACGCATTCAGCCAAGTCCAAACCCGACTGAACGGACTCACACATGGCATCCTTACCATCCTGGACCATAGCAAGGAAACCATCCCGTTCGACCCCTTCGGGAATATGTTCAGCCGCTAACGCAACACAGTTCCACAGAGTGTGCGCGAAACGCGACAAGGCACAAACGGAGTTGGCCGCCTGAAGCGCCATACCACCAGAAGAAAACACCTTCTTCGCCCAGCCATCAAAACGTTTGTCGTCCCTATCAGGAGGGATGGTAGGGTACGACGCCTGCTTTGCCGGGGCCGTGGCCGCCTGCACCACCAAACTTTCCGGAGTGGGGTGCCTGGTCAAGTAGCAGGGGTCGCCACTGGCTGGACGGTATTTTCGCGACAAGGATCTGCCCACTGCCGGGAGACTCTCCAGAGCAGTCCAAGCCGCCGCCACCCTACGCTGTAAAGCCATATGGAACGGCAGTACCGGGTCAGTTGGGGGACCAACATCAAGGATGTCCTTCAGATCATCCTGCACAAACTCACCTGGGGGAGCAGACCATCCCAGATACTCAGACACCCTAGCCATAAGGCGCCGGTATGAGGAATCGGCATGGGAGCCAGGCTCAGGCCGACCAAATTCCACCTCCGGAGAGGTGTCCAGTCCACTGGCATCATGCAGCGACGGCCTCAAATCGTCAAATTGACTATGGCCCGAGACAATGTCATCCGGCACCTGACTAGGAACCAGGCCATCCGAATCCTCATCCGCCTCCGAAATATAATCCAAGTGGTGGAAAGGCACCCGAGAGTGCCTGCTCTTAACCAGAGCCTTCCTAGGGGGAACACCCGAGACACGGGGCACCTCCGACACGAAAGGCGTCGAGCGAATCGGCGTCGAGCGAATCGGCGCCGACGTCGAGAAAACCGGCAACGGCGCCGAGAGGATCGGCGTCGACGTCGAGGAAATCGGCGTCGACGTCAGATGCAGCGCCTCCAGTATCGGCGGCGTCGACACAGCCCTCGAAGCCGGAGCTCCGAGCGTGTCCCTCGACGACCTGACCGTCGACGGCTTCAACGACTTCCTCGGAGCCGGAGCCTCGAGAAAGCCTGTCGACGCCCTCGACGCCTCAGACGTCGATGTCTTCCTCGAAGACATCACAGGTGCACACGGTCTCGATCGCGTCGAGGACCGGGACCTGGAACGGGTACGGCGAGAACGAGCCCCCTTGTCCGAACGGGACCTCTCCCGTGACTCGCGCCGACCACTCTTGCGAGCGGTGGCTCTCGACCTCTCACGGCCGACCCCACTCGGGGGCGCGGACGGTTGAGTACCCTGCGACTCAAGAATCGCCAACATCTTCTTCCCGAAGGAAGCCCATTCCTCCGGCGACGCACGGCTGGTGGGGAAACCGACGTGCCGGGCAGAGTCCTCTGAAGAGGACCTGGAAGGCGACCGGTGTCGGCGCTTCCGAGAATGCCTCGAAGAGGCCGAGGAGTGGCGAGACCGACTCCTAGAAGAAGACCGACGAGACTTCCGACGATGACGCGGAGAGTCACCCCTCGAATCATCCGTCGAAAGCCCCGCCGACTTCGACTTCCGGGGCTTGGACACCCGACCTACCGACAATTTCTTCTTACGTTCGCGTAAGGCCTTGGACGTGAGCGACAGGCAGTCGACACAGTCATCCGTGTCGTGGGCCTCCCCGAGGCACCAGAGGCAGGCATCGTGCGAGTCAGTCACCGACATCTTGGACCCACACTCCCCGCACTTCTTGAAGCCCGGACGCGGGGTTGAAGACGAAGTGGAAGACATCGTCGAAGGAACAATTCACAAACGAACAGGTTCGAAGAACCGGAAAGAACAGAACTCTAATGAGTCGAGGCTAGAACCGAGAAACACGAAGCAACACGTTCGCGGAAAAAACGGAACTGAGGCTACTGGCGTCGTGCGTCCTACTTATCACATCGGATGACGTCGGACGTCGGAGGAGGTCCTCGACGGCGGCGCATCGACGTCATCGACGCAGGACGCAGACGCCGAAAAAGTTTCCGAAGCAGCACAGCTGTGGTGATTACATGTCATTGATATGGAATACGTCGGAGGACCCAATCCCCTCGAACTGGACTTATTCAAGTTCATAATCACTCTCCCTGGGGAATCCCCGCTGGAGTTAGACCAAGTCCATAGGACAATTTCGAGACAGGCTGCCTCAGCACCTCCTGATGTCCTTGCCAGGGCCGATTTTTTTAAACTAAAGGAAGAAATCATAAGCGAAGCCAGATCAATGCAGCAAATCTCCTTCAGAGGCTCCAATATCCTACTATAACCAAGACCTCGCAAACTCCACCCTTCAGAAAAGAAAAGCTCTCAAACCTCTCACTGACTGGCTCTGCGAAAGAAAGGTTCTGCATCATTGGGGCTTTCCAACATCTGTAAAATTCACTTGGGAGGGTTCTCAGCGCCAACTCCACACCCTGAATGAAGCTGAGGTGCTCATGGGTATTTCAGGAGCTGGCGAGGAATCTGATCCAGAGGTGCACTCTCGTGACCTTATCAAGAAGCATCCTACTGTGTCCTGGACAAGGGTCAGCAGAAGGCGTATCCGTGATCCACCCCGCGAAAAGCCGGACCCAGACTGAGGTGCAATGATCTCAAGCTGGAACTGTCGACATCATTGCAGGACTGCGGCTTGATGATCCCTGGTGAACCATCCCTGGTTTGGGGGTAGGGCTGTTGGGCCTGTTGCCCCTTCCGGGGTCTTTCAGACCACTGGTGTCAGAATCGGGGCAGGATACCTAATCCAGATCGCTTTGCGATTTAGGGCATTTATTTTGTACGGTCGCTCCCATGCTGGGCCCAGTTGGCCATTGAGCTTGTGGTTGGAGTTCTTCCAGTGGCCCAGTTTGATTATAGGACTGGGGTTGGGTGGGGGTGGGATAGTTGGGGATTATCGTAGATGGGTTTGGGTTTTTCAGTCTCCCTGCTCTCAAGTGGGGGGAAATTATATTACACTGACATATACATCTATTCTAGTCTTGGAATTTACTCTGCAGCGACGCGGACATGGGTCACTCTTTGTAGCCAAACTTCTCACCTATCATGGGGCAGAATGATAGTTGAACATTAAAAAAACTTCTCCTGGAACGTCCAGGGTCTCAATTACCCTGGGAAGCACAGATCCGTAGAGCACATGCTCGATCTGCTATTGGGGGTGGGGGAATATAGTACTCCTCCAGGAGACTCATTTATTTCAAGCAGACGAAAAAGCACATCAGATTTAAGATATTCAAAAAGGCATTCTTCACCACCTCTGGGTCAAAGAAAACGGGTGTAGCTATTTTATTGAGTGAAAAGGTCCCCCTATCCAGAATTACGGTTAAATAGGGACCCCCAACGGGCAAATTCTTCTGGTGAAGGGACTGTTGGTGGAACGCCCTAGTACTATAGCGGCCATCTATGGTCTTAACTCTGCCCACGATAAGTTCATTTCCGAGCTGATCCGCTCATTCTCGCGTTCCAAAGGGGGTTCTCATTCTAGGTGGGGATTTTAATCTGGTCCTGGATCCTCCTCTAATGGACAAAACTCTCCGCCCCCCTTACACCCTACCCCCCCCAACTAAACCAGATTACACCCAAGCTCTGTCGTGAGGCTTCTCAGAGAATCGGAAATGGTGGATGCATGGAGTATTTAATGCCGGGACACGAGATACACTCATTACTCACATGCACACAGGGGTTTCTCACATATAGACCTATTTATCTCAAGAGACATCAACCCATCTCTGGGCAAGGTGGAGATTCTCACCCGAACGCTCTCGGATCATGACCCTGTATCTGCAGCTCTAAGCATAACGGGCCACCCCAACCCCCCCCCCCCCCCCCGCCCACAACGATTTTGGAAACTATGACCCCATCATTTTGGATGTTGTCAGAAGAGAAATTGGCGAGGTGCTTACTAACTATTTCGCTGAAAACACTGTTTCTTACACAGGGGTAGCTACCATTTGGGACGCAATTAAGGCAGGAGTAAGAGGTGCACTCATCAGTGCAGGGGCGGAACGGAGTCGAACGTTGTGAATAGAGGCGGCAAAATTAGAGCAAGAAGTGTTGGCCTTGGAAAAAGTTACAATCCTGTAGGACACCGAAAATATAGAGGGTCTTAGTGAAAGCCAGGACTACACTCGAAATGCACTGGGCTGATAGTTCCGCCACGTCTCTAGCTTTCACAAAACAAAATAATTCTACTATAGTAAAGGCAATAAAGCAAATCAAATACTTGCTTATAAAGCTCATTGGTGCCGACGGTAGAGCTCGATACTCGGATGCGGATAAGCTGGTGGATCACCACAAAGCTGTAATGGCCAGAGCACCCACAGCCGGAGAGAATCTGGCCTCATTCTTATTACCCCTCGCCCTGAGTCACGTTTATTATCCCTCGAAGATCCAATAACAGCGGAGGAAATAATCGAGGCCATTAAATCCTTAAAAAGCACTGCCCGGTGCCTGATGGGCTCACTGCTAAATTCTACAAAACCTAGGGGCAAACCTTGGCCCCACAACTTTCTATCCTGTTTAATTCCTTCCTCTCGGCAGGCTCAGTCACCAAGTCTATGGCGGAATCGCTAATGATTCTTGTCTGCAAACCAGGGAAGGATCCAGAGCAGGCTGCCTCCTACAGACCAATTACCATCATTAACAACAATGGGAAAATATTTTCTAAAATCTTAGCAACCCGACTGAAAGCTCACCTTCCGGACATTATTCCCTGCAACCAGGCAGGGGTTCATCCCAGGGAGGGGAACACAATATTATATCAGACGAACCATTGATATTATAGAAACCGCCCAGAGGATGGAAAGGTCATGGTGGTTCTGTCCTTAGACGCCCACAAAGCCTTTGACTTGGCAGACTGGGGTTATATCAATTTGTGCTCTCACACTTTGGGTTCGGCCCAAACTTTATTATGTGGACCATGGCTAACTACCAGCACCCCTCTACCCAGCTACGGGTGAACAGTGCCAGGACCGAGGCAATTAGGATAGGGCGTGGCCTACGCGCAAGGAGTGAGGATGCGTTTCCCTCGAGCTCCCGTCAAGATCCTCCTGATGATCCTTCAAACGCATGGCCGTATCCATCTAAACTCAACAAAAATAAGTGCCTGCAAAAATTAATCGATTCTGCTATCGGGGTGACTCGCAAAAAAAAAATAAAAATAAAAACGAGCCAGCATCCAGAAGAACGAAGCTCCTGATCTCCAGCCCCCGGGGACACAAGATGGCGGCCGCGATGGCGTCCGACTCCGTGGAGGAGGGGCCGAACGTGGCATTGAGGAGCCACACAGATCCCCAGTGCGCAGAGTAACTACGAGCATTTGGAACCCCCGCACACCTCATCACTAAGGCAGCCTCTCGCCCTTCATATCCCGCGGCTCGTCACCCGCTGGGGCCGCCTGTACGGGCAAGGCGGAGATGATCCTGGAAACTGCGTGGCCGACGGAAGCAGCAGAACACACGGAGGCCCCTGCTGGGCATGGCCCGATCGAGGCACCCGGACATCTGCCACCCCGCCCGCTCCAAGCACGCAGGTACAGGGCTGTTTCAGGACAGACGTTACCGACATACGCTGCCGCAAACAGTGTTTAAACACCTCGTGCGGTGAACCCACACTCATCCGAACAGCATCAGCCCAAGCGGAAACGTGACTAATCGGGCCTCCACACGCCCTGTGCCCACACCAGCCTACTAACACCTGGAGCCTAGGACCGAAGCCCGAGCAGTGGCAAGGACACTTCATCCCGCGCCGCACTGAACAAGTAAGGAGTAACACTCCCAGCGAATTGGG
This sequence comes from Ambystoma mexicanum, assembly GCF_040938575.1. Taxonomy (NCBI): domain Eukaryota; kingdom Metazoa; phylum Chordata; class Amphibia; order Caudata; family Ambystomatidae; genus Ambystoma; species Ambystoma mexicanum. The sequence goes on from NC_090924.1 coordinate 1,003,068,897, forward strand.
GGCACAGCAGTGACTCGCATTTCCTATGGAGGCTTCTACAAAGGAGCTGATCTCCAATCTCGGGCCAGCAGGGGCCCCCTGGCACCCACTCTGAACTAGTTATTTCATTCAGGGGTTGCCCCACACTGGTGAGTGTGGGGCAACCCCTGAATCCCTCCTACCTAGTGAGGATTCAATATATCTATTTAACCAAAAGGAAGAGACACATACATAATCACCAACAAAACATGTTAACCTCAGGACTCAAACATTGCCACAGCCACTTAGCAAATACGGGCTGTGTGTAATATGATTAATAACATGTACAAGCCATTTACTAAAATGTCATCTTTTAATTCATTTACCTATTCACTGCATAAGTATCAAAAAACATTTTTTTAAAACATACACCACATAAAAGTATACAATGTTAAAAGTAGTATTTCCACCACACAGAATCAAGTCTACAAATGCTTGATACACTCCGCAGTAGCAACTTAATTACTCTTGCTCCCTACTGCGAACAAAAAAGGCCAACTTATATAAGTTTCTGTCCTTGATGTTAATAACTGGACATTCTTCAGGGGCAGAAGTTTGTCTTGTGCTTTCTGTAGGCTTCTCTATTCTTTCCTCTATGGTTGTGGTTCCTATAACTGAGGGTACAAACATAAAACACATTACTAAGTGGGCATTATCGGTTAGTTTACTAAACCTAGCCATCCCTAATCACCAGTAGGGTGCATCAAGTATACAATTCCTAATATACCTGTGCCAAACCACTTGTAACACTAAATGTTTAAGTTCATTAACAGTTATAATTCCCGTTAATCACCTTTACTGGTACTGAGAGTTCGCCTATATCTGAACACAGCACTTAGGTCACTTCTAAGTATGTCATACCCCGAAATGAACAATTCCTAAGCACATCCCTCTAAGCAAGCTGAGAGAAACAATTTTATAGGTATAGGATTAGTATCCGCACCTCGGTCACAGACTGGTTGTCTCACTCTTGAGGAAGATTGTTGTTTCTTACTTGAAACCCAAACTTGTACCATAGCCACTGTGGGTCACTTGTTATATTTCAGCCCATCCATGGCTCTAATGGACATAGAAAACTGAGTTTTTAAATTGTTAAATAGGACTGCATAAACTGCCCACACATTTACAAGTATACTAAATCCCTTCCCTTCATACAAGCCGTCTGCATATTACAAGAAGGACCTAGGACCCCCAAACTTCAGGTCAAGTTCAATGTCACAGGGTCATTTTCCATTTCACTGGGTAAGTAGGGTTCCAACACCTAGTCTGTGGTAAAAACAGACCCATCATTGATAGTATACCGAGTCCCTATCCTCCCTGTTAGAGATCCAAACATCCACCCCATTCAGGTCTTTAGCTTACCACTAATTATACGAGGACAGCGTGCCCACAGTGCTCATCCAGTCAGCAGATCTGCACACTGGAAACACCTGGGATGTGCTCGTTAAATACTCATGAGACGCTCATCTCGTCGCGATTACGCGCGGCATGATGACGTCATCGCGTACTACGTAACGCGATGTCGCGTCACTACGCGAGTAAAAACCACATCATAGTTTGTAATTATTCGGACATAAATCAGTCTCCTATGCCCACCGCTCTGTGGAAGACTAGGAAACCTGAGCTCCTAAACCAGTTCTCTTGCCCCACAAAGCAAAAAATAGTCTTGCTATTATTGCCTGGACTCTGTGCGGAATACACGGACTGACTACGTCATCACGTACAACGTAACGTGACGACGTAGCATTGTGCCGCGACTCACAGCCTTACTGTAGTCTAGGCAACCCGTTCCCATATGCGCATCGCCCTGTGCAGGGTCTGAATACCCAAGGCCCTGGGACAAGTTCTACTAACAAATGTGCCACAATAGTCTCGCTTACATCACCTAAAAGTACGGATTTTCCAACCGGTAGTTCCATCACCCAAAGAGCACCTATTCTTCATACTGGTTGATACAACCTGTACACACAGAGGGTCCCTCTTTCAACGATTCTTATTCCACAATTAGATGTACACTCTGCAAATTACCTTTGGTAATCATATTGGCCCTATAACTAACATGGATAGACTGTGCATTCATGATGTAGGATACATCTATTACAGAGAAACAAACTGGTTGGGTGAAACATTTTTCATACATAACGATTTTAGACCATAATTGCCTTACAATGCATTCTTATTTTACATTCTACTGGTTGCAACAAGGATTCCAATGAAATAAATACACCCATGGGGCAACATGGACTATGACAATGTTGTTGGACTACATATTTAGTTGTCATAACCAGTTGCAACTAATCTCTGATTGTATTAGGAAATTAAAATATGAACTATCCCACTGTTCTTGAGATACATTGTTAGTTACACTAACTAGTTGTAACATGACTTCTGAACTGCCCGTCACCCTAAAGTGCCTGAGCCTGGGGCTGTAACCTAGAACCCACACAAGACACACAAAGCCCATAGCAGACCCAAGAGGGACGCAGGGTGGGACGGCACCATCTTTAAGCAGCCAGGTTGTCCGACTTCCACAACCCCCCCCCCCCAGTGTGCACCAGGGCCTCCAACACATGTGCCCATGAACAGGCAGGGTCCGAAAAGTCCACATAGCACTACCCAGACTACAGCAACGGAATAGTGCAACACAGTGGCCGTAGGACGCAGAGCTGAGGCAGCCCTTGTCCCCTAGACACCTCTCATTCCGGACTCCGCGGGGCACCCAACGATACCTTCCCAGCACAGATAATTGCTGCCCCCGGAGACGGCCACTGAAAAGCGTTCCTGCAGCTTGGAACCCCATCCGGACCCCGACCTGCCAGTTGACATTCACACCACAATCAACCATGGCGAATTCCAAAGGGAAAACCAAGACCACTATAATGGAGTCATTCAGTGCAGGCAAACCCAAAGAACCATGCCAGAAGCCCAAAGGGGCCAGCGCCGAACCACCAATACCAGAAAATAACGACAAGGACAACCAAATACTTGAGGCATCAATTGACTCCGCTCCTTTATATACACAAAAATAAAAGAGGTGAAATCTGATGTGATGCGGATGCGCCAAGATATAAGCAACCTCTCGGACCAAGTGACCCCCCACAGAGACGGCGCAGCAGGAAACTGGGGCCCTTAATGACATAAAAGGTAGAGTGCTAGAACTCGAAAGATGCAATAAGTTCCTAGAAGAAAAGGCTGAGGGCACCAAAAGGGCGCTCCAGACGCAATGTGTGCCTACTTGGAATTCCTGAAGGACTGGAGGGCTCCAACCCCACCGGCTTTATTGAAACCCTTATACAAGAAGAAATAGGCTCCAATCACCTCTAACAGGGTTTCGCTGTTGAAAGAGCTCATGGGTCTCTGCAGAAAAACCACTACCAGGATCCCACCCACGCCCGATGATAGTCCGTATCCTGAACTTTCAAGATAGGGAAATCAGTCTACGCTATTCGCGAGACTGAGGCAAAATCGTGAGAGACCATGCCAGAATTGCCATATACCCGGAACTCTTGACCCAATTAAGGCCAGACTGCAGCAACTGAACATCAAATACATGTTGATGTATCCCTCGAGGCTTAAAATACATAAAGGCAAAGCAATCTTCCTGGAGTCACCGGCAGCGGCCACCTTGTGGCTAGAACACAACATGTCAGCCAGGGAAGAAGATGCACGGCAACCCACACACTAACACCACAAGCAGAATCACCTGAAGACGAATCAAAGAAATAGGCCGAGCCATGGATAGCAAAACGGGTGGGAGACTGCCACCCTGCCAACCAGATCCAAGGCACCCCCCCATGAACGGACTTGAGCCAGCATACCGCCGACGCTTCTCACCCGCTCAAGATGACCTGGAAGGGCCCTGACAGAGCGGGGGAACCCGAGCACCACAGAATCTGCTCAACTGCTGGGTGCAGTTGGTCCACTTGAACAAGTTTTGTTTGTTTCATTTTTTTGTTCTTGGTTGAAAGGTCCTACAGTCCTCAACACGACCAGGGTGCGGAGTCTGAAGGCACACCACAAAAGGCCTAGGGGCCAACCCTATAAATATGGTAGCTGAGATTAAGGTATTGACATGGAATGTCAGAGGGATGGGCACCTATATGCGAAGGGACAGGATACAATCCTTCCTGAGAAGAAAGCGCATCTCCATCGCGATGCTTCAGGAGACGTACCTTGTTGCTGAGATGGACTCCCGGATCCCAAACTGGTTGGGGGGGTGGGGCAGAGTTTCGGGGCAACATATTCCAAGTACACCCGAGGAGTGCACACATGGATAAGTGGGAATGTACCCTTCAAACTCTTGTCTAAAGAGGTGGACCCCGAGGGCAGATGCCTCATACTACGCGGAAGCATTGAACAATGTGAAGTGCGCCTAATCAACACATACCTCCCAACTGCAGCTCCGCGGCGTACCTAGCCAAACTAGAACTTAAGCTAGCCCCTTACAGAGACTGCTTTTTCATATGGGGAGGCGACTTCAATTGCCTTCATGATCCTACCCTCCACAGATCTGTCCCTCCGACGCAACCTACCAGCCAATCTTCCTCCATCTTACGTAAAGTCATACACGATCTGGACCGGTCGGAGGTGTGGAGGGATCTGCATCCTGAAGGTAAGGAATTCTTGTACTACTCAGCCCCACATGAGGTATACACTCGCATAGACTACCTATTGATTGATAAAGTGCACCTCCCCGAAATAGACTCCACCTCTTACCTAGGCAGCACCATATCTGACCACTCCGCACTCCTTATGGTATAGAAGCCAAAGGGTCCTAGACCACCAATACCAATGTGGCAGATGCCAGCAGACGCCCTGACCGACGCGGCATTCACGGAGGGGCACCGTAACAAAATAACGGAATACATGGACAACAATGTGGGAAGTGTGGACAGATGGAGCACCATTTGGGAAGTGCTTAAAATAGTAAGAGGGGAGGTCATAGCCAGGTCTGGTGGGATCCAGAGAACCCTCAAGAAAGAACCGAGGACGGTGAGGAGAAGATAAAACGACTGCAGGTCAGGACCACCAAGTCCAAAGAACTCGAAACAGAAATGTCCACAACAAGGAAAGATTGCCAAGATGCCTGGGCCAGATTGGCCAACTTTGACTATATCACTAAAACCACCAGGGCTCACTCAGAGGGGGATAAACCAGGCAGGCTACTTTCTTGGCCGTGTAAAAAAGAACCCAAAACTCCCGATCCTCGGAATCAAGGACCAGACCGGCACCGTACACAACGCAGACAGTGATTAATGAGTCATTCAGAAGTTTTTATTCCCATCTATACGACCATGACTCCATCATACCCCAAGAAGATATCTACGATATGCTGGAGGAAATAGGCCTTCCCACGATAGAAGCCCAGCGTGACACATTAAACCAAGAGCTAACAATTGAGGACATTCAGGAGGCGATCAAAGCCCTGTCCATCTGTAAAACCCCTGGGAGTGAGGGGCTACTCCGAGTTCCCAAATAATTCACAGCCGAGCTAACCCCAACTCTACATGAGGTCTACAAGGAAGCCTTTGTGACTGGGAAACTACCAAGCAGCATGAATGAGACTCTAGTGATCCCCAAACCCGGGAAACCGACCTCCGAGTGTGGTTCCTACAGGCCAATAGCCATCCTTAATTACGATATAAAAATTGTTAAGACTATACTTGCTAACAGATTATCAAGAATTATTGGGACCTTAATACACAGCGATCAGAATGGATTCATCCCGGGCCGTAGCACAATAGCAAACTTACGCAGACTGCAGCATATCATAGCACAGACTACAGGCTCGCAGGAACCCTACGCAGTAGTCTCCCTGGACGCCATCAAGGCGTTCGACTCCATTTACTGGGAATGGCTCCTGGCCGCCCTGAAACAATTTGGCCTGGGCGAATACTTTATCTGCTGGGTTGAGATCCTCTACAAGGCACTGGTGGGCCAGGGTTAAAACTGGGAGGACGGTGTCGGCACCAAGGGACGTACGACCCCTTTCTCCGATGCGCTACATCCTGGGGCTTGAACCACTGGCAATATACATAAGGAAGCAATTTTTCGACGCGGGAATAAAAATTGGAGGCCTATACCACGTGATCTTGCTGTATGCAGATGACGTCCTACTCTACCTTAGAGACCCGCAACTCGATATACCTACAATTCTGGAGGTACTAAGAAACTTTGCAAGAGTATCAGGGATATCATTCAATCCAGAGAAGTCTTGCATATTCCCGCTGGCGGGACTAGTCGTGCCCACAACATCAGCACTCCCAGAAGTCGGGAACCACACACATTCCGATACTTGGGCATCAACATCTGGCATACCCCGAACAGACATGGGGGCAACACCCTGGTGGCAGTACAAAGGCTCAGAAAACCCATGAATCTGGACCAAGCTCCCACTGTCAATGATGTGCCAAGTGGCCATCTCTAAAATGATAGTGCTACCACGCTTCCTGTACTTCTTCCAAAACATTGCCTACTACATCCGAGCCGCCTTTTTCCGGCTGCTGGGCTCACTGCTGAAAGACCTGGTGGGGGGAAGCTCCAGACACAAGCTCGCCCTGGATACATTAATGTTACCGTACAAAGCAGGTAGAGTTCAGCTTCTGGATTTGGAAAGATACTTCTTGGCTGCCCAACTCACCTTCGTGGCCAAATGGCTAGCAGATGATTCCACCTCAGAGTCTGACCTCCAGACCCAGCCAATAGCTCCCGTCTGACTGAAAGATCCTTTGGGTCCGATGAAAGCATTCACTGAAAGCTCCCCTGCTTGTTCAGCTGGGCCGTAAAATGTGGGAGACAGCACTGAAGCTGCAGAGGACAAAGAATCCATACTCCCCAGAAACACCAATGACAGCTGACGTCTGCTCCAACAAAGACAAACTAGTACTCACAAGGCTATGGGAAAGACACGGCATCTATACTTGGGGAGAGAAGTACGACGGAAACTCCTTTCGAGAGTTTGACTCCCTAGAAAGCAACGAAGGTCTCCCTAATGGCCAATACCGGAAAATCAGAAGTCACAAAGCAAAAATTGGAGAGAATGGCCAGAGGAACCGGAAGGTAACCCGACACTGACCCTATTGCACAACCTTGGAGACAGCTGGAAACCCACCTCCAGGATATACACCCAGCTCAGATAGACCTAATCCCAAGAGCGACACCCTAAACAACACATGGGAAACTGACTTGGGGATAAGCCTTACAGAATAGGAATGGGGGAGAATCCTGCAGTTTCCCAGAGAAGCATCAAGAAACGCGAGATTCAGACTGATCCAACTGAACATTCTCCATAGAACATACATGACCCCCAACATAATCGCCAAATTTAGCTGACCGCCGCTCGCACTTTGCCCCGGATGCAACTCGGAAGATGCAGGAATGGCACATATGTTTTGGAGCTGTCGAAAAATACAGCACTTTTGAGCCAGGATCGAACAAGCGTGCAGACAAGCAGGCTTGCCCCACTACGAATGGGAACCGAAGGAATGTTTGCTGGGATACTACCCGAGGATAAGCAAGCTCAGGCACATCGTCAAATGTACGGACATGGCCTGTATACTGGCCAAAGAGCAATCGCTATGACTTTGAAATCTCAGTCCGGCCCTCGCTATACCAAATGGCTAAAGGACCTAGAACATTGGTCAGAAGCGGAAACCACACTATGGGGGGAAGGAATCATTAAGACTGGAGAAGGCCCAGTCATGACCTACGAAGCCTGGAAATCTTTAATATGGGACAGGTTTCATCCGTCCGACTACAAACCCCTCTGAACGCAAGCCTATCTACCTACAGACCCTGGACACAAGTTTGACTCCAAACCTCATGTTAATCCGATTTGCTCTGCCTGGGAAACCCAACACCCCTTTGCAGTGGACTGTGTACCCACACCGCTCCCCGCCAGACTAGCTCCGGCAGCAGACATGGGACTGACTACCTTTGTGGTTGTTGGTTTAAGTTATGTTATTTGTTATATGTTCCCCCCTCTCTTTTCCACTCATCTCTCCCTCCCTTTCCATTGATGAAAGCTTTTCACATTATAACTATTCATTATGTAACTTTCGTTCAGAATCTCAATAAAAATATTTAAAAGTAAAACAAACATGGTGGGTAGCCACCTGACACCGAGGCAATCAGGATTACTAGGGGAACGAGGCAGGGCTGCCCCTTCTCACCAATTGTCTTTGTGTTATCAATGGAGCCCTTTGCGAATCGAATCCGGCGCAACCCAAAGATTAGGGGATTTACGGTGGGAAAACACGAATATAAGATCGCGTTAGACGCTGTTATTAACCCTGGGTCCCGTGGGAGATTGAGGAATTTGGGCAGGCCTCTGGGTTTCAGGTTAACCTAGGCAAATCATCATCATCGCTGCCGATTAATCTCACCGAAACGCAAGAGCGCTTGGTCCTCATTTGCCAGTTCCCTGGGCAGACTCTGCGCTCAAATACCTCGGGGTGCAGATCCCCAGCCACATCTCCCGTCTGTACCAATGCATTGGGAAAACCAGGAGAGCTCTTGGTTAGGGCAAATTGCCGCCATGAAAATGAAACTTGCTCCCCAGATTGTTAGACCAATGCATGGCACTCCCAGTGAACATCCCATCGAACGAACTGCGCGTTTTACAGAGAAATACTAAAATTCGTTTGGGGTGGGAAGAAGCCCAGAATAGCAAAGAAAATGATGATTCGAGGAAGGTTCATGGGAGGGTGGGGGATCCCAGATGTAGCTAGGCATGCGCTTGCAGCACAATTGTCCCATGCGTACACCTGGACTCAACCCACCAATCAACCACTATGGAGGCAGCGAAAGAGGCCTGGTGCCCTTCTCCCCCTCTGGGTTTCCCCACCTGCCCACTATCGGAGGCCAGCCCAAGCAGGGTCCCGTCACGGCTACAATCGTCAGTGCTGCTGGAAAGCTGCAGCGAGGAAATGGGGCATTAGAGGTTCAAGAGGCCCGCTCACACCCATGTGGTATAATCCTGACTTTACCTCAGGGAATCCCACACACAGCTTCTTGCCATGGAATCCCACACACAGCTTCTTGCCATGGAATGAGAGTGGTCTGGAAAAGCTGTCAGACTTCCTAGACGGGGACTCTCCCATCACATTCGAGGGTTGCAAGGATAAATTCGGGGTGGGAGGGAGGTGGAGCTGGACATAGTGGAACCGCTCAGACACTGGGTTTCCCATAAATCGGTTGGGGAAAGCGGGACCAGAGGCCTAACTGCATTGGAACTCTTTAACCTCGGCAGCACCCAAGGGCAGGATCTCGACTCTCTACCATCTCCTTGATAGATCTGACCCTGGGAAAAAAGTTAAGGACGGGAAATGTAGGCGGCGGACTGGGGAAAGATTTGGGAAAGTCTGCACAAGAGCATGCAATGTATTACAGAGGGAAGGAGGATATAAGCTATGTTACAGGTAATATATCACCCCAGCCCAACTGAATAAAATCAAACCCTGAAGTCTCCCCGGGGTGCTGGCGAGGGTGTTCGTCCAACAAGGGCCCTCTATTACACTTGTTGTGGACCTGTCCCAAAGCAGAGTCTTACTGACGGGAGGCGACGAACCATAAGAAAGGCAATCACTGGACCCGCATTCCTGTGGGATCCCGGTATCATGCTCTTGAAGGAAACAGGGGGAGGGGGGATTCCCGCTTTCGGGACGAGCGTCTAGTCTCTGCACACACCTCCTGCTAGCGGCATAGGTTGCAATGGCTCGACTGGAAGCACGCGGAAGGCCCCTTGGTCCCAACGTGGTGGTCTAAATGCTGGGAAATTGCAGTGGCTGAAAAAGTCAGCCATTCGCACAGGAAACTTGAACCACTTCCTGAATAACAGGGCCCCCTTTATGGACTATTCTGAACAATTGCAGGCCTCACCAGAAGGTCCCCACTAACCCGTTGACTACAAGGCTGATCTACGCGAAAGGTTGAGGGGAGGGAGGTGGGTGTATCGACCGACACCATATGCTTCTGCCCGAGTTTCTGCATTCTTCATGCTTCACAATGCCATGCTATTATCATTATTTATCTGTTACTAAATGCTTTAATAAAATGTTGAATTGAAATAAAAACATAAGTACGAAGACCTCAAAATAGCCTGGAAACCTTCCGAAAAAAGTTACAAGACTGCAATCCATGACTAATGATAAAAATAGCAAAAGCAAAACGCTGCTTTAAACAATGGTTTAAAATTCTGAAATCACAAGTCCAACCTCAAACATTTGTACCCACCAAAACTTCTAAAGGGCACAGCGTGCTTTCACCGACAAAATTGCAGTTGCACTGGGAAACATCACATCTAATTCTCATACCATTTTCATACCAACACCTGTTGGTTTTCTCATCAGAGTTTTCCATCTCTGGTTTCAATAATATGACCACCCAGGGTTCAATATTGAGGAGCTGGGAGCCATTTAGCTCCTGCTTGCAGTATGAAGAGCCTGGTTAGCTTGACACCAATAGGAATCAGGAGCTACTTTTGGCTGCCCAGGCCGAATGTTGCCAACAAATATCTATATGATTTTAACATTAGGACACATCTATACAAAGTTTACATTTTAAGGGCTCATAAATAATGGCCACAATATGTTTGCATCTTATGTGGAAGTTAGATTTGCATAACTACGTACCAACTCCTGGTTGCCCAGTAGTAGTTCCTGATCACTAGTTAATGCTGGACACCGAGGAGCTGCGTTTTGCTCCTGCTTGTCCAATCTTCGGTCCCGGAACCCATGTATTAATGGAAGCCCTCTCTAACATGAGCCCTACTTTCTGTCCTGTGACATCCTATCCTCCAATATCATTCTGGAAAATAAAACCATGTTTGCACCATTTCTTGTTTGCTTTGTAAATGCCTCCTTGAACCACCGTCCGAGTGCATCAAAAGGTGACCATCACCCCACTCAAGAAAATTTGGCTCAATCCAGAAGATGCCAATCTCAGACCCATCAAACACTCCCTCTTCCTTCCGAGAGTGGTGGACAAAATCGCCACCAGGCAGTACCAACATTTTCTAGACCAACACTCCATTCAATACCCTAATCAGTCCGGCTTCAGGGCACAGCACCGAGCACACCCTTTTAAACATTCAGACCAATAGGTTACATATAGTCATTAACAAGTGTGGGTTCTTGGGCCAGTCAGCTGCTTTTGATTTGTTGGACCATAACATCCACCTCTAATCTCTGTTGGCAGATGCTCCCATCATGCTATATCTTGTATTTACTCCTTTCTAGCTGATAATCTCCCCAGTACACAGTAGAGGATCATTCGGACCACGCCACCATTAGTTGCGAGGCCTACCTGTTGCCAGCTCTCTTAACGTGTACACCAAGCCACTGTGTGATCTACTAGATGGAGACAAGTAACTTTCTTTACTTAACTACGCAGACAGCAGGCATCTCCTACTGACCATGGATGGAGATTATGGTCATGACTCCGCCAAACTAAAAGATGGATTGGGCACAACTCATAGATCACAACAAGCAATTAACACTTTTAGGGAATTTTATTCCCATCTATATAGGCACGATCATCGGGTGTCCCAAGAAGACTTGTTGAGCACACTTGAGAAAATAGGTCTGCCTAAAATGGGGATAACAAAAAGAAGTGCTGGAGACACAAGTAACTGCCAAAGACATAACTGAGGCGATTAGGTCATTGGCCTCGAGTAAGACTCCCGGGAGCGATGGGCTCCCTCCGGAGTTTCATAAAATATATGAGTCCACCTTGACCCTGGTACTACTAGAAGTATTCAGGGAGGCCAAAAGCTAATTGCTGAACTCCATGAGAGAGACCCTATTGATCCCAATCCCCAAGCCGGGGAAGCCAACTGACAAATGCGATTCTTACTGCCCATTAGTGATGTTGAATTACGACGTCAAGATCCTGACCACAACATTAACTAATCGTCAAAGCAATAGGGGGCCTGATCCAGTGTGACCAAAATGGCTTCATTCCGGGGCACAGTACTGCTCTAAACCTACATAGACTGCAACATGTGCTTGCACACACGGCAGACTCTGAGGCACAGTACACGGTTCTATCCCTAGACGCAATCAAAGCGTTCCATTCTATTTATTGGGAATGGCTGGAGGCAACATTGAGAGGATTCGGAGAGCACGTTCACCACAGGGGCTGTATATAGTATTTGCACCCATCTGACAGAGTGAAGACTGGAGGGTTGGTATTCTCGGCTTGGGACATACAAAGGGGCACTAGGTAAGGTTGCCCACTGTCTGATGCTCTGTGTGCTGGGACTGGAGCCGATAGCACTCTATTACCGGAAACTACTGGAAGCAGGGATCTGGTATCGTTCCATGCAGACAACGTGCTTTTGGGCACGAGAGACCCAAACCTAAACGTCCCAGTGATTCTAGACATACTAAATAACTATGCAAGAGTGTCTGGAATCAACTTTAACCGAACCAAATCCTGCATATTCCAGCTAGCTGGACTAAGAGGGAAAGACGTGGGGGAGTTAACAGAAGTCGAATTTGTTGGGAGCTGGAATCATTTTAACACCTGGGGTGCATTTACGACACCAGCGCAAATTCACGAAAGCAACACGGCAGCAGTTGTGAAGGGTTTGAGAGGTTCCATGAAATTCTGGTCAAAGCTACCACTATCATTAATGGGCAGGGTGGCTATCACCAAAATGATTATCCTCCAAAGATTCTTGTAGTACTTTAATAATGTACACCGTTATATAAAAGCCTCATTCTTTCACCTACTGGAAGCAATAATTTGCTAATTTCTATGGGGAGTGGCTCGCCATAAATTCACTCCCTACATTATGTCTGCCCTATGCAGATGGAGGGGTACAAATGCAAATCTAGAAAAATACTACTTGGCAGCCCAACTCAGTCATGTAGTCAAATGGCTGGCAGAGGAGCGCACCTCTGAGTCGGAACTACTACAAAGGCTAGTGGCCCCTGCTAAACTAAAGGAAATACTATGGGAACTGCTGGACTGCCTAGGACACTCCCCCATGATAGTGGTATTGTGAAGGAAGATATGGAAAAGGGTGATGTCTATACTGAAACTCAGTAATCCCTACTCACCAGGGGTGCAGTTTGTTGCCGACATGCAGAATCAAAGCAGACTTGGCGGCAGTGAGACGATGGGAGGAATGGGGGATATACACTTGGGGTGATCTATATGAAGAAGATTTTCCGTGAACTTGAGTCACTGTAAGAAAAAGGGGTGCTGGGTGGGCAGTTCCTCTGGTACCAAAAGATAAGGAACGCCGCCAGAAAAAACATGGGATGGCTGGCCTACAGAACCAGCAGCTAACGTTTTATTAACCCTAATGTATAACTTGAGCGATGGTTGGCGCCCGGTATCCAGCGCACTCAGATGTCCCCAACCCCAAAAGTACAGTGCTGAAATAACTGTGGGAAAAAAACTTGGGTGCGGACATATCGGCAAAGGAATGGGAAAGGACACTGGAGGTACCCCAAAGTAGTATTCAGGAACCCCTGCTTTAAATACAACTGAATGTGCTATACTGCACATGCATGACCCCATGCAGGATAGCAATGTTCAATAAGAATATGCAACCAATGTGCCCCTGATGTGTGGGCGGGGGGGGGGGGGGGGGAGGGCTGATTTGATACATATGTTCTGGATGTGTGACTGAGTGCAGAGTTTGTGGATAAGAATTGAACAATCCTGCAGGAAAGCTGGCATAGTTAGGTACGTTTGCTAGGTACGTACCCCAGAATTGACAAGTATAAACATGTCCTGAAGTTTATGGACATAGCATGAATTCTAGCCAAAAGAACCATTGCGATGTCTGGAAATCAACAGGAGACCCTCCGTTCATGAGATGATACAAAGAGTGAGCGTTGGGCTGAAGCAGAAACCAGGGTATGGATGGAGAGGCAGAGACGGATGGGAGTGATAAATGTGAGGCTTTCAGAGCTATGTTCTACCCGTCTGACGACAAATCCCCCTGAAGAGTGATAACTGCACTATTTAATGATTGGCCTGGACGCTTTCGTAACATTACCAAACCCCGTCCCACCACTCTGAAGCCCCCCCCCCCCCCGCCTTCAGGACATCAAACTAATGGAACCCTGGTATTGTCTCTGGCCCGTCTATAGTCTGAACGTGAAACTAAGCATTACAAGTGGAGAAAGTTACGTGGCTGTTATACATTGTTATCAATGCACTATTGCAAATACTGTGAACTGATTTTTACGAATAATGGACGTTGCAAACTTCTGTTTGACAAATGCCAATAAAAATAAATGACTCAGCCAAACTAAATACCATCTACCACAAGGTTAAGGAATGGATGCCCACACATGTGATGTGCTTGAATAACGGTAAGACTGAGCTCTTGCTCTCCAGTCCCCAACACGCCAGATCCAAATTAGGCACACGTTACACCAATTTCATGATTGACAATCACATCATTCCTACTGCGAGTTATCTAAACTCCTCCTTGAGCTATGACTCCCAGGTCAATCACATGGTGAAGACCTCGAGTTACTACCTAAAATTTCTAAGACAAGTAATGCATTTTATTTCCAAAAAACATGAAACCTTGGCGAGAGCAACTGTCCTTTCTCAGCTTCACGACTACTGGGTGGTGGCACCATAATCAATATTACCAAACTACAGCTAGTGCAGAACGTAATATAATGCAATCCGTATAAATGTGAGCCGTGGCGAACCTATCACGGAGCATAGAAAACCTTCACTGGCTCCCAGTTCACTTGAGAATCCGCTTTAAAACTCTTACCATGGTACACAAAAGCATCTATAGCAGCGCTCCCTCGTGCCTGAAGGAGAAACTCCAAAACTACTGTCCACAGAGAACACTTCGATCCGGTGATAGCGGAACCTTTATATGCCCTAAATTCAAACAGCCAATGGAAATGGAAGTTCCTTTCAACTCATATCATCCAAATCCTTGAATGGCCTCCCCTCGACACGATAGGAAAAAACCTCCAATCCTTCAGAGAACTAAAGACCACCTTATTTCAGTAGTTGAAGCCACCCTCCCACTTATTCGCCTTTGTCCTGTGCCTCTTGTATCCATGTGTACCTGTACTGTGCCCTGATGCCTACCAGGCTTCGACGCTTAAACAGTTCCCAACAGCAGCCCACCTAACACCCGGATTTTCCCAATGAAGAAGCCAAGGCAGTCAATTTATATATTCATTC
This sequence comes from Ambystoma mexicanum, assembly GCF_040938575.1. NCBI lineage: Eukaryota > Metazoa > Chordata > Amphibia > Caudata > Ambystomatidae > Ambystoma > Ambystoma mexicanum. Next base: position 1,003,084,092 of record NC_090924.1, read on the forward strand.
AGGACATCGGGTGGTCAACAATTTAGTAATAGTCTTTTCCAATGGTTCCAAATCCTACCATCATTCCATCATACATTACCCCAGATTCTACACATTTTACAGTAGTGGACTTGGTTCATCCTTCTCAGTCCCTATACATAGACAGCCATTATTGGTTTGCTTTCTCACATAAGGGACTCCAGTATACTCAGACTGACTTATCACAGTGGTGTACCGAATCGCCGACCCTTTTCTCACGACAGCTAAAGAGATTTAGACTTAAAACTCCAGGGAAAATCCGATCTAGTCAAGTTTGTAGATGACATGCTAATAGCCTCACCCTCCTATGAGTCATGTAAATAAGATACTAACGTACTGCAGATAGCTTTAGCCAAGAAGGGGCGTAAGGCATCCAAGCATAATATACAGTTGTGCATACAGAGAGCTCATTACCTTGGACAAGACATTGAGGGGCATCAGCTGATCTCCCAATACGTTAAAAGCGGCCTGTAAAGATCCTGAGCCCACAAACTATCACACTGATGAGGGCATTACTAAGGGCAGATGATCACTGCCGGCAATGGATATTGGGGTATGCCGAAATAGTGAAGCCCACACACTATTACATACAGTAGAACCATTGCAGTGGATTCGAAGTGGAGGAAACATTTACAAAGATAAAAAGGTGCATTTGGCTCAAGTGCCCGCTTTGGGGTTACTGATTTACAAGAAGGGTTTTGTTTTGCCATGAGAAGAATGGGGTTGCACTGGCAATACTCATCTAGAAGCATGGAACACATTACACCCATCGCCTATTACGCTAAAGAGCTGGAGCCGGTCACAGCAGAAGGGTGCCATGTTTGAGATCAGTAGCAGCAGCAGCACTGGCAGTGGAACAGAGTGAGAATATCGGGTTAGGGTCACCTTTGGAAATTGTAGTACCCCATTCCATTATTTCGCTGTTATTAAATGCTAGGACAGTCTCTAAAACCAGTAAATATGAAATTCCCTTGTTAAACGCGAATATAAATTTAACCCCGTGCCCAGTTCTGAATCCAGCATCATTGCTACCCACAAAGCTGGATTGCAAGACCCATGATTGCACCCCTCATGATTGGATAGCCATTATGGACTGTTTAATGATGGTGGTGGGGGGGGGGGCAGATGGCCAGCGAGCGACCGATGCAGCAGTGAAACCTCAGAGATCCTGCTCCAGGCCACATACTATCCGAATAATATCCAGCAGAATTGCACGAGGGTGCCACTGAAACACCAGAGACCCAAAACCAAGCAACGAGGAGTAAGTGAAAGGACCGTCTCCCACCTTTCAGTCCGAAAACCTTGGAGCTGCCACTGTGAGAGCAAAATGGCAGCGGGCACAAAACCCTGGGCTTAGGGGGTTGCCAGCACTGAACGCCCGCCCAAACGAGAGGACAAGGGGCTGCAGCGAGACATCACGGACGTGGGGAACCAGCCAGGCGCCCCACAGTCTGGACGAACATAGAAACAGACGTGGAGAGCCAACTACAGGCAAGTAGCTGTAATCTCACTCAATGTTGAGCTGTAAAATGTGCGAGGACCCACCTGGGAGGAGCAGATCGTGGGAGAGCTGAACCTATGCGAGGCCCTGAGGCTCTGGGCAACAGGACTGCAGCAGGACTGCAACGGGTAACTTAATCCCTCTATGGAGAATGGTGCGGTTGGAGGCCAATGGCCCCCGGACAGCAAACCAGACGTGCAGCAGGAAAAACACTGAGGCAGAAACATTGGCAAAGCCCTGCAGCGCCAGCAGGACCTGCGGGACAATCGCCAGTGGAGGATGGCAAAGGACAAGTCGAGTAACTACAGAAAGGCAATCTGGATGGGGCCCAAAGACTGGGACCTGGACCAAGGCGCAGGGGCTCAGAGGCAGAAGGAACAGAGCCGGAGCATCGAAGTGGAGCGGGAAGATAATACTGGACCAGGGAGCCGGATCCCAACACTGGCACCCACCCAGAGCACACTGAAGGCAGGAGGGGAGCAGACAGCGGGATCTATGCACACAGAAGCGGATCAGAACTGACGGATGGTGACCGAGAGGAGCAGACCTACAAGGTGGCAAACCTCGGACCTGGAAGGTGAGGAGGAGCAAGCCCTGGGGTGTTATCTGGGATAAGGACATCCAGAAGGGGTGCAGGACTCACGAACAACCCCCAGTGGTGAACCAATTTACAAGGAGGCAAACCCCAGACGAGGGACCCCAGTAGGGGGCACAGAGGGGAGACTGACTGCGAGCAGAAGGGAATAGAGGGAGAGTGCCAACCTCAAGGAGGGGGGGAGCTCGGAGGGCAGAAAAGAGTGGTACGACAGCACTGGGACCCAAGCGCAGGAACAGACGGGACAAGTAAGCGCAATGAGAGCAGCAGGAGAGGAAAGAAGAAAAACGTCAGGACCAACCATCAGGTCAGGAGAAAGATTTGGTGGCCAGACGGGCAACACAACCCCAAGAACAATTTCAAAAATTGGTGCAACCAGCAGGCTGGTGAAGGGCCAGCAGAAAATAGAACACTATACGGCCCCCAAGCAAAAGATGACCAAATGTCTGGAGGTGGAGTGCGGCACAGCAGGAACAGGGGCAGGAATGTGTGAAAACCTAACGCTGGAAGGATTGATGGCGGCCATCCAAGAGTCCAGAAACTCCCTGGAAGGGAAAGTGCAGGAAGTAGGAGTGGAGGTGCTACTAATACGAGCAGACCTGCGCAAGGTGGAACACCACGTGAGCACGGGGAGGACAAAGTAGCTACTCTCAAGAATCAAGGGCAAGGACTCGTTGGGGCGGCAAGGCGACTGGAGAAGAAAGCGAAATTCTCAGAAGGTCACTCCTGGCGCAATAATATACACTTAGTGGGGGTCCTGGAGGGCCAAGAGGGACAAAGCGCAGAACTATGCTGAAAAATTGATACTGGAGACTTCAGCCGAAAGGTCCATCAAAATTATTTACGGTGGAAAGGGCACAGAGTACCAGGCAGGCCCCCCACCCCCGGGGGGCGGGGGGATCAACGCAGGGCACTAATCGCCAAACTGCTCAATTTCAGGGATAGAATACTGCAGGTGGCACAGAAGGCTGGATATATTGAGATGGAGGGGCACAAGGGTCTCAATTTCCCCACACTTTACTCAAGAGGTCCAGAAACAAAGGAGGTCCTTCGATTCAGCTTGCCGCAGACTCTGTGAAATGAACTTACGGTACATGACGATTTTCCTGGCAAAACTGAAGGAAGGGAACCGCTCAGTACTGTTCCTATCCCCGACTGACGCATGGGACTAGCTGGACAGGAGAGAGCCAAGGGAGAGGTCCAAGGAATCGGAAGACCAGCAGCGAATGGGACAACTGATCAGAAGGGGAACAAACTGGAAGTAGGAAGAGTTTAGAGAACTGCTCAGACAATTTGGAGGGGGGGTAAACGCGGGGCACTTTCTGCTGCAACCGTGATGGCACATAAAAGAAGTGCGGCTGGAGTGGGAAGGAGGCACAGCCAACCCCAACACCGGGACCCATTTTACTGCACCGGATAGTGTTCGGAGGGGTTATCTCCGTTGAAGCAGATGGACAGGGATACGGTAGGAGCATGTTGATGGGCATGTGGCGGGGGGGGGAAGGGGTGGGGAGAACGTGTCGGGGAATAGTTACTTATTGGGGGTTGGGGATAGTTTGGACCTCAGTGCTCATCAGATTCAGGGGGGAGGACATTGGATTAAATGGTCTCAAAACCATGGTGCACCCAAAAGGAAGCGGTACCAATATAGACAAGGATGGTACCGCCTTCGAATAGGCACGTGGAATGTGCGGGGCTTGGAGAACGGCGGGAAGAGGATCAAGGGGGGGGGGGGACAATACCTGAAGAGACAAGTGATACAATTAGCCCTACTACAGGAGATGCCTACAGGGGGAGGCACCACTGAGGAGAATGGAAACCAAGTTAGGCGGGGGGGGAGGGGCTTGTTCTCATCTGGGTGGCTCCCGGGAGCACTTTGCAGGTGGAGCGCACAATGGGAGATACAGAGGGTCGGACGATAGCCTTAGTAGGTCAGTGGGAGGGGCAGGACATCTGCATGGTAAACACCTATGCCCCGAATGTGGATGAAAAGTCCTACTTCACCTCAGTGATGGAGTTGACGGGCAGCCAACTGGTGGGGCTATATATCGGGGAGGTGGGGGGGAATCACGGGGCAAGCAAGTCAATTCAAGTCGACGCCTTCCCGGTGGAGTTTTACAGAACGTTCGCAGACATACTAGTCCCTCAATTGAAATAGCTCTAGGACCATGCGCTCCAGAAAGGGATGTTACCGGAATCAATGAGAGAAGCGGCATTTACAGTCTTGTTTAAAAAGGGGGGAGAGCCACAACAGTGCGCCTCGTTTAGTCCCATCTCTTAACTAAATGTGGATACGAACATTTTGTGGCAGGTGCTAGCGAATAGGTTGGCGAGAGTGGCCCCCGGTCTGATATGTGCAGATCTGTAGGGGGACGGGACACTAGTATCAACCTGCGCAGAGTGCACCACATCATGGACCTGGTTAAAGACTTGAGAAGGGATCTGGCTTTGGTGGTGATCAACTCAGTCAAGGCTTTCGACTCGCAGGAATGGCCATGGCTCTTCAGGGTGCTAGAAGCATGGGGGAATCAATGATGAAATGGTTGCAGCCATTATACAATGCTCCTATGGCCAGAGTCAAAACAGGGGGGTGGGTCTCCCACGGATGTAGTCTAGAGCGGGGTACACAGCAGGGACGCCCAGTTTCTCACATTATATTCGCTCTGGCACTGGAACCACTGGCGCTGTATTTTCAAAATTACATTGTAGAAACGGTCATATGGGTAGGAGTGGCGACACAGCATCTCTATGCAGATAAACTGCTTTATGTGGACAATCAGTTCAAGAACATTCCGGTAATTTTAGAGGTGCTGGACAACTTTCAGAATTTGACGGGGTTCCAGGTAAACAAGGACAAATCACTGGTATTCCTGCTGGTGGCTTTAAAGGGATTGGAAGGGGGGAGAATTCTCATGCGGGGAGCTTAGCTGGGAGTGGGAATCCTTCAAATACCTGGGGATCCAAATTTATCACGAGGTAGAGGAGACATTTGTCCATAATACCGGGAGGGCACTCTCACGGGTAGGGGATGTGTTGCATTCTGGAAAAAGCTACCTCTCCCCCCGATGGGGAGGATTGCACTCTGCAAGATGGTGGTCCTCCCACGTTTATTATATTTTACAAATATCCCGTACATAGATATTTTTCAAGATGCTAGACAAGAAGCTGGGGGGGGTGGTGGGGAATCTATTGTGGAATACGGGGCGCACTAGAGTGGACATGCAGAAGTTATGCCGTAAGAGGAGGGGGGCTCAACATGCCGAATTTCGAGCTATACTTCATGGTGGCGCAACTGCAAGTGACAGCAAGATGGAAAAATAGGCCAGAGGGGGAGCTGAAAGGAGTAATGGGGGGGTTGCAGCCAAAGAGACAGGGAATAGAGTTACTAGGGAGTAGGGGGGGGGGGAGCATGGAAGGTAAGGGGGAGACAGTGGTCTTTGAAACGGTTCGGGAAGTATGGACAAGGCTGTTCAAGAAATTGCATGTAACCGCTATATAGCAAGGAACTACCGATTGCAGTGCCGTTCTAATGGTGGCATCAAATCCAAAGTGCGGGCCTCAAAGATTTGATAAAGAAGCAATCCGTCACAGTGGGGATCTCTTGAAAGACGGGAAAATGCGAGAGTAGTGGAGACAAACATCAAATAGCAAAGGGCCACTTCCTTGCATATGCCAAGGTGGTAAAAAGCATGGCAATATATTGGGAGAGCATTCTGGAGTAACATCCAGTAATACAGACACTTCTAGGACTGGAGGAGGGCAGGGTATTGACGGTGTATAGAGTACTGCAGACAGCAAGGGAGGATTGGAACTGGCAATTAAGAGTAAGCGGGAAAAGGACTCAGGGGTGCCCATCTCAGAAAAACAATGGGCACGGATGTGGGAGCAGGTTAAGAAGTCGTCTAGGAATGCTCGATTCCAGCTCCCCTAATTCTATTACCTGCACAGAGTATATCCGACACCAGAAAGACTACACACGATCAACCAAGATGGGTGCCGCCTTTGTTTGAGACTGACCGTGACCATTGCAGCCTCCAATCACCAGGCTGCATCTATTTCCCCCAATAGGGTGGACCGGCCGGCGGAAGCCAGGACCCCACCTAAGGCACCACACACAAGGCGACTGTCCTGGCCCCACCATCTGACGCCGCCAGCCGAGGACGGCATAGCAACTCTGGTGCGCTGCAGGAGTAGCGCACTTCCCTCGCCCAATCACCCCCCCATAATTGGGAAAGCCCATCCGGGCCCCTGGAAGCTGCGTGCCACTACAGAGATACCTGCAGATACAGCCTTGCCAACTTTCCACTTTTAGGCGGAAGCCGGCACCCCACCTAAGGCACCACACACAAGGAGCCTGTCCAGGGACGGCATGACGGCAACGGCGTTACTCCATACCCAAATCTATACCTGGGACTCGAGCCACATGACCCTGAGCCAGCAGACCCCCCACGCTGACGGATGAATATTGCAGCAGACACCCGATGCCGTAACCTCATTCCATCACTTGCCTAAGAGTACCTCTGCCGCCCACCTAATGCACCCCCCAACATTTCATGACAAGCAACCCACCACTGTCGTTTCACCACTTTCCCTCCCAATCTGACGGAAGGAGTGAATCTTGTCAGTTACTACGTTACCACCCTATTAATACACCCTGCATGACTGACTGGCATTCCTCACCTCTGTGCTCACAGATATGCCTGCTGACCGACGGGCCCCGTCTGACCTCACCCCAACAGTCCTGCCCTTTGTGTCACCTAAAATGTGCTCACTGTAAAGTACTGTTTTTTAACTACCTCGCTGTGATTTGCACTGTTTTGACCCCACTGCGACATGTATGCCCATTGTGCCTCCCGAAATGCACCTACTGCAACGCCTTACCCTGACTCACTCACTGATCGCCGCCCTCACCATCTTCCCCTCCATCTAGCATATAGAGCCACAACACCTGCCGCTCCACTAGAAACAACACGCCAACACACAATGTTCATCCCAGGTATTAGCGCCATCTTACTCAGGACCATCCTCTACCTACTCCACGCGACTAGCCACACCAACCTACGCCCCAACACCACCTGCACCTCTGAAACACACCTCAACAACATAACCCCGCCTCACCCAGTCACACCACACTACCACTAAACTCATCACAACCAACCCTTGTAGCACTAGCGCCCGAAACCACAGACTTTGCGCCAAACTAGCTAAAATATTTGAACCCCTCGCCAGACTCGCCCAGCCAAAGCTCTAACAACCGCAACACACCTAAACCCATTGCCAAACAGACCTCCCTATCCAAGGACACCCCCACACAGCCCAAATAGCACCACCCCAACCAAACACGTACCCAGCCTAGTGACAACGCCTTCCAAAGACACTACCACCAATACTAGAGGAGCTCTAATTAACGCACGTTCCATAGTAGTCCATGCTTCTGACATTGCAGACCATATCCTCCTAGAAAACCTAGATTTCCTAGCCATCACCGAGTCCTGGCTCCACACTGCTGCTGGCCCCGCCCTTATGCTTGCCATACCAGATGATTATACTATTCTTAGAACTGATGAAACGGATTCCAGAGGCGAAGGCCTCACGATAATGGCAAAAACTAACCTGAACATGAGACTCCTATCCTCAGACAAACCAAACTCCTGTGAATCTCTCACAGCCAAAACGCCTGCTGCCAATTCCCAAACCCTCACTATTCACTTACTCTACAGACCCCCCAGTCCCCTCTGAACTTTTGAAGACCAAACCACCATCCTCACTAACAAACTAAAAAAAAAACACCCGGAGTCTCCTCCTAGGTGACTTCAACTTACGCCTCAACAACAACAACAACAAAGACGCTCACGCCACCCTGATCTCCAACACCATATCAGAGCTAGGATTCACTCAAAAAGTGTCCCTCCCCACCCACAACAAGGGCAGAACCCTCAACTGGGTGGCAGACTACACCTGCATGGCGACCATTACATCCATCTCTCCCCAGGCCCGGACGGACCATTTTCTTCTCTTGATGCTGCAGCCCCCCCACTCTCCCCAATAATATGCTCGCCCCAGCATTCCCAACTAGAAACAAAACAAATCTGGGCTGATCAGCTAATCCCTCTCATCCTACCCAATTTGAACTCGCTCACTGAACCTACCACTGACACAGACCCTTTTACCCTTGTAGACTTCTGCAACAAAACCATGACTTCAGCACTGGACTCCACTGTCCCTATAAAACTTAGAAAACATCAAACCCAAAAAAAAAAAAACACAAACACCTGAACACTTGGTTCTCCCCTCACCTGAAATCACTCAGACTTGAAAAACGTAAAAGCGAACAGGCTTGGAGACAATCACCTTCAGACACAAACAAGACCACTCAAAACCACTGCCCTCTACAAAAGAAATTATACGGACCTACAACTTAAGAATCTCGCAAGGCAACTCTAGCACCAAAGAATTATTTACCATCCTTAAAGACTTGGAAACCCCCATCTCAATGCCAGACACCTGTGTGAAAGACAAACAATTGTGCACCTGCATCCAAAATGCCTTAACAAAATAGTAGGCCTAGAGACCAAAAACAACAAAAAAAACACTGCCGGAAGGATCGCTTAACGACCCCACAGGGACCTACCCCCCTCTCACAAAAACCCACCTCCAATCCACCTATCCGTTTCAGCTTCTCTGAAGTATCCACCCTAGAAGTGGAAAAAGTTCTTCTCACCCTTAAACCCTCTAACTGCCAAGGGGACTCATGCCCTGCGCAAATCAAAGACGCTGCTTGAGAACTATATCCATTCATCGCCAAACTCATCAATGCCTCCTTCTCCACAGGCACCCTTCCTAGCAACCTCAAACAGTCCTGGGGTCTCCCATTAATGAAAAAACAATCACTAGACCCTACAATACCCACCGACTATAGGCCTATCACTATTGTCCCCTCCCTGCTTAAAATTCTAGACAAGGTAGCATACCTTCAAATACAGCAATACCTAGAAAAAAAACCATCTCCTGGGAATCAAACAGTCTGGCTTCAGACCACAACACAGGACAGAGACAACGGCGATTGGTCTCAAAGCCCAAATCGACAATCTGAGACACACTGGGAAAACCGCGCTACTCCTTCTCGACCTCTCAGCATCGTTCGATCTAGTAGACCACAAAATACTCTGCAACCACCTAGACTCAGCAGCCAACTTCTCTCATTAAGCAATTGGTTGGATCCAATCATTTCTCACCAATAGAACAATGCACGTCTTCGACCTCAGTTTCCGCTGATCCCATCACCTGCGGGGAACCCCAAGGATCATGAGTCTCTCCCACACTAAACGTGTTCACTAAGCCCTTCTTCAACGATCAATGGTCTTGGTATCACCTACACCAATTTCGGTGATGATACCCAGCTCCTCAGTCCGCTGACGGGAGATTACGAGGACTTGGCCTTGCAGGCATAGATGGCTTCTCACGGTCTATGCCTGAATGACGACAAGACGGAACTGATAATCATCAGTACCACCCTCAACCTCAAACTCAACCCAAACTACCTGAGCTTCATCATAGATGGCAACACCATCACCGTAGCCAAAGTCAAAATGTTACCCTATCATTTAACAAGTTAACTCCATGGCCTCTGCCACAGCCTACACATGCAAGTTAATCAGAGCCGCTAAGCCTTTCCTCTCCACTGACAGTTGCACTACCCTGGCTAGAGCCTTTATCCTCTCCAAACTGGACTATTGTAATGCCCTCTACCTCGGAGCTAACAAAACTAATAAAATCCAGATCCTGCAAAACATTGCCCTTAGAACAGCATTGAGCCTGTCCAAAAAACACATTTCACAAGAGCCATCAACTGGCTCAACACAATTGACAAAATGTTACTGAAAACAGCCTCACTGACTCAAAAGCTTGAACAACGCTGCCCCCAGCTACCTCGCAGATAGAATCAATAGCCTTCACCAATAGGCCCACCAGAACTGCGAATGCCAATATCCTCACAGTGGCAAGATTCAAACGAGCCAAAACAGGCGGCAACAGTTTCCAGGTGAAAGCCGCCCAACATTGGTACTCCCTCCCTACTGAAGAGCAGACAAAACGTAACCACAACTCAGACGCAAATACATTCACTGATTAAAGGAAAATGGCCACTAAACACCACTCTGCCTACACTGTCATTGTATATATCTGTATATTCGCTACCTGTACTCCCAACTGTATTTATCTGTATTCTCGCTATGTAAACTGAACCATGCCTTCTGTATATATGTGTAAACTATTGTACAATATTGTAACCAAGCTTTGAATATTCCCGTTACCTGCGCCCTGATATCCTTGGGTCTGGTGCGCAATACAAATAAACCACGCACGCCACACACAGGCACAAGGTGCAGTGGGGAACAGGACGGCTTCTGCCATATGGTTTGGGGCTGCCCAGTGGTAGTGAAATATTGGGAAGAGGTGTAAGCAAAATGAATGCCATATTAGGGGGTAATTATGAATGCACTCATGATGTACGTCTATGGGGGTTCCTTCTGGGAGCAAAGAAGCATAAAAACAGAATTGCACAATACCTTTTAATACTAACCAAGTGGCGGATAGCGATAGAATGGAAAATGGAGGCCGGCCCATCAGTGAAACGGTGGTTCCACGAGGTAGGTCATTGGGGCATGGCAGAAATGGATTACCTAAACAAGCACAATAACCTAGCAGGGGAAAGTGCATTGGTGGTGGATTGGGGTCAGTTGCTAAATTGAGCTTGCATCCACGCAAGATTTAAAAAGCCACCCTGAAAGCAAGTCGGACTGTGAGCACAGGAGGGGAATAAGGGGAAGCTGGGACTGGCGGGAACGGCAGGGGCCCCTCACCAACGACGGCAAGGAGATGAGGGGGCGGGGAGACTATGGGAAGAGACAGGATGATGTGGCATTGGGGGACGGGGAGGGAACTGGTCCAAGTTGGGGACTGAGGGGAACCTGGGAATGGTGAAGGAGGGAAGTGGAGTTTTTGGAAGCACGGGGCAAGTGGATCTCGGAATAGAGGACATAATAAAACGACCAAGGGGGGTCTGAAAATGGGCCGAAGTTGGTTAAACTAGAACATCATGGGAATCACATTGGATTGCAGCAAACTATGCCCTGTTGGAAGTGCGCTTGGTTGTGGAGCCGGGGTGGGGAGAGGAAAGGCTTGGGAAAAAGCATATTGAAGCAACCATGACGCTCGCACGGAGGGGGCACAAGGGATGGTGCATACTATATGATTCATTGCCTTTGCTCCTTTGATTCCTTCCTGACCAAATGTGATGTTTACGGTTGGTTTAAAAAATAAAAAAGTTTTTTTACATGATGGACTGAACATATTTGTTGGATGTGCCCTTGTCAGAACCAGATCTTTAATACTTTGTGGACGGCTCTTGTTACAGAGTTCAGAGTAGCAAGGTGGTTGCAGGGTACGCATGTTCCCTGGGAGAAACTGTAGAGTGGACAATTGCCCCAGATAGCCGAGTGGTTAGCACTTACATGCGCCTGTTGGTTAGCTGTCCAACAGTCTGTTAACACTTATGTTGATTTGTGAAACGCCTTTGGGGTAGCCCATAATTCTGACCAACAGTAGAAGCAGCAGGGCTTCTTGACATCTACGGGGACACCTATTAAGAATGGCCAATATGTTAAAGCTTCACTGGAAGCCATTATGTTGCTAAAAGAGATAGCAATCATTCAATATGCAGCTCACCAGTCATTAGATCCAATAAGTTGTAGAAATGTTTTTGCAGATCAGACGGCCAAGCTGGCGGCTATATTAGACTCCACTGGAACCTATGTTTTACCTGTTAAAGTACCAGCCTTCCCCAAATCAACCTCTGAATGAACTAGCTGCAGTGCAGGAGAATACCCCTTCCATTGAGAAGGATGACTGATAACGCAGAGTATTTCGGTTGCACAAAGCCTCACTGTGGAGGGATGGCCAGGGCTGGTTAGTGGACCCAAGATACTTCTGTCGCACTAGTCATATTGTATCACAGGGAATGGATACGCATGTGGGTCAAAATGGAATGGTGATGTTGACCAATTGTTCTTGGTTCACAAGAAATTATACTACATTGGCGCAAGAATACTGTCAGAGATATCCAATTTGTATGCAAAACAAGGCAAGTCAGTCCAGACTAAACAAGGGGCACATCCACCACATTTGTTGGCCTCCAAAACAGACTTCATGCAATTACTGCAATGCAACAGTTAGCAGTACCTACTTATTATTGAAGATATATGTTTTGTGGATGGGTGGAAGCATACCCATGCATAAAAAGGCAGATGCAATCACGTTAGTCAAAATCCTGACAAGATTTTATCCCCAGATCTGGAGTGGCGACTTGCTTCAACACTGACCAGGGCACTCATTTTGTAAAGGTTGTGAAGGCCCCGTTGTCTACCCTCAAAATACAGCATAATTTGCACTTCCCACCCCACCCACAGTCTGCAGGGATGGTAGAAGGAAGACAAAGAATTCTGAAAAATAAGCTAGCAAAAATGTGTCAACCGGCTTTGAAGTGGCCAGAGGCCCTTCCTCTGGTACGAATAGTATCATGAATAAGAAACTGGGTCCGAGCCCATAGGTGGTCTACAGACGGCCAGTGAGTTTGCATGGGTCTCCTCCTGCAAGGGTTACAACTAGTGGCTTACATTTGTCTGATAAGGTACTGGAGTATGTGAAGACATGAATCTCTTCTGTCAATTTCATTCATGAGCAGGTCAAAGCTGCTCTTAACCGTCTGGCCCAGGTCACAACTGAGAAACCAGAAGGTGTCTCACCTGCTAGTCCCGAGGGATCTGCCATCTAGGTGGCCAGGACAATCATCGCCTTTGGAGCCAGTTCCTGGGGTTGGACCAGTGCGGTAGGGGGAGGGAGGAGAGGGACTGCGGACAGTGAGACGCGGTTTTCCCTTCCCAGTCACACCTTTTCCCCTATCCTACCATGTAGAGTACTCAGGAACTCAACCGCCGCCCCACCCTTTCCCGACACAAATACTTTCTCACAGACAGCTCAATGAGAGAAAACTGACTAACCCCCAAGCCGTATACCTGACAAGTCCTAACACAAGGGTCAGTCAGAAGTCAGGCAATTGCGGATCGTGATACACACCAGACTTCCACCACACTTTCCCACACGGATAAAAGGCAGAGCATGAAAGCACACTCTAAGCAAGGCAAAATGCACGAGGAAGCAGCAGTTGCGAGATGGCAGTTTAATACGAGGAGAAAGATGGCAAGACCAGAAAGGGTTGCAAGGAGGGAATTGCCCATGGCCTTTTTGGGGGCAAACCGGTACTTTAACAAGCCCCAGAGAATAAGAAACCCAAGACTGGGAAATAAAGCTGAAGAAAGGTGCATTGTGTGTCGAAGGAACCCAGGGCTCTCCCACATCGATACCCGAGGGGGGGAGGAGCGACTGCCGTAATAGTACTGACCTTGGCTCCTAAAACAAAATCGTGCCAGTTAAGTCAGCACGACCAGAGATTGGGGGAACGGATAGATCGGTCTGTTAGAACCAATGCTGAAGGGGCAACATTGTATGAAGAAATCTGCAAACAGAGTATGAGGTGTATGTGACGAGCGTCGGGAACATAATTGAATAGCTAAGGTGTGACTGAACATTTGAAACCAAAACAGATAAACACAGAGTGGTACAGCACCACGCGGGTGCTCATTGGTAGGCCTCGGTTAGGTATCCAACCGAGTGTGAAATTGTGAACTGTAAAAATCGAAATGGTCCTGCAATAGGTCAAGCTAAACCCTGTGCACATTCGAAAATCTTCGATAGCTAATACACACCAATTGGTACGAGCCCAGCTGAGAGAGACTAATTGTGTAAAAGGGATCTGAGCCCAGATTAGGGGGATCTGGACGAACCGTGAGTCACCAGAGAAAAGATATTCTAAAGGCATTGCAGAAGAGGATCTGAGCCTGGCTGAGGACATCCAGGGTGAAGCGTGATTCACCCGACTTGAGTATTTGTAAAGGAACTTTGTTTTGGTACATCAGGCCCACTGAATCAAGAGAATTCAATAACTTGAAAGACTTGGGCACGGAAGGCCTTGATGTTGGTAATGGAACTGTGTCCTCATGCCGAAGAAGCCCAAAAGTGTGCTATGCTCAAGTGAAATGCCTTGTCCATTGCTGAAACGTGGGGAAAGGAGGCCAGCGGCCTGAACATCCCGATTTATCATTTTGTGAAAAAATGTTCATGAACATTACCCACACTACTTGCATTTAGCGCCAATGATTGGCAATAGGTTTTTCGTATAGGCCCCTTTATTTTTTTATTTATTTTTTTTAAAACCTTTATTTTTTGGTTTTTGTATTATCCTATAAAGACATAAGAACAAATACACACCCACATTAGGGTGGACTTAACTCTGCGCCGTGTCACACACACCTATCCTCCTCCCACCGCTCCCCTCCCCACCCCCTCGCTCGGCCCATGATTCTACTGTTCGTGCTGTCTTGTTTCCAGGTCGATGTAGCATGGAAATAGTGCTGCTAGTCCTGTGCCTTCACTGAGACCCTTCTCTTGTGTCTGAGGCATCTGGTTGGCTGGTAAAGACCTCCTCCGATTCTTTTAGCAAGAATGTTATCAACGGACCCCAGATGTCTGGAGGCCGGGCATGTAGGGGAAGTTGCTTGACAAAGTCTGTTTCCACATCCTGGCAGTAAAGGATATCTTTGCGCCAGGCGCTGAACGATGGAGGGGGGCCTCGGCCCCAGGACATGGCCACTCTCCTCCGGGCCAGTATCAACAGAAGACCTGCCAGTTTCCTTGTCGGGGCAGAGAGCAGCCTCGTCATACCCAGCAATGCCGCCGTCTGGCTCGGTTGTATCGCCTCTCCCACTATTGCTGCTGTTGTCTCCAAGACTTGATTCCAGAATGGTGTTATTTCGGGGCAGTCCCATGCCAAATGGACGAAGTCCGCAGAATGTTCCCCACATCTCTCACATTTCGCAGCTGTTTCAGGGCGATGTTTGTTCGCTTTCGCAGGTGTATAGTAGGTCTGGTGTAGAAAGTTGAAGTGGATTAGTTTAAAGCGTGCGTTGAGGGCGATTTTTTGAGTCTGCTTCAGGATGAAAGTCCAGTCTTCCTCTGATATTGTACTGTGCAGGGATCTTTCCCATCTGGTCTTTGCTTGGCCGAGTTTAGATGATGTTTCGGTAATAATAGCTTTGTAGATTTGTGACACTAGCTTGCCTTCACCTTGCGCTTGAATGGCGTTATGAAGTAATTGCCAGGTCTGTGGCTGTCTTGGGAAATCCGGTAGGATCGCTTGAAATGTATAACGGGTCCTGAAGTAGAGGAATACATAGAGTGCGGTGGTGCCTCCTTTCGCTTTTGCCTGTTGCGGAGTTATAAAGCCGTCTTCTGTGAAGAGATCCCCCAGAGTCTCAATTTTCAACTTTTCGGCCCACTGATGAAATACTTTTTCAGACGTGAGCGGAACTCCTGGAATGAATTTAACTGGCAACAGAGGGGAGTATCTCGTTTTTACCCCGTACCTTTGGGCCAATCGCAGCCAAACTCTAAGTTGAGAGCATTACGTTCATGGTGGAGTTGGGAACGGGAATTTGACTGAAGATAACTGCAGTTAACAGGTTCGGTGTTGCCAGAGCCCGTTCCACCTGAACGTGGGGTCTGATTGTGTGGGAGGCGTACCAGTGACTGAGAAATTGCGCTTGCGCTGCCCAGAAGTACTTTTCCAGGTCTGGGAGGGCGAGGCCACCACTTGTCACCGGAAGTGTTAGCGTTGCATATGCCACTCTGGCCGGTTTATTTGCCCATAGAAGTTCAAGGACCATGCTCTTCAGATAAGTTTGAGGAAGGAATATTGGAATATTGGTGAACAGATAGAGTAATTTTGGTAGGATCACCATCTTGACTAGGGAGACCCTTCCCCAGAGCGTTAGTGGCAGGGTCTTCCATCTTGTCACTTTTTCCTGGAGGGACTTGGTCACCTCTTCGTAATTGTCACGGAACACCTCGTGGTAGTTCAAGGACATTTGGATTCCCAGGTAGCGGACATTGGACGTTTTCCATGTGAATTGGAAGTCATCTACAAAGGGTTTGGTGGCTGGAGTCAGCGGGAAGATGATGGACTTTGACTGATTGATTTTCAGGCCGGAGGCTGTTCCAAATTTGATTACTTCCCTCATGACAGGGTTCAGGTTCTCTTCGGGATTGCGGACGAACAGGACCACGTCGTCTGCGTAGAGGGATATTATGAGCTTGTGTGGTCCAATAACAAGTCCTCTTTGTTGTCGATGTTCTCTTAGGATGGAGGCCAGCGTTCCATCACCAGGGCGAAGATCAATGCTGAAAGTGGACAGCCTTGTCTGGTGCCCCGCTGGAGTATCACTGGAGCCGATTTTGCCGTGCCTATAATGATGTTGGAGCGTGGCTCGTTGTATAATAACAAAACTAGTTTGACAAAGCAGGCTCCCAGACCCATTCTGGTGAGTACAGCGAACATAAATGGCCATTCCACCGAGTCGAATGCCTTTTCGGCGTCGAGGAGGACCGCTATTGCTTGAGTTGAGGGGTCTAGTGCTTCGATGACGCTGAACAGCCTCCTGATGCCGAAGGTCGTGTTGCGGCCAGGAATGAAGCCTGCCTGGTCTGCTAGGACGAGGGTGGGCATCAATGGTAGTAGCCTGTTGGCAAGCACCTTTGCGAGTATTTTGTTGTCGAGGTTGAGGAGGGAGATGGGCCTGTACGACGCACAATCCTCTGGTGGCTTGCCTGGTTTATGCAGGAGGATGACGTTGGCCTCACGGGAGGAGTGGGGGAGAGTCGCCTTTTCTAGTGCTTCGGCATATACTGTCGCCAGAAGGGGGGCGAGGGTGGTGGCGAAGGCTTTGTAGAACTCTCCTGTTAGGCCATCTGGGCCAGGAGCTTTTGAGCTAGGGAGGGATTTGATGGCTTCTGTGATCTCCTCTTGTGTGATTAGGACGTTCAGTGGTTCCCGCAGGGAGTGCTCGACCCAGTATAACTCTGCGTCTTCGCGGTATTCCAACGAGACTTGTGGGTCGTTGTTGTGGCTGTTGCTGTATAGGTCTTGATAGAAGAGCCTGAATTCCTCTGCTATGTCTTCGTCAGTGTGGACGAAGTGTCCCTGCCTGGTCTGAATCCTTTCTATTGGCGCTAGTTTGTTGTGTGCCTTGACCAGGTTTGCCAGGAGGGCGCCCGGTCTTTGACCCTCGCCGTATTGTCTGATTAGGCTGTTGCGGTTTAGGAATTTCACTTCTCGATCTGCTGCGCTATTGAATTTTTGTAGCTCTTCCCTCAGAGCGACTGGTATGTTCGGATTGGTTGCGCTCACGCGCTGAAGTTCGAGTTGTTTTAGTTTCCCTTCACAGATTGTCAGCTCCCGTCGTATAAGTTTCAATATGCCATTTTCTTTAGCGTGGCAGACCCCTCTGACGAAACACTTTAGAGTTTCCCACAGTGTGCTGGGTGAGGCTACGGAACCTGTGTTGACTTCGAGGAACACCGCAATCTCTTCTCTTAGTTCGGCAGCGAACACCTCGTCTCGCATCGAGCCGGTTTTGAAGCGCCACCCCTGTAGAGGGGGGTTGGGGCATGCTGGGTTTAGTACGAGAGTCACCGGGGAGTGGTCTGAGAGAGTTCTTGGATGGATATCACATGGGTCGCCTGTCCATGGGCCGTTCACAGAGGTGAACAGATAGTCGATCCTGGAACTCGAGTTGTGTACAGCGGAGTGGAAAGTATATTCACGCAGCTCCCCTTTAGACGTTCTCCATGCGTCTTTCAGATTGAATGCTTTGCAGATTTCTTTTATTTGGAGGCTGGCTTTGGATGGAGATTGTGGGGTTGCTCTAGATCTGTCTCTCACCGGATCCATCAGTGTATTCATATCTCCGCCCCAGATTATAGTCGCTGGTTCATGAGATGATAGACGGGATAGTACCCAGCTGAAGTTGTCGGGGCCGTCTATGTTCGGAGCGTAGGAGTTAACAAAGGTGATTCTCTGACCTGCTATAATGCCGCTCACTAGAAGAGTTCTCCCTTCGTTGTCTTTTGTGGTGTGGACAAGCCGAAAGCTGATCCTTTTGTGTATTAAGATCGCGACTCCTCTGGAGTAAGATGAGTACGAGGAGAAGTATCTATGGCACCCCCAGCTCTTGGCCCACTGGTGATCCTTCTCTGGGAGTAAGTGAGTTTCTTGAAGCATGGCAACGTAGACTTCATGTCTTCTAAGGTACTGGAGGATTTTCCTGGTTTTGGATGGGATGTTGCCTCCTCTTATGTTCCAGGTTATGCTTTTGAATAGAACTGATCGGGGACCATATTGATTCGTTTTTTGTTCCTTTTGGTCCTGCCTGGAGGTTCAATGGATGGACGGTGAGATAGAGGTGGTGAGCGGAGGGGGCTCAGGGTCGGAGGACGGCGTGGAACTGGTGGCGCGAAACTTGGCTGTTTCCTACGGCTAAACAGGGGTGAGGATGCACACCTCAACTGGAGGTGGTATGGTAACTGACTTCCCTCCCACGCGCGGGTAACCCCCAACTGACCCGCGAGGTTCCCTTTTCATAACTAAACTGAACAGGTTGCTGTGCTTGGGGCACTTGTGCCTCCCGAGAGGGGAGGGTGGCTCTCCTATGCTCTAGGAGTTAGTCTCTGCGGTATTAGGTTTATGTCTTGTTACCTAGGATATGGATTCTGTTTCCTTGGGTGTCTGGGTTGAACGTTATGGCGGTTCTCTGCGTCTTTGGTGTTCACGCTGTGGTCTGGGGTTATTAGCGGCGGATCTGCAGCCGGCGTGATCCAGGTAGTCGCTGGCTTCCTCAGGCGTGTGGAAGAAGAGGGCTTTCCCATCATGTTGAATGCGAAGCTTTGCTGGGTAAAGCATTGAGTATTGTATCTGGTTGTCTTGCAGCCTTCTCTTAACTGTCGTGAAGGAGCGCCTCAGTGTTTGCACGGTAGGGGAGAAATCTGGGAAAAACTGAATTGGGTCTCCGTCATATTGAAGTTTCCCTTTTTCTCTGGCTGCCTTGAGTATCGCATCTCTATCTTTATAATTTAATAGTTTTGCAATAATCGGCCGTGGGCTTGCGCCCGGGATTGGTTTGGCGCTCGGAATTCTGTGGGCTCGTTCGACTACGAACAATTTGGAGAGAAGCTCTTTCCCGAAAAGGTCTATGCAAATCTGTTCGACATGGTCCTCCATTTTCGTTTGGAGTTGTTGTTCTCTGATTCCGATGATTCTGATATTATTCCTTCGTGAGCGTCCTTCTAAGTCTTCGTTCTTGGCACTGACAGACTTCATCTGGGACTCGAGGGCGGTGACTCGTGTGGCAAGGCCTGTTGCGCCGTCATCCAGGTCGGATACTCGTTGCTCCACCGTGTCTAGCCGATCGGCGTGCTTGTCGAGGCGATGTTGGAGCAGGTCTACTTTAGATGATAGGTTGTCGAGTTTACTGCCCAAGTCGCCAATTCCCGCTTTGAGGTCCATCAGAATTTCTCTGATATCGAAACACGGTAGTTGTTCTTCTGGCGGGGAAAGTAGTGGGTGATGGTGACACTGCTCCGCTCGCCTCGGAGTGCGGTTTGCTGGTGGAGCCAGACTCAAAGTTCAGTTTCTTTTGGGATTTGTCTAATTTCCCCATTTTAAACTTTCTTCTGTTTCTGGGCACTCAACAGTGGAGCAGACTGGTAACTGTGGGTCAAACACTGGTATTTGAGCGGCGTCTATTGGTTTCGTTGTGGTGGTTGCGCTGGGGCAGCTGCCGGGTCGGCGCTGGGCTGCTATTTGGGGGTGGTTTGGAGTGAATTCCTCGTGAGGCGGTTTTTCCCCCCTGATTCTGCAGGGCAGGCTCAAGCCGTCCTTTCTCTTTACGGCAGTGATCCTTGGGTCTGTGGTTGGCTCGGGGGTTGGGACCACCAGAGTTACTTGGGTTAGTGCTGTTCTCGTGGGGGGCGTCTGTCTCTGCCAGAGGGTAAGTGATGCCGGGCTACAGAGGCGACTTTTGAGGTTTTCAGACGGGATCGCTGTGTTCCTCTGGCTGGAGATATTCTGGGTGTGAGCTGTCGAGTGTTTGCCGAGCTGCAGTGTAAGGAGTCGTATCGCCGGCTGTCGGGGCACGTTAGGCCCTGTATCGTAGCCAATCTCCTAATGGTGATCTTGTCAGTCTGGGTCTCCTATGCTTGCTGAATTTTGCTGTATGCTATGGGGCGCAGAGGGTCTCTGAACTGGGCTCTGTAATTCGGCGGCCTTGGGATTTGACTGTATTGGCCCTGGCCAAATAGGCTGTTCGCTGTGGCTTTCGCTATGGCCGCGGTGATGGTGGCGATATCCCCCGGTTGCTGCTCGTCCCGCTCCGCTCCGCTTTGGGGGGGCGGGGGGCTCGGTGTCTCGCCGATCGTGGGTGTTCGGAGCAGGTCGGGCGCGCTCTTCGTATTGGAGGGAAGCAGCCGGTTGGGCGTTGGGGACGGTTGCTGGCGAGGCGTACCCTGCTATGCCTTCTTCATTCACCGAGGGTTTTGACTGGGATCGGGGAGGCAGCTTGCGCACGCTGGGGGGAGCTCCTACCTGGGTGCTCGGCGAGAGCACCGCCGCTTGTCGTACTGCTTCTTGGGCGTCGGCTGGGCCGTTGCAGGGACGGAGACTGTCTCTTGGCGCCACCGGCGCGCACGTCTACTCGCTGCTTGACGCGGCCCAGCTCTTCATCTCCACGGGTCTCTGCAGGTTCTGGGTGTCGGGTGACACATCAGAGCCGCCGCTCGAGCTTCGATGGGGAGCCTTTGCGCCTCTCTCTCGCTCCTTCCTCCGTCCCAGGCTCACCGCCGGCGCGAACCGTAGGCCCTGCTGCCCGGCCGGGACTCGGCCGCCGCTTCCCCGCCAAAGACAATTTCGGGCTTAAAATGTTGTTCGGTGTCTCCCGAAGGCACCAGGCTGTATTTGCGGGAGAAATTAACACCGCAGAGGGAAGGATGTCGCAGGATTAATGGAGAGCCACACGGAGCTCTCTAGGAGGCAGCCATCTTGGATGGCTCTCTAGCGCCCTCTATTAGGCCCCTTTATTTTGATGAGACTCCACTAGGACTGCGTTATTTGATGGTCGTAGCTTGCTCCCATCTGTAGATTTAGGTATGCGTTCATCATACCTTTGATAAAGTTCAATAAGCACCCTTGAACTGTGGTCACTTGTGTCCGTCCTAATTTGATAACATCCAGGCTCTAGGGAGTGTAAGGAAAGCATATCATGTACTAATAAATGTCGACCAGCAGAAGTCAGCCCTAGCCTCACCCCGTTGGAAGAGACCATTTGTTGTACTCTTTACCTGCAATTCAGCAATCAAGGTGCAGGGCCGTCCAACATGGATCAATTTCTCCCACTGCAAACTGGAGGAAGCCTTGGCAGAATGTAATAAACATTTGTGCAGATAGGTCTTGGGGAGCTAATTTGCTTTTCTTTGACTCTAGTGACCGACACCGTAGATTTCGTAAAAAAGGGGGGGGGGACACAATATTAATGATCTACTCATGGCTGCTGGTATTCTAAGCAGGCCCTGGTCTAAAAGAAGATACATTGTTCACTGGCAGGGCGGAAACTGTCGGTGGGGAGGAGCATCGGAATGCGGAGGAGATCTATGGTTGGGATTTATCCCACAGCCAGCAGATTGTGCTTTTGGAGTAGTCCCTTATCCGTGTGAGGCACTCCCAAACTTAAGTGACTAGGATTACCACCAAACTTTAAATGCTGAGAAGACGACTCAGTCAATAAGACTACATAGTATGAGAAACAGTACTGAATCTATAACTGCAAAACAATTGACAGTATTGGAGTATCCAGAAACCTCTCACATGTCATGCATTACTGTTAGTCCATCCTCTTTACTAGGAAAATAAAGCAGAGGATTTGCAAACTGATTTACTCATACTCCCAGGTGCCCGTGCAACAGTGGCGACGGCCTGTAGACAAATTGGTTGTAATGTAAACTGAACCTCAGACATGATGAATCTGTTGCTTGCTATGCATTATGTAGAAGAATCAGGGCGGTGCCAAATGGAGGAGTTAAGTGAGGAATTGGGAAAGAACTCAGTAACTGAATTCGAATGTTACTTACGGACCATATAAGGTTCTAGAAATGAGACTAGGATGAAAAAGGTTTGCTCTAATTCTCCGTATTCTCAGTTCTTTGAGGACCTAGACAACAGACTGTGCACTAGAATTCACAATTTAAGGTAATCCGAAGTCTAGTTTTGCAAATTCATGATTTTCTCTGATCTATAATCATAAATTGTGGTATGGCACGGTCTCCAACTTTGGCAAGACAGGGATCAAAATTAGGATTTGTTGACCAGGAGTAAAAGGCATCTCCTGGATATCGGGCATTAACCATTAGGCAGGAGCTACCTGTGATGTACCAGGAGCTAGTACATAGTGTGCAGCAAATTTAACTTGTGCGCAACATGCACACTTTGTCCATTTGGCGAGCATTATGCTTTTCTTTAATTACTGCTCAACAGCAATTCAAAACTTTACCATTTAAACTTTTTTTTTAAGAAAGTATGCCCAACTGGCTTAAAAAACGAAAATAAACAAAAACATGGTACATCAGGACCACAAATCCCAATAGTGTAAGAGGCTCTGTAGTGCATAGCCTCTGTTCAGTCCATAAATGGAAGCCCTGGGTTAAGTATAAACCCCTGTGACCTTAGGTACTTTTTTTTTGCTGGCTCGACAGTTAAGCACCCTTCATGGCCTTTTATAGCCTTATTAACGTATTATCACATGTTTTAAGTTCATACTAATGAGTGCGCATAACAACTGTAGAATATACCTCGCGCAGCGTGATAGTGGAGGCGCGTTGTGTTAGTGGAAGCGCAGGAGATTTATTTTCGGCGTTCGTTAGAGGAGCGTTTAGCATTTAACAGCTCAGTCAGTGCGCATTATGAGATAATGGGAATCCCGCGAGTGACTTTGCTCGCTTCTGGGAGCCCATTCCCTCTCAGATAGAAGGCGCGAAACGCATGGAATGCTCCAACGCCACGGACACAGTGGCAGTCCAGTCAGAACGCTGTGCGCATGCGCAGATTGACATTTGCCCTCACAACGTTCATTACTCAAACATAACGGATTTCAGGCAGCTCCGGAGCGCAAAGGGGACTCGCTCCTAATAAGTGCGCGATCGTGAATGTTTAAGAGGCATAAAAAAAATTTAAAAAATTAAAAATGTTCAGACGCTCTGCCATTGACATTCAAGCAGACAGGTCTTTAACAGACTTGGAGCGCCAGATAACAGCCCCATCTGTCAGGCAGAGATGTCCTGTGACAGGGGAGAGGAGTACTGGGAGGTGTACAGTGACCAGGAACAGGAGCTGCAAGAGGAGGAAATAGACCTCTGAGCTTTAAAAAGTTTGTGGGAGATTCTGTAGTTAGAGCAGTGGCTCAAGGGGTCCAGCCTATACAGGACAGGCTTCAGGTCCTGGAAAGCATGTTGGGCACTAAAGCTGGCAGAAAGGAAGATCTAGGAGAGGGGACCTCCACCATCAAGCCTCTACAGGATCAACATAGGGGGTGTAAAGCAGCCCGGAAGAGAAAGCACTCTTCTACCCACCCCCCGGGCTTAGATATGAGGAAGAGAGAAAAGCCCCAGGAGGCAGCTGACGCCTTTAACAGACCAAAGGACACATTCCTTGCTAGATCAGCAGTGCCCGGTCTCGTACCCCCTACCCCAGGGGCAAAAAACAGGTTGTGCCTTCTTCCTCAGATGAATACGACGAGCAGGAGGAAGAAGAGAGAAGTCTGTAAGGTAGTAGTACGGAGAAGAAAGACAGAAAAAAAGCCAGCTTGGTGGAAAGTACCCCTGAGAAGGACATGTCGGATATGTTTGAGCCTGAGGCCATTAGGCATCCAAGATCCACGGACTGGACGCCATCTCCTAAAGTGGCGCTATTCATGTCCCAGAAAATAAGGAAACCGCTGGACAAAGAGACCAGGTTCAGATTAAGGTCAGAATGTCCCAGGCCAGAGCTCTCGGGGAAGGTGGCAGAGACCCCGGAGCTTGACCCCAAAATGTTGACTTTTGTCACGAAAGCTGGTAAGGACACTAGAAGAGGGATGGACGGCGCATGGCTGTCCTGTCAAGATAAAATATTGGATTTAACAGGCCCCATAGCTAAAATTATGGACGTCGCTGAGAGAGCAAAGGACACCGGAGAGCCGGTGGACCCGTGCGTCCTAGCTGGATGGGCTCAACAAGCCGTGTGTCTCCTAGGAAATGCAAATACCGCCATTTCAGCTGAGAGACGTAGGTCTATGCTTTTGAAGATAAACAAGCTAGGATACTTAGCCTCGTACGAGGCAGGAGAATGAACACAGGGCCTACTCTTTGCCAACACAAGTTCGTAGGGACTTTTACTGTGCTTCAGAAGGCACACACATCGATGAGAAAAGTGTTCCCTACTCGGGTTTTTGCAGGGCCCGGCCATTACAGGGGTCGCGCGTCCGGCCGCCTTAATTACAACAATAGACCCCAGGGGCCCAGGGCCCAATACTGGGAGTCGCGCCAACAAGGCGCGTTCTTCCCAGGCAGAGGCTTCAGAGGGCGCAGAGGAAGAGGTTACTTCAGGCAGCAGAATAGTACCACAGGTGAGAGCGCAGCAAGTTATCCCCCAGTGGGGGAGAGGACGTTGCTTTTTATGAAAAACTGGCGAATTATCAGCAGACGCCTGGTTGCTTCAAACGGCTCAAGGATTTCACGTAGATTTCATAGAGGAGCCGATTCAGTCTCAACCGCCTCAGCGCATGCGTTCCTCAGAGGAGGAGGTAGCACCATTAGATGCAGAGTTAGAAGCACTGGCGTGAAAACAGGCGATGGAGGGCGCTGTCCCATTTGGATGGGTTTCCTAAGCAACATGTTTTTGGTACACCGCAAAGGAAAGGTGAGGGCAGTTATCAATTTGAAGGAGTTGAACGGGTGGCTAGTTTACAGACACTTCAAGATGGAGGGAAGGCACTTATTGGCGAACCTCCTGAGGAAGAACGATTGGCTAGCACAGCTAGACTTGAAGGACGCATACCTCATAATACCCGTAGCTCCTTTATACCGTCGCGTCCTACGTTTTGAGCGGAAAAAGGAAATATGGCAGTTCAAGACGTTGTCCTTAGGGTTAGCGTCGGCGCCTTGGGCCTTCACAAAGCTAATGAGGCCTCTAGCCACCGCAATGAGAGAACAGGGAATAAGGATGATCATATATCTGGACAACGTCCTCCTCATGGCAGAGAACAGGGAGAGACTTCAGAGGCAGGTTCAGTGGTCGACTGTTTTCATCTCCAGCCTAGGTTTCTTGATCAGCGAAGAGAAGTCAGAGCTCGTTCCATGCAAGAAACTGGAATTCCTAGGTTTCACCATAGATATGAGGAAAGCCACTCTAGCCCTCCCGCCCACCAAAATAAGATCCATCAAGAAGGATCTGAGGACAGCCTTGGGGAGACAGTTTATTTCGCTTTGGAATCTAGCCAGGATATTGGGGCTTCTTGCGGCCTCGATTCAGGCTATTTTCGCCTGGCCTTTGCACTATCGAGCCCTTCAGAGGCTCGAGATCAAGTACCTTCAGAAGGGATGGAGATACCATCATCAGGTCCCGTTGGACGAGGACAGCAGAAAAGAGCTCCGATGGTGGCTGCACAATATAGAAGCATGGAACGGCAGAGCCATCTTCGGAGACCTGCCAGAGCTCATAATAGAATCAGACGCCAGCAGGTCAGGTTGGGTTGGGGAAACTAGGTGCGGACACACAGACAGGAGGGAAGTGGTCTCCGGAAGAGTTAGAGCTGCACATCAACTGTTTGGAGCTGCTAACAGGTTAATTCGAAGCCTTCTCCAAGGACAGGGCGCAGTGCTGCATTCTGCTATCTATGGACAATATATCCGCAGTGAGGTATATCAACAAGCTGGGAGGAACAAAGTCCAAAATGCTAGTGGAGATGGCCAAAGATTTCTGGCACTTCTGCCTAAGCAAGAACATATCAGTCAAAGCGGAATATCTTCCGGGAACGAAGAATACTGTGGCCGACTGGAACTCACGCTATCTGGTAGATTCCAGCGACTGGAGACTACACAAATCAGTCTTCAACAAATTGCTGCCCAGGTGGGGGCCGTTTCATACAGATCTGTTTGGCTCCAGACATAATGCACACCTGCAGAAATACTTCAGTTGGAGATTAGACCCGGAAGCGCTGGGAACGGATGCGTTACTACAAGTCCATTATGCCTTTCCCCCCCCTTCGCGATGATAGCCAGAGCACTAGCGAAGGTGCGCAAGGACAAGGCCAAGTTGGTGATAGTAACTCCGGAATGGAGATCTCAAGCCTGGTTTCCGATTCTGATGGAACTTTCCACGGATTCCCTCAGAGGATCTGACACCGAGGGGGATCTCCTCTTAGACCCAGCAGGAGCACCTCACCCTCTGATTCTGAATCGGAGTCTAACACTTCTGGCCTGCAGAATTTCAGGCAGAGATGGTGCTTGCCGGGACTTTCAGAAGAGGCTACAGAGCTCATCAAGGTATCATGGGATCCCTCGACAATCGGGAGCTATAATTCCGCTTGGCAAGCCTGGGAATTATGGTGCAGGGAGAGGAGTATTCCTCCCATTTCAGCCCCTATAACTGAAGTCATAAACTTCCTGGCGTCTTAGCGCAGAAGGGAAAGCATTCAGAATAGGTGTGTATAGGTCAGCCATTTCGGCGGGCCACGAGCTGGTGCAAGGAGTACCTGAGGGAGAGCATCCGGAGGTAATAAGACTTCTCAAAGGTATTAAAGTAAGCAAGCCTCCGCTTCCTAGATACTCAGTCCTGTGGGTCTGTTGGAGCAATGACCAAAAAACGATCTTTTGTCAGAGAAAAAACGGTCTGGGAAACTAGCCACTTTACTATGTTTCGTCTTGTGTAGACATATTTCAGATGTGAAAGCACTCAAGATGGACCAGAAGATTTTCTATCCAGAGAGAGTGGCATTCAACATAGTGCGCTGCGCTAAGGCCAACTCCAGAATAATTACTTACCCGTATTTTCCAGATAACAGCAACCTCTGCGTAGTGCAATGCATAAAGCGATTGAAGCAGCTACAGCCGCGTTAAGACCTGTAGGAGCGACTCAACTGCTTATTGTACGTAGGAAGCCTTACAGAGCAGTAGTTCCAGCTACTATAGCGAGCTGGGTGAAGGAGATTATGGAATTAGCAGGGATAGACATCTGCTTGGAGCTCATTCGGCCAGGAGGAGCTATGGCTTCCGGAGCTTTTGCAGCTGGAGTTCTGCTGCAGGAGATCATGAAAGCCGCAGATTGGTCCAGTGACTCAGTATTCAGGACTTTCTATTTTAAGCCGGTAGAGAATATTACAGCGGCAGTGATGCAAAGCTTTGAACAAGTATAATGCTCGCCTCTGGTCTCATAGAATAAAGATTGCCCATGCGACAAGCGCAGGAAGTCTTTATTCTATTAAAGACACGGAGGCAAGCATTATCCCGCCCTACAGAATTTAAGATTGTAAATAATGTTTTACTGCATTATTGAGATTTTAAGAGGATTTCCCAACACCAACAAGGATCTTCTCTTTGACCGTAGGAGAAGAGTCACCGGGAATGAGGGAAAGTCCAAGGGTCTATCCTACGAAGAGTAGCAGAGAGGATACAAGTTGTTTAAAGTTGAATCTGTTTGATAATTGCAAGCATTAAGCAGCGAAAGAAAAAAGAGGAAATTACCCAAGGACACAGGGGTTTATACTTGCCAAAGGGCTTCCATTGGGGGCCTGAACTGAGGCTAAGGACTACAGAGCCTCCAATACTATTGGGATTTGTGGTCCTGATGTACCATGTTTGTTTATTTTCTTTTAAGCCAGTTGGGCATACTTTCTTTAAAAAAATGTTTAAATGGTAAAGTTTTGAATTGCTGTTGCAGTAAAGAAGAAACGCATAATGCTCACTTCTGTGTCTTTAATAGAATCAAGACTTCCTGCGCTTGTCGCATGGGCAATCTTTATTAGACCATATTCTTTTTAGGAACCTTATGTTTGTCCTTTATTCTCTTATGCACATTCCCAAACCTAAAAAGTTAATGTCACACAGCTAGGTGTATATGGCTTCAATTACCTAGGAAGGCAAAAGTAACTCCTGGTAACTTAAGCTAACCAGGCTCCCCTTGGCGATCACCAGGAGCTAAAGAGCTCCCAGCACCTGGCAATTAAGAACTCACCAGGATATTTTAGATAAAAAGCAACGTTAGCGACCATATGGTTTACTGTTGCCTTATCTATTCTAGGATGCAAGAATGATTATTATTCCCCTAGTGAGCTTTAGTTTTCCTTTTGTAGCAGACATTTCAGAGTGAGGGTGCCTGTTCCGTTGTAATTGGAAGGAACAAGTTACTTACCTGTAACTGTTGCTCTCCAGCATGGGTCTGGCATTGATTCAGATGCTCATGAATATTCCCAGTCGTCAGGTTGGGAATCCTCGGTAAAGAAAAAAAATCAGTTTGCGTTTCGTTTCTGAACTGTCTTTCCACTAGTAACCAATCACTGGTCCCTGGGTCATACTGCCCCCAGCCAATGACTGCCCTCTACCTAAGCCCCTCCTCTGCAGCCATCTTCAGATTTGGTAGCACGTAAAGTGGCAGTAGGACCTAGAGAAGAGCCGCAGAGGGGTAGGATGGAGGGTTCGCATGTGAATCCATGCCAGACCCATGCCGGAGAACAGTTACAGGTAAGTAACTTGTTCCTTCTCCAGCATGGGGTCTGGCATGGATTCACATGCTCATGAATGCAAGAATACATAGCAGTACACATGCACAACCACAGGAGGTGGCAAGACTCAACATTAAGCAACTCTTACCTCCTCACCAGGCCCACCTTCAAGCGAACAGGTTGTGCAGCACTGCCTGGCCGACCCTGGACTCCTCCCTGGAATCCCGGTCGACGCAGTAGAATCTCGTGAAGGTGTGAGTCGAGCTCCACATAGCAGCCCTGCAGATGTGGTAGCAGCGATCGCTCTGGTCGAATGGGCTCGGACGGCTGGGCAACAGTCGGTTTGCCAACCGGTGACAGTGCATGATGCAGCCAGAGAGCCATCTGGAAAAGGAAGCCTTCGAGAGGGGCTACCCTTGGTTCACAGGTCCAAAGTTCACAAACAGTTGTGATGTCTTCCGAAGGCTCTTCGTGCAGTCAAGGTAGAACTTCAGCACTCTAGATACATCCAGCGAGTGCAAAGTCCTCTCAGCTGACGACAAAGGCGACAGGAAGAATACAGGTAACACTAAGGGCTCGTTGAGATGGAAGTCCGACAGCACCTTGGGCATGCAGGAGGGGTGCGTCCTCACCACCCTTGTCTCGTGGAAAGTCAAGTATGGAGGTTTACAGGAGAGGGCCTGGATATCTCCCACTCGTCGTGCGGAGGTGATGGCCACAAGAAACGCAGTCTTCCATGACAGGAACTTCAATGGTGCTAAATGCAGCGGCTCGCATCGCGGCCCCATGAGCCTGGTAAGCACCACGTTAAGCTCCCACGCCGGGGCCTTCACCAGCGGGAACGATCGGAACAATCCTTTCATGAACTCCTTCACCAGGCAATGGGACCATAGCGACGAGCCACCCGGAGTTCTGGTGTAGCGGGAGATAGCCGCCAGATGGATCTTGGAGGCATGCGCCAGCCCCGCCTTGGCCATCGATAGAAAGTACGGCAGCACTAGTGGGGCCATAATCCGCAGAGGGTTAATCTTCTGTGCACGGCACCAGACAGAGAACCTCTTCCATTTGTGTCCATAGCACGAGAGTCGAGGATGCCCTGGCCTTTGCAAGCACCTACTTGCAGTCTGCCGCGATATTGTATCCTCCAAACTTTAGTGCTGCAGGAGCCAGGCCTGCCGGTTCAGCGACCCCCTTGTCGTGGTGGAGGATGGCACCTCCTTGTCTGGCGAGAAGACCCGGGTCCGTCGGCAGTTTGACTGGGGGGGGGGGGGATGCTGACATGTCCAGAAGGTCCGGGAACCAAATCTGCCTCGGCCACGCCAGTGCGACGAGGATCATCCTGCACCAGGACTGCGAGTTGACCGTTGAGTCGCAGCAGTAACGGCAACGGCAGAAACGCATACAGAATAGGCCGTCCCAGGGGAATGAGAAGGCACCGCCCATGCTCCGAGGCTGGAGAAACCTGCTGGCGAACCACCGGCACTTGGCGTTTGTCGCCGTCGCAAATAGATCGATATGGGGATTGGCCCATCGTCGGACTAGGCGATCCACTTGATCCTGCCACAGTTCCCACTCGTGGCACGAGCGCAGCTCCCTGCTGAGTGAGTCGGCGATGGTGTTCTACCAGAAACCTCCCCTGGGCGACGGCCCAGTGCCACAGATCCTGCGCTTCCTTGGATAGGGCTGGGATCTGGTCCCCCCCCCCCTGCTTCCAGATGTAGAACATCGTGGGGATGTAGTCAGTGAAGATCCTCATCACCTTGCCCTTGAGGGACGGAAGGAACGACCTGAGGGCCCAGAACACCGCTCAGAGCTCCAGGACATTGATGTGCAGAGACCTCTCCTGCGGGAGCCAAAGGCCTCTTGCATGGAGATTTCCGGTGTGCGCTCCCCAACCCTCCAGGGAGGCGTCCATCGTCACAGTTTCCGGATGTGCTGGGATCTGGAAGTCCATGCCCGCCGCTAGATGCACGTGGGTGCCCCACCAACGGATCACTTGGCGGAAAGTCTGAGTGAGATCCTGTCCTCGAAACTGCCTGCTGCTTGCATCCAACGGGCATCGAGGAACTCCTGCAGTGGTCGCATCCGCAGCCTGCATAGGTGCACGAGGTAGATGCACGATGACATGCCGAGTAGGGACTTGTTGGACCGCACCGTGGCCACCTCCATGGTCAACAGCCATTGTGCCATGCCCAGGATAGCCTTCTTCCTTTCCTCCGACGGGGAGACCAATCGCGCCATGGTGTCGAGTCTGGCTCCCAGGAACAGGGCGACTTGCAACGGTACCAAGTGGGATTTCGCAAAGTTGATCGAGAATCCCAGATCCGTGAGCAGTTGGGCTGTCTTTGCTGTGTGATCGACACAAATTCTCTTGACTTTGCTCTGATGAGCCATTCATCCAGGTAGGGGTAGACGTGAATCCCCTGCAGGCGCAGCCGAGCCGCCACTGGTGTCAGGCACTTGGTGAATACCATGGGCACCGACTTCAATCCGAAGGGAAGGGCTTTGAACTGGTAGTGCCTCCCCTGGACCACAAATGATAGGAATTTGCATCCTCCAAGTCCAACGACGATAGGAAATCGCCTCCCTCCAGCTGTCCCAGCACGTGCTGGAGGGTGACCATCGGAATTTCTGAGACTTGATGCACTTGTTTAGACGAAGGTCCAGGATGGGTCGCCACCCACCGGTCTTCCGGACGAGGAAGTACCGCGCATACACTCGAGCCCCAGAGCCTTTTTGGGACGAGTTCTATGGCTCCCTTCCTTAGCATCGCTTATACCTCCAGATTAGTTGTGGGACGTGGTTTTCCTTCCTGGCCACGGGTGGTATATGGGGACCCCTTCTCTGAAATTCCTGGGTGTGCCCGTGGGCCAGGGCATCTAGCACCCAACAGTCGGAGATGGACTAAAGGACTGCCGTCGTTGTTGAACACCCAAGGCCCGAGCCATCTCGGTGTCCGCTTTGATGGCCTGCAGTGACTCATCCGCTGTCTTGCCAAACAGGTTGTTCCCGTTGAAGGAAGGTCCAGAATCCTGGTCTGCACATCCTGGCGGAAATCGGTGGCATTGAGCCAGCCGTGCCGGCGAAGCCAAATGCTGTTGCCCATCTGGCGGAAGCCGGTGTCGGCGAGGTCTGCGGCCATCGTAATGGCGTGGTCCGAAGCCAACTCACCTTCCTGTAGGATTTCCAGGGCCTCAGCCCTCCCATCGTCCAGGAGGAAGTCCAGCAGTGGAGCGATCTCAAACCACAGCTCCCTGTCGTAGCGTGCCACAATTGCAAGGGCGTTGGCCGTTTTAATTGTCGTCGCCAGCAACGATCTGACCCGCTGTCCCATGGGGCCCAGTTTCTTTCCCTCGCCATCCGGAGGGGAGGTTGAAGCCGTCGCCCCCGTCACGTTCTTCTTGGCCGCCGCAGAGACAACTGAATACAGGGACGGCTGTGCCCTGAGGCACATGGGGGTGGAGTCCGGGACCCGGTACCTGTTTTCGTACCGGTCTCTCTTGGCAGGAGCCATGGACTGGTTCTTCAGGAGCACCAGCCCCTCATCCCAGATGTCGTCCAGTAACGGGACTGAGAGGGCAGTCTTCCTCTTGGCCTCCCGCCGTTGGTAGAGGAAACCTTCCTTCTGCCCTTCGGGGCAGAGCTGGAAGAGCTCAGATGCCCTAGCGATCATGGCGTGGAAGGAGCCAATTTTGACGGGAGGGGAGGCCCAAGCAGGTGGAGATGGAAGGTCCATTCCGTTGTCACCATCGTCGTATTCCGTCCCCGGCTCATCCGTCGGAGGAGGTGAAGGCTGTAAAGGAGGAGGGGGGGGCGAGTTCTCCGCTTGCTCGGCGAGCTTCCCGACAGTCCAGGCTCCGCTGGAGGTAAGGGCAACCTTGTCCTCATCTCCGTACACAAGGCCTGAATAGCCATCAAGATCACTCCTGAGTTGTCTTGTGGCATAGGCACCGGGAGCGACGGTTGGGGAGTAGGATCCTCCGTCCCCCTCCACGGCCCGCGGTTCCTCGTCGGCACCGCCATCGCTTTCTCTGTCCGCCTCGTCGGGATCCCTCCTATAGGACCGGACCTCCTCGAACTTCTTATCCAGGATCTTTGTGACACCGGCCAGATCCTCTTCACAGGTGGTATCTGTGTCTGTGTCTGTAATGGCTACTGCCCCCCCCCATCCTCCGCCCGGCGTTTCAAGGGGGTCTTATCAATAGGCTGAAAAAAGGATTCCCTCCGTGGTGGCAGGGGAAACTCTAGGCCCAGAAGTCGTTTCCACTGGGATAGCCTCCGCAGGCTTTGCCAAGGCCGCCATGACTCCCTCGATTGAGGCCTTAGCTGGGTGAATCAGGGCCTTCGCTACTTTAGGCGCGCCCGAGTCCTTCACCTGGGTGGGGGGGGTGGGAGCGGGGTCACCGCCTTGCTCCCCCTCGGCTGTCTCAGTCGGGATTGACCGGGACTTCTCCCGAAGCTTACCCAGGTTCTCAGATTTCCTCTTCCCCGAGCGTTGGCGATAATGCGCCCTGCCTGGCAGCCGAGGAGCCCGAACAATCGGCGCTTCCGGTACCCACGGACTGCTTTGCCTTTTGTTGGGCCCCCGTCGCCGGAGCGCCTTCAAAGGTCTTAGAAGACCGCTCAGACTTCTTCCTCTTCTCACCTGCTGCTGGGCTCTTTCCCTCCAGCCAGTTGGTGAGTCGAGTAAGACGATCCTTCATTATCTGTTCAGACATGTTCTTACAAAACGCACAGTCCTTCTCCACGTGCGACTTGTCATCGTGAAGGCAGTAGAGGCACCGAGAGTGCTCCTCCTCAAAGACGTTCTGTAGCCCGCATCCAGGGCAGCTCCTGAACAGCTTGGGTCCAACAGGCATCATGCCTCCTTTGTCATGACCAGGTGGGTAGGCCTCAAAGATCTTCTGGAATCCTTGGAGAAGTGGCAACTCGAAGAAAAGATGCCCTGGAGTGGCGTAGAAAGTTCGGAAAACGGGTCCCCATTAACCGGCAGTAGAGTAGGTGGAGCTTGAGGCTCGATTGACTGAAAATATAAGAGTAAACTCTTCCAGAAAACACAGTAAAAGCTCGAGAGCTAGAGCACGAGGACTCCCAACACTTGAACGTGCACTAAAAATCTGAAGATAGCTGCCAGAGGAGGGGCTTAGGTAGAGGGCAGTATGACCCAGAGACCAGTCATTGGTTACTAGTGGAAAGACAGTTGAGAAACAAAACTGTTTTTTTCTTTACCGAGGATTCCCAGCCTAACGACGGGGAATATTCATGAGCATGTGAATCCATGCCAGATCCCATGCTGGAGAACTTGGCAATACCGGCTGACACCTGAGCAGGAATTACATTGGACAGAATGCAAGGATCAGTGTTTTTTTAGGGTGCAGAGTTCTTGTTAAAACGGGGGGGGGGGGGCAACAATAGACTCTTGGTCAGCAGCATAAGTGTGTCAAGGGGGGGTGGGAGGGAGGACAAGTTGGACAAAACAGGAGGTTATCAGCCGTGATGTGACATTGAGATACCAATGAAAGACTACTGTTGAATATGAAAAAGTACATTGTACTCTGGGAGGCAGGTAAGATTTGGGAGAAAGTTATGTTTGGTAATGAGAGGTTTGAGTTGCTTTGGTAGCTGGGTGGAATGCTATGCTGTCCAAATACTTGCAAGTGTTTGGAAATAAACCTTTGCTTGTCCATCCTTCATGAAAACGATGAACAAGTTACTCTCTTACCTGGTAACGTTCTATCGATGATGATGTATTCCATATCTATGACAGTAATCACCACAGCTGTGCTGCTTCGGAAAATCTTTCGGCGTTTGCGTCCTGCGTCGATGTGCTGCCCTCGAGGACCACCTCCGACGGTCGACGTCACTGGATGCTATAAGTAGGACGCACGACGCCCGTAGCCTCAGTTGTAGTTTTTACCCAGAACGTGTGGCACCAGTCTTCTGCGAGTCTCACCACACAAAGCCTTGCGGAAACGTAAGCTGCAATCGCATAAGAAATTCTGTAGCGGGGAAGGCAGGGAGGGAGCGATCTGGAATACGTCGGACCATCCCATCGAAAGAAAGTTACCAGGTAAGAGAGTAACTTGTTCTTCGAGGGGATTGGGTCCTCCGACGTATTCCATACGTATGACAGACTCCCAAAGCAGTCCCAATGCAAGGAGGTAGGAAAAGAATTTAGAAAACAGAAATTTAGAATGCCCAATCAAATTGCAGAGTAAAGGACCGCCTTGCCAAAGACCAGATCTTGCCCCCGGATGGAATCGAGGGAGTAGTGACGTACAAAAGTATGTACCGAAGCCCAGGTGGCTGCATCACAGATGTTACGAATAGGAACACCCCTCTGTAGGGCAGTAGAGGCAGCCATACCCCTGGTAGAAAGGGCCCGTAAGCCGACCGGTGGGTCCTTACCCGCCAAGCGGTATCACTCAGATGGCCAAAATAATCCAGCGAGACAAAGTCTGTTTCGTCACATCTTGTCCCAAAAGCTTTCCAGCGTAACCAATGAAGAGTTGATAGTCCACTCTGACCCGGGATATGTGTGAACTATAAAAGCTGAACGCTCTCCTAGTGTCAAGCCTATGGAGCCTCTCCTCTTCCTTACCAGGATGTGGAGGAGGATAAAACACCGGAAGAACAACCTTCTGGCCTAAATGAAATTCCGACACCACCTTCGGAAGAAAGGAAGTATGAACTCTAAGGACAACCCTGTCCTTATGAAACACAGTGAAGGGTGGCTTAACTGAAAGTGCCTGTAACTCACTCAGCGAGCGTTTTAAGAGTTGGGCATGAATGCAAAGGCTCAAACAAAGCACCCATCAGAAACTTGAGAACAAGGTTCAAATCCCAACTGGGCACCCGGAAAGGTGACGGAGGGAACACATTAGTGAGCCCTTTCAGAAACTGAGAAATTAAAGGAATTTTAAAATAGGAACACTCTTCAGACGAGCGCTTAAATATAGACAGCGCCGCCAGGTAACCTTTAATGGTACCCACTTTAAGGCCCCTGTGGACCAAAGAAAGCAAAAAAAAAAAAAAGACAGAACCATGGGAATGTCACATGCAAAAGGATCCACATTCTTAACCCTGCACCAGTCGCAGAACTTAGGCCAACGGCAACAGTACAGGGACTTTGTTGTGGGCCGTCTGGCCGAGAGCAACACTTCCATCACGTCTTCAAGTAGGCCCCAATCCTTATACCTCAACCTTTCAGAAACCAAGCGTGAAGGGTGAGGGATCTGACCTCTGGATGGAGAACCTGACCCCTCTCCCGTGAGAGCAGATCGTCTCAGTAGGGAAGACGATGTGGAGGACAGATGGACAAGTCGAGAAGGTCCGGGTACCACGTCCTCCGAGCCGACGCCGGAGCAATGAGGATCATCCGGGAACCAAACCTCCATAACCTCCGCAGTACTTGCGGGATGACGGGGACTGGAGGAAACGCGTACAGCAGTGGGAATTACCACTCCACCACGAACGCGTCTCCTAAGGCTCCTTTTGGAGGAAATTCCAGCGAGCAGAACCTCTCGCACTTCCGGTTGACACTGGAGGCGAAGAGATCCACTTGCGGGGTCCCCCAAAGGGCAAGGATCTCCAGGAGAATCTCCTGAGCCAACTCCCACTCGTGAGAGATCGCGCTCTGCCTGCTCAGAGCGTCCGCCGCCTCGTTTGTCTCCGGCCAGATGAACTGCTGAGATCGAAACTTCCTGCTGGATTGCCCAGAACCAGAGCTGCATCACCTCCCTGCACAGAGGAAGTGACCCTGCCCCACCCTTTTTGTTGAGGTAGTGCATGGCCACCGTGTTATCCGTCAGGATCAGGACATTCTTCCCTCGCACAGTCGGCAGAAAAGCCTTCCAGGCTAGCCTGACGGCCCTCAGCTCCAACAGACTGATATGGAGTCTGGACTCCAGAGACCAACAACCGTTTACTGTCAACTTGTTGGCGTGAGGGATGTGTCCATCGCGATCGTCACCTCCGGCCAGGGTAGCCAAAATGGAGCCCCCTTCATCCGATTGTCGTCGACGGCCCACCACAGAAGGTCCTCTGCGACTAAGGATGGCACCTGAACAGGGTCTGACATCCTGCCGGAGGACTGAGACCACTGGAGCTTGAGTGCCCATTGCAAAGATCTCATCCGCAACCTGGCCTCTGGCACCAGAAGAATGCAGGTTGCCATGAAGCCGAGAAATCTCAAGAACTCGAACGCTGGGAGACTCTGGGCAAGCTGAAACTTGTGCACCATCTGCTGAATGTGATGAGCCCTCACCTGGGGAGGAAAACACTGCCAAAGGGACGTGTCAAGCACTGCTCCGATGTACTGGAGCCTCTGAGTTGGTGACAAATGGGACTCCAAGTTGAGGGAGAAGCCCAGCTTGTGGAGGGAGTGGCAGGTGACTGACAGATGATCCAGGACTTGCTCGGGAGAGCGCACCCTGATCAATCAATCATCCAGGTAGGGGTAGACGTGAATCCCCCTTTCCTGAGGTGCGCTGCCACCACTACCATGAGCTTGGTGACGACCCTCGGGCGGAGGTCAATCTGAACGGCAGGACCCCAAACTGAAAGTGCGAGTCGCCAACCACAAACCTCAGGTACTTCTTGTGCTTTGGATGTATCGGCACATGAAAATAAGCGTCCTTGAGGTCGAGAGACACAACTAGTCCTGAAGTTGAAGGGCCTGGAGGACTCGAGAGAGAGAGAGAGAGAGAGAGAGAGAGAGACCATCTTGAACTTGTCCTTCCTGAGGAGTTTGTTCAAATCACGCAAGTCCATGATGGGTCTCAATCCCCCGTCTTTCTTGGAAATCAAAAAATAAGGGGAATACCATCTCTTGTTCCTCTCCGCTACAGGCACCAGTTCTATGGCGCCTTTCTCCAGCAGGGATTGAATTTCCTGCTCAAGGAGCGGATCCTGACTCTTCAAAGAGAGATTCCCCGGTGGATTGTCTCGAGGCCACTGCCGGAAAGGAAGACAGTAGCCGCGGGTTATGATCTCAAGAACCCACACATCTGAAGTAATGGTGCGCCACTCTGCAAGATGCTGTGCCAGCCTTCCCCCAACCGGTGAACCATGGGACATGGCCTCATGACTGAGCTGAAGCGGCTGCGGCGTTGCCTGAGGGCAAAGAGGCATCTGCCCGAGCGGCCTTGGCACCTCGAGTACCTAGTTTTCCACCTCTGGCCCTCCTACGGTTGCACCTTTGACTGGCAGCTCCTCTCGCTTTACCAAAGGATGAGTATTAACGAAAGGAACCTCCCCTCCATTGCTGTCCCCTAGGACGAAAAGGCAGAGGTTGTCGAACTGCAGCGCCCAACGACTTTGCTGCAGCTTTTGAGGGCTGCAACCTCTCAAGGCTCTCGTCAGCCTTGCTACCAAGAAGATGTTCCCCGTCAAAGGGCATGTTGAGGTGCCAGGACTGCACATCAGGAGCAAACCCCGACTTCCGCAACCACGCAAACCTGCGTATCACGGTGCTCGCCGCCATGGACCGGCTGACGCAATCTGCCATGTCCAAACCCGACTGAACGGCCTCACATGGCATCCTTGCCATCCTGAACCATGGCAAGGAAACCATCCCGTTCTTTCCCCTTCAGGAATATGTTCAGCCGCTAAGGAAACAGTTCCACAGAGTGCATGAAACGTGACAAGGCACATACAGAGTTGGCGGTCTGAAGCGGCATACCCCCTGAAGAAAACACTTTCTTCGCCCAGCCGTCAAAACGCTTGTCGTCCCTATCAGGAGGGATGGTAAGATACGACGCCTGCTTTGCCGGGGCTGTAGCCGCCTGCACCGCCAAACTCTCCGGAGTGGGGTGCTTGGACAAGTAGCAGGGGTCACTACTGGCTGGCCGGTATTTTCGCGGCAAAGACTAGCCCACTGCCGGGAGACTCTCCGGAGCAGTCCAAGCCGCCGCCGCCCTCCTCTGTAGAGCCATATGAAACGGCAGTACCGGGTCAGTTGGTGGACCAAGATCGAGAATATCCATAAGGTCATCCTGAAGAAACTCCCCGGGGGAGCAGACCATCCCAAGTACTCGGTGACCCTCGACATAAGGCGCCGGTACGAGGAGTCGGCATGAGTGCCAGGCTCAAGCCTACAAAACTCCACCTCCGGAGAGGTGTCTAACCCACTAGCATCGTGCAGGGACTGCCTCAGGTCTTCAAATTGGCTATGGCCCAAGAGAATCTCATCCGGCACCGTATTAGGAACCATGCCATCATCAGAGCCCTCATCCACCTCTGAAATAAACTCAAGATGGCGGTAAGAAGGCACAGAATGTGAACCAAAGCCATGCTTGACCTTGGCTAGAGCCTTTCTAGGGGGGTTCCTCCGAGCCTCGGAGTACCCCCGTCAACATAGCCTCGAAAGGCATCGAGTGAATCAGCGTTGACGCTGAACGCGGCGCCGACAGCATCAATGGCGTCGACACAGGCCGAGGCCGGAGCCCCTAGCGTGTCCTTGGACAGCCTAGGCGCCAACGACTTCTTCGGAGGGGGGGCCTCGAAAGAGTCCGTCGACGACCTCGGCACCACCGGACGTCTTCCTCGAAGACGTCACAGGTTCACAGTCTCGACCGGGACCTGGACCGGGCATGACGAGAACGATTCCCCTTGTCCGAGCGGGGCCTCTCCCGCGAAACGTGCCGACCACCCGAGCCCGAAGGCGTGCGAGTGGTGTCTCTCGACCGATCACGACCGACCCCACTCTAAGGCGAAGACGGACCGGTGCCCTGCGATTCAAGAATCGCTAACATTTACTTCCTGAAGTAAGCCCATTCCTCCGCCGTCGCCTGCTTGGTATGGTAAGCGACCCGCCGACGTGCGGAATCCTCGGCAGACGACGGGGAAGGCAACCGATGACAGCGCTTCCGGGAGTGCCTCGAAGAGGCAGGACAGACTCCGGGACCGAGACCCACTGGAATCCGACGACGATGTGGAGTTGCCTCTCGAACCGTCCGTCGAAAGCCCTGCATACCTCGACGTCCGTGGCTTAGACACCTTACCTACCGATAACTTCTTCTTGCGCTCCTGCAAGGCTTTAGACGTGAGCAACTGGCAGTCGACAGTCATCCGTGTCATGGGCTTCCGCGAGGCACCAGAGTCAGGCGTTGTGAGAGTCCGTAACCGACATCTTGGACCCACAGTCCCCGCACTTCTTAAAGCCCAGACACGGTGTGGAAGACGAGGTAGACATCTTCACGAAGAAAAGGTCACAAAACGAAACAGGTTTGAAGAACCGAGAAAGAACTCCAAAGAGTTGAGGCGTGCCGAGATCTCCGAGGCGAACACGTTCGCGGAAAAAACGGAACTGAGGCTACGGGCGTTGTGCGTCCTACTTATACCCTCCAGTGACGTCGACCTTCGGAGGAGGTCCTCGAGGGCGGTGTATCGACATCGACTCAAAGATTTTCCGAAGCAGCACAGCTGTGACGATTACTGTCATAGATATGGAATACGTCGGAGGACCCAATCCCCTCAAATGGATAATTACTGTTGACAACGTTTTGCCTAGGATGATTTACATCCGAATTGCAAAGTGAGGAACCATGAAACATGTGCTTAAATCCCAGCTTCGATAATTGACCAAATGTGACACTGGGAAAATCACTTTGTGTGCTTTAGTTTCATTAGCTTGGTATTTTGGGTCTGCTAGAAGGGTGCACTCTTTAGTTACATTAACATCTCCTCAGTATAGGAGCAAGATTATTTTTTAAAGAGCATATAAGAGAATGAATTATGCACAGACAAAGGTTCCAAACTGAAAGTGTGCCATGGTTGGAGGATGCAAATATCATGAACCACATCAAAATACTGGATCATAATTCAGTAAATCCCCATCACAGTATATTGTCACAAAGAAATGAGGACCTCAAGAAGTCCTGGATCCCGTGCAACAAGGACTCCCCCACCAGCTTGACGAAGTGCCTGGGGAATCGAAGATGGCCACCACTGCATCGAAGAGAAAAAACAGCGACTCAAATGCTCCGATTGGACACACCTAGCTGAAAGGGCCCAGGAAGCACCAAGCCGGGATGCGCAGCCGACAGGCAGAGAAAACTGGCATAAGGATGCAAATGCACTCTGCGGGCACAGCCCAGCCACACCGAATAATAATGCTTTGCATCCAACCCCATGTGCCTGAGGGCAGAACAGTGCAAAAGGTAAGCCATGTGTGACCACTGCTGATGTGTGAGATTATAGACCAGACTAGCTGCACAATGCCACCTTTACAGCAGCCTACTCCACCTTAACTGTGAAATCCACATACCCTTACCCAAACCCACCCCCTTCCTTATGCCATTTGCAACACCGCGCCCAAGCCGCTAGCAACAGCCGGCCACCACACCTCAGCGTACCCCTCTTGCTCGAAGGCATGCTCCCAATCCACCAAGTCTCAGAACCATGAGCCATGTCGGCCATTGGCCTCGACTCAACACACTACGGGCAGGGCACACTCCTATCCCACGCCCATCTTGGAGCTACAGAGCATGGTCTAAGACAGCCCCAGTAGCCATGTCTATGCACACGCTCTGTAACCCCCTTCTATCCATGTGACAAATATCAATTTGCACCAAAGAATGCGCAATCAACCCACTACTTCCCACTTAATAGCAGCACCTGCTGTGACCCATATACCTTCCCAGAACCACAATCTCGCTCAGTCTATACAGAGCCCAACACTGCCTGGCAATCACAATGGCTCTTGCCAGACCTCAGGCTCCTCCAAAAGAACATCAACTCCGCTTAGACAATAGGAAATCTGCCCGATGGCTGCCTCACGTTCCGTGAAATGTATGCATGTTCAGACACCTATTAAAAACACTGCATTCAATGATGTTTTGATCATGTGCAACAAGTATGTACCCCCCCCCCCACTCCAGGCCATCCATTCCCGTATAACAGGAAGTATCCTGGGAGACGTCAAGGCCACAATCTTCCACGCCTCAGACATCACGAAGACCTCACATAGCGCCACCAGTACCGGGATCTGCCTGCTATCTGCTCAGACTGTCCCAACCCTGCCCTATGCGATCCCCAAACCTACCCACCTAGCCAGCCTGGACCACAGTATCTCTAGTGAACATCCCAACTTCAAATCTGCAGTGCAAATCATGGAACAAATCTCTACCAAACAGGTTGCTAATTTGATTAATGATGCCCACAACTGCTCTATGACTAAGCACGGCCGTAACTTACCTGCCACCCACTAGGACCATATTAAATGCTAAGCCCTCCACCCATGATGCTCCAACTGGCCATTGACCCCCAACTCTGGGAAATGTGTCACCAATATTGCTAATAATGCCTGTAATCGTCTTGCGATAGTTCCGTTACCCTTCCTCAGCCGCAATTCTCCTGGCACAAACTAGCACCATTCTAGATGTTAAGCCCAAGGCCCACATTGCCTCCAATTGGAACTATGATGTGTGTGCCTCAAAGTCTATGGAATGGGCTGTCAATATTCTTAATGCCTCAATGACTGACACCACTGCAGCAACTTTCCTGGCACCCACTAGCACAAGCTTAGTTTTCAAGCCCTCCTCTTATGTTGCCCCCCTGTTATGTTGTTGCGCCAAAATCCATGAAATGTGTTGCTAGTATTGTTAGTGGTGCCTCCAACTGTGACCATGCCTCAGCCTCATCACTGGCCCCTACTAGCACTGTACCAAATACTATCCTTACATCCTGCAATGTCCCCAACTGTAACATTCAGGCCTCCGTCCACAAACCCTACGACAAATGCGGCCAGTACTATTGAAACCAAAAAGCCTATTAAGCCTAAAAGGACCTTAAGCCTATTGTACCGTCTCTTAATCTAGCCTTGGCGAATGCCTGCTCACTTCCTGCCCGCTACCTGGACATACATGACCCAACTATAGGCAATCTTGACCCCTGGCTGAAACATAGTTGCGTCAGGCCTAGCTCTCTCCCTTGCCATCCCGACAGGTTACACCATCTATAGGAACGACAGACTGAACACCATAGGTGGTGGAAGTTGCCCTAATAGTAAAAGACCACCTGAGCATAAGGCCATTCGCCCCCACCCTCAATGCGATCTGTGACATCAGTGAAACGGACCACATCCCCCACCAACACAATCACAGTCCATGTTATCCATCGCCCATCAGGCCCACCCTGACCATTGAGGAAGCCCTTCTGCACACATTAAGAGACAAAAGTAAAACCTCCTCGAAAAGCGTACTCTTCTGCAACCTCAATCTGGGCCTCAACTACACCACTGACCTTCAGGCAACTGTTTTGGCCAATTCCCTAAAAGCGCTCGAGTTCAGCCAACGTTAAAGGTCGCATCCTGGACTGGATCGCTGACCTCAACTGCCGCATTGAGATCCAATCCAATGCTCCATGACTGTGGTCTGACTACTTCACTATCCCACTGAACCTGCATTCTAAATCCTGGAGTGCTCCTTTACCAGGGTCCCTCGCAAGTAGATCCCGCAAATTGACCAAAGATAGCATCCTATCCCTTCTCGATTCGCTCAAACTGGAGCACCTGGGCTCATAAGATCCTAATTTTCTAGCAGAATACTATGTTAAACCCTTAACTATTGCTGTGGCCTCTATCGCCTTCTGGTACCTAAAAAAGCAAAACCAGCGGGTCACCCAGGACCTCCTTGAACTTAGAACTAAACAATGAAACCTGATGGAAGAAATCCCCTTCAGACGCCAACAGGTGTTCACAGCACACTAAACAATATAAAAAAAAGCCATCATCCTTGCTAAAGCTACCACCTTTAATACTAGACTAGCCAACGCTAGATCAGACTCCAGAGAACCATTCATCATACTTGGGGAATTGGGAGCCCCCACCGCCCAGCCTTCAACCCTCACTAAAGACCTATCATGGTGTACTAATTTACAGAATGGCATGCTACTAACGCTACATGCAAAAATGGTTACCAAGTGATCCA
The DNA here is from genome assembly GCF_040938575.1 of Ambystoma mexicanum. NCBI lineage: Eukaryota > Metazoa > Chordata > Amphibia > Caudata > Ambystomatidae > Ambystoma > Ambystoma mexicanum. The sequence continues at coordinate 1,003,127,883 of NC_090924.1, forward strand.
CACTGAAATCCATCTGCCCCGGAATCACTTGAAACTGCCACCCTTACAACCACTTGCCAAGACACAGCTGTTCCGCTTCCAAAAAAAAAAAAACTCTGAATCAGAGATTCAGAAGCTCAGTCACCATTCATCACAGCCTTTATCAACACCGCCTTTTAAATAGGCATAGTACCTTTCAGCCTTAAAGAAGCATGGGTTCCACCCCCTCCTAAAAAAACCTTCCCTCAGCCCGGCACTACCGAACTATCGCCACGGCTCCCTTCCTTCTAATAATTCTGGACAGCACAGCCTCTCTCCAGATTCAGCACCATTCCAACAATATCATGGGAGTCCAACAGTCAGTCTTCGGTCCGGCCCATGGCCAGCAATAAAAAAAACAGACGAGATCAGGGACAGAGGGGAACATGCCTTGATCCTCCTAGACCTGTCCGCTGCCTTTGACTTAGTGGACCATGAAGTCCTCTGCCACCATTGCCTCCTTCCTGAACGGGAGAACAATTAGAGTATTCGCTGATGCCAGTGCTCCACCTGTCCATTAAATGTGGAGTTTACAAAGCCACGGTTAGACCTATATTGCCTCAGCACAGCCTACACCACCTATGCCGATGTCATGCAAATACTCCTCCCCATCTTCGGTGATTACGATAATGACGCACACACCCTGAGCTCAGCATACGCAACTATCCAAGCATGGATGGCAATGCATGGCCTCCATCTTAACGACAAGACGATAGCTCCTTTTCGGACTATCAACACTGCTAAAAATAACTTGGACCTAAAATACACTGCTTTCGTCATCAATGGCACCCAGATCCCAGTCTCCCCAGCGGTAAAAACACTGGTAGTGTATCTCAACGCTACCTTTACCTGCCAAATCAATGCCATCGCCTCATCGGCAGCGTACACATCTGAACTGTTAAATGCTGCCAGATCAGAAAGCAAGTGACTCACAAATAAAGCTACTTTTTTTAAAGACGCGTTTATATCTATGAAGTCTTAGTGGAAGAAGAAAACAAAAGTGAATTTGCATTCTGGGACTTGTAGTCTTGCATTCAGGTTGGGACAAAGTTAAACAATTCTCTCGCCTAGATTTGTCCTCTTCATCACTTGCTAGATCATCTTTCTGTTTTGTCTTTCTGACCATCAGTTATTTTTTAAAATTTGTTTCTCATTACATCTTCTGGTTTCTATGGCTAGCCCACTTTTTTCATCTACTGTTCTATATTTAGATAAAGAATCACTAAAATGTGGTTTTACCAAGACCATTAGATCAGGCGTATGGCCTTCCCTCTGTTCTATTACGGTCTCTGACCTTATAGTGCATGTGCTAAAATTAATACGCTCATTAATACCATTCTCCTGTTCAGACCTGGGTGTAAGACAAATGTCAGAGGTCACATTTTCATCTTCCTCCAATTAATTTTCCACCTCTTCTCATCGAATTGTTTTGATTTGCTTTGTCATCGTTTCTCATATTTATCATTTTCTGCATTTGCTGGAAATGTTCAAACTTTTAGAAATGTCCTTTTACCTGCCGTTTGTTTATTGAATTTTAATTTGTTTTTTGATTTTCTTATTATTCTTTGTATTGTGTCTTTTGTTGCTATGTTTCCTCTGTGGTTGAAATATACCACACACATCTTGTTCTTGCATTATTATATCAATCTCACTTTTCTTGTTAGGATCCCTTTCGGGTGACTGTTCTATTCTCACGCTATAGGCTCTGTTCTCTCCTGCAGCAATATTATCTTCTGTACTGTCTCTCTACCCCCGTACTCTTCCTGTGTTAAATCGATCAGGCATAATCTCAATATTAACCTCATGCCCGACCCAGTGTACACCCGGCCTCCAAAACAGAACAAATTCTCTCATGCATCCGTTGCTGCATTCTCAAGTTTGATTTCATTCCCGAAAAACTTGTTCAAACTTTGTGCTTAAGATTGCCAAAGTTTCAACATTATTCTCTATTTTAAGATCCACATGTTCGTATATTTTCGTTGGTCCGAATAACCCAGAATTCATGGCTGCAAGTGTATTATCGTATGAAGGCATGTTTGGGTTTTTGAAGCCGAATGATGGTCTCAGGGTGGGGCGAATGTAGGATTCATCTGTTGATACGGAAGAGTTTAACAAAAGATTAAACTCTTATCTCCTATCTAATATGGGAGAAGCAGATAGGTTGGAGTCATTACGCATCCCCTTTTTAATGCGCGGTCCCGCAACTTGGCGATTGTGTGTTTCAGGCACTAACACATCACCACTTGTCTCACAAGCTATACTATCACAATTAGACCCTACATGTATATTATTGTTGGTACTATTTTCTTCGTCTGCAGTTTTACCATCGTTGCTACTTACCATCTCATCTCATTCAAATCGCCATCTTTAACAACTTATTTGTTTTGGGGAGGGAACTTTCCATCACAACTTCAGAATACAGTCTCGGTATAACCATATTATCGTGTACTTGGACAAAAATTACATCATGAGTGTTCTGGCACAATACTGATCATGTTTGTACTCGTGGCCTGATCTTTCGTTCCCAACAAGTCACTTACTTTCCCCATGTGCTTGGGTGTTGATTTCCATAAGTTCTGCATTAGTTCTATGCCGATGCAACTTGAGTCGGCACTATTGCCATGTCTCGTTCCTTTGATCTCGCGTTGTGCCTGGAAATATTTGCAGTCAGTTTCCTCCAGCTGGAGACCAGAACATTCTAATATCAGCGCTAGCTGATTAAGAACGACTCGCACTCCAGGCTTTGTCGCCGCCTTTCGGTATATTTGCTCTCATTCTCGCTCTTCGCCCCTCCCAACAGGAGTGGCTGTCGGTACTTTCATATCATCCGCGGACCCGGCGGGCATGTTGGTTTTAAGCGTGTACATCAGACACAAGCTTGCCAAGAAAAGTCACGCGTTTTAGTCCGTACAAAAGGATTTTCCAATTCAAACCCAGTAAAGACTACATCAGCGAATGCCTCAAGGGTTAAACAGCCAAACAGCCCTCGCTCTCAGCACTCCCTTGAAGTGCGTGCGCAGAAGCTCACATGCACAAGTTTAAGTATGCCTCTGGGTAATAGAGCGCAGAGCCTAGATCTAAACAGATAGAAACCGAGTTTTAGTATCCCTTATTCATACGTATATCAGTAATATAGTCAGAGTCCAATCTTCTTCTAAGTCCTAGCGGGTAGTCCACGTTTATCTCACTGCTGCCAAGCCAAAATCACCAACAGCGTTCCCAGCCGAGCAGCACGAACATCACTCCCTGTCAGCACTCCCTTGAATTCATTGGATATTGGGATTCCAGAACAATGGATTCTCACTGCACCATCTGAAAGCTCTGTTACAGGAGCTGCACCAAAAGGCTCTAGGGACCCATGCAGACCACTTTCCTACACCCAACTGTTTACGTCCTTTCCCACTCACGGAGTACAAAACGTTCCACATAGACAATTCACACCAAGGATAGGGGCCACAACCATGGGGTGAATCCACAGGCCCACAGAGACTAAGTTAATTTACATGACTTCACATGTGAATATATGTTGTCCTATTTCTCCCCTCTCCAAAATTCTGGAATGTGTGGTGTATGGTCAAATTTATACTTTTCTTGTCCACAGTTCTACTTCCTGTTCATTAGTCTGGGTTTGGTCCATCCCACTGAAACTGTCGAACAATTAATTTCTCACTGCGCGCCGCTCCAAACTACGATATATACTTATAATCTTGGATCTCTGTGCGGCCTCGGATGCTGATCTCCCTATTCGGTTATCTCGCTTGCTCTTATTCTCATCCACTGCTTGAAAGGTTTTTACTACGATCTAATTTTCCCCTCATATTTCTAACACTGCGCAAGCTTTAAGGCTGCCACACTGTCTTCCTTTATTCTTTCGCAACTTTATTATTGTCACTCTTCTCAGAGTGCCAGCCTATGAATTTGTTCCTCTTCCATTTATGATTGCCATATGTATTTTCTGCCTCCCTGCTCCTTTTTTTGGCTTCCTTTCGATTTATTTCCCTTTCTGGTCTACAAATGTCTTCAGGTCTGGCTACCCTCATCTTTCCTCTATTTTTTATGCTAACAAGTACTGAGCCTGCTTCATGCGCCTGTTTTCTGGATTGAGCCCATGGAAATTTAGGTATAGTACTTTTTCGTTCTCTCACTTCTGGCTCCCAAGTACTGGATTTAATTACAGGATTTTAAATTCAGATTCGATGAGCAGGAGCTAAAACCAGCTCCTCGTGTCAGGTATCACCCAGTAGTCAGGAGCTGCCACTAGGGGAACCATGAGAGAGTACCCCGCGCACTGCACCTCTAACTTTCACATGACCTGCATATGCCAAGTTTTTGCACATTACACATGGATGCATAATATTTAAAATGTCTTACTTGTTATTTATTTACATTCTAAACCACTCCAGTTAATGTCACACATGCATGTAAGGCACCAGTTGTCCTGGGGAGCCAGGAGTAGCTCCTGGGAATTGTTTAAGATATCTAGGGTCTACACTAGGGCAGAAGCTAAATAGCTCCCAGCGATTTCGAACCCTGAATTACCTCTTGACATTCAATCCTTTTCCTATCCTTAACTCCCTATTCAAATATAACCCTTCTTTATTTTAACTTTATACAGGTTTTTTATAAATATACATTACATATTGTACCACTGATTCACATTGCACAGTGCTATTGCTTATGCGCTATATAAAATTCAAATCAAATACAAATATATTGCTTTGGATGAGCTTACTGCCATTATGAGACATTTTCTAAATACATAGGGTCTCCAACCTACTCCTTCCACCACAAAATATTCTCTCTGTAGGCTAGGATTTGCTTACTTACATAAAAAAGGTATGGTATTAATGCAACTTTACAACACCCCAGCCTTTACAAGGAGCACTGCCCCCATATCAGCGGTTAGTTTATGTGGTGTCCGGTCAAAGGGTCGACTACAAAAGGATCGAATGCAATAGGGACGAAAACAAAAGGATTGAATTTTGTTTTTTTAAATTATATATTTTTTGGGGTTTTCGTACAGGTAAAAAAAGTGGTTTTTAACCACAAAAAAAAATGTTTTCAATCCTTTTGTTTTCAGTCCTTTTGAATCGATCCTTTGACCTATAACCAGTTTATGTTGGGGATAATGGATTGAAAGAGGTCTTCCATGTACTTTTAACTCTTCCTTTATGTTATATTGTTACCTATACCACCATAATATTTTACAAACTTGTCCCATAATTAATTTACTTTCCTCCATGTGTTTAATGTCAATTTGTATGCCTATTTTTTTTAATGGATTGAATGGCTTGCCACCTTCATTAGTTCCTCCAACGGATGCATTTTATCACCACAAAGACATACCAAGCCTCGTTACATTTGATATATGATATATGATATTTATAATGCGCCTGTACACGTGTTTCTAGGAGCCACAAGACAAGGGAGGGAAGACAGGGCAGACAAGACAAATGATCCTACTAGGCCTTGGGACATTGGGATCGTGCAAGTATGACAACGAGAAGTGCAGGGGAAAGGTGGGGAGGAGTTGTGTGATCAGCGCAGCTCGGGGTAAGGGCGGCGCAGGGTTATTGTGGCGCGGCTGTAAGGTTTACAGTTACAGCCCCTAAGTGCACGGTAGGCCCAGGAGGCAGTGTAAGGAAGACTGGTATTGGAGGAGTCTGGTACCCAGTGAGTCTCGGAAGGTACCAATCAACCGGTCAGCGCCATAGACCGGTAAAACAGATAGCAAGGAAGTGAGAGAAAACGCAGAGGCGAAAAGGAAGGTCTTGAGCCGCGTCTGGAACTTTAGGTGATCCGGCTCAAGTTTGAGATGGGCAGGGAGGCTCCAGAGAACACATCTACCCCTCCACCCCCACTCTTTGCTTGGAGAAGCGTCTGATCCTCAGAGTTAGAGGTAGCTGGGGGAAGGGCTCTCGAAGGAAGTTACTTAGGCAGATAGTTGGCTATTCTGAGGGCCCGGCCCCAGAAGGCCCTGTGGGTGATGCAGTGGGCTTGAACTTGTTCCATGCCGCCAGTGGAGAGATTTCAGGGCAGGAGAGATGCAGTCGCAGCAGTCCTGTTCTGGATTAGATTCAGGCGGCAAAGAGTAGAGTTAGGAAGTTTACAAAAGACTGTTGAAGTAGTCCACCCTGGAAAGAACCATGGCTCTGGAGACGGTGAACTTCTGGGTGAAGGTGAGAAAAGGTAGAATACCCCAGAGGAGGTGCAGCTGGAAGTGGGCCTTCTTGGCAAGGTCTGTGATGTGAGGCAGGAAGGCAAGAGTGGAGTGGAAGATGACACCAAGGTGTTTTGCCTCACGGGAAAGAGGGAAAAGGACCAAAAGAGGGCGGCCAGAGTGCAAGGCATAAAATAAGCAATGCCGTGGAGCAATTTGCTATGCAATTCTGTAAGTTTGCTAATTAAATTGGCACTTGTGTAGCAAAGTTAGCTATTTAAGTTACCCTGTTGAATGAAAGCACAGCTCACCCTGCATTCCTCTCTTGCCTTCAGAGCGCTCTCCACCCTCTTTTCTCTGTTCACTGCAAGTTTAAAGGGGCTAAGGAAGAGAGTGCAGCAGTAATCATCCCCTTCATTCATGTGCCAAAATGCCTGTGTGGGAGTGCTACGCACATTTTATATTTATTTTTCAAATAATTGCAAACCAGCAATAATCGGGATAATCCTGTTATTAAGCTAACTGTATCCTGTCTGCCAAAGTCCAGTATGTGTTAGTTATTTTTTGGTTTAAAGGCTTTCAATTCCTTTTCTAAAAATGCCATCCGTTACATAATGCAGTATTGCTACTGTAAAACACTGCATTGTATCCATGCTTTACAATGAAGTGTATCTAAATATCAGTGCCCACTAGAGTTAATTTTGTTGGGGGAAGATGCATCATATTGACGAGTGGACACCTTTGAAAATGTATATGACCACACACCCACATGCTTTGATGGCAAACCTAGTTCAGTGCCTGCTGGTTACATACAGCTTGCAACTGGTGCTCAACCCATGAGCTGATACCATACTCCTTCACATTCTGTCTTACATGTTGGTTTATACTCGCTACCCTGAAAGTGAGATGGCCGCAAACTACAATATTCTGCCTAGTTTGCCCAGTTCTCTGCCTGCTATGCCATCCACTCTGCTTAGTCTTTTACATAATGAATACACAAAGCTAACTTGATATAGCGCTCAATAGTTTCATCCGGTCTGTACATCTACAGACCTACTGCAAATCTGTACAATGTAGTTGGCCTCCAGAGCTCACTTTGCTCTATGATTATTATTGCATTTTATATTTGCACCTGCAGAAGAGAGCTGGCCAAACTGTTTTAAGAGCCTTTCTATCATATCTATTTGTGTCCATTCATGCAGCCAACGTTTTTACAGACTCATCCAGGGCCCGCAAAGTATTTTCGCCCAGTTGAGTAGATTTTTAAGAAGGGCCAGTACCATTTGCAGGGGATGATGCAAACTTATTTAAACTTTACTTTGTTTGCAGTAAATGTCAAATACAAGTTCACTGTGCATGGCTGGCCTCTGGGTGGGAGCAGTGTGCCAAACTAATGTACGTTTGTGGTGACATGAACCATTTTACAGAAAGAATCTGCAAAGTATACAAAACTGCTGCATTGTTGCTCATTTTATATCTTGGGTACAAGTATCTTTTGATGGCATTACAAACATTAGTACAAACTTGCTAATCAAATGTGTTTGTTTGCTAATCAAGATAAATTTAATTAGCAACCTCTGCTAATCAGTTTTTGAAAACTAATTCATGCCTTGGAGTGAGAGGGGAAAGCAGAAGCAGGGGTCCCAAGGAGAATGCCAGTGGCATTCAGGCAGAGATGGTTGGAGGCGCACCAAACCTGAATCGCGGATAAACAATCAGGAATGAGCGTGGAAGCAGAGGAGGTAGAGGGTAGCCTGAAAGAGAGCAGAATGTCATCCGCAACACTGAAAAGTTAGAAGAGGCGGTGGAGATAAGATGGGTATAATAAGTTAGTTCAAACATTTTGTATCTGGAGTTTGTTTTCTCCTGCATTGATCCAACACCAGTGATTATTTCGTGCCATCAACCAAGCAATCAATGGGTTCTAAAAATCACTTGAAAATGCTTTTACAGTCAGTCTTCTCGGAGTCCTGTCTGCCCTAAAATAGCTCACTTCCCAACAAGTCTTAAACATATTCCAATGTGGTCCCAAGGCAAAACAGCAGAATGAAACATTAAATTATATTGAAAGTAAGCATTTACCTTTGCCTTTTCGGTACTGAATGTTCAACTTCAATTATCTTCCCTTGGAGTTCAATTTTGCCTGGAAAAACAATAAAATGTGTATTACAATACATATATGTGCAAAACCCATTATTTGGCTGCTTAGCAGCTGTCTGGGTGAGACAAAGTGACAGACTATACAGTGGGTGCAGAACTTCCTACTCCTGGGTTCTAGAGCACCAATGGTTAACACTATTTTAGCCAGCCCTCTAGATAAGGTGCGTATTTAGAGCTTTACGTACAGAAATGTTGTAAATAGGTCCATTTAAATTCTTCCTTGCGCACCACTTACACAGGCTATTTAAGGCAGCACCCCCATAAATCAAGGAGCTCACTGGTGAAAGCCTGGCTAGCAGCAGCTTGCAAATACACTCTTTACTTTCGCTATCCAAAGACGCAACTGGGATGAGTCCTGGTCTGTTTAATTTTTTTTAACACTCCTCTGTTAATGATTTGCTCAAGAGAATAATTGGAGTAATGTAAAAGGGAATTTGTATTTTGTTCACTTTGTTCAACTGCTTGCATTTCGTAGGTTACAGCGTTATTAAAGCATCTTGAATCATGAACATGCTTTTAACTTAGACACATGCAGTATTGTGTAAAATTAAACTTTTCTTAAACAAGGGCTGCATTTCTGCTTAATTTTCCTCGGTCTTAATCTGCTTTAATAGATGCAGCGCAGTTGCAGCAGCATCACAGAAGCACATCAATTGCATTCAGTGGCTTGGGGTTCTTGATCTCTTGAAGTTTTGAGCAAGCAATTGTTTGGCTTTTGCGAGAAGGAAAACCTTTTAGGCCATAGTTGTTTTCTTAGATAGCAACAAACAGCTAGGCATGTGGTCTGAACTTAAACTCCCTTTCTGACAACCCACTGCAAGCAGGTATGATGGATACAGGTAGAAGCAGAGCTGTATATATTTTCAGTGGCACAGATTTTACTGGTACCTCTCAACAGGACTGCTAAATATTGAGGCAAAGTAGCCCAACTCATCAGCGGCGCTGCTAGACGCATGTCATGGCACAATGCCAAATATTCACAGCAGGGCTGATTGCATCATGCCCACATTTCTTAGCAGGACTGCTATGTTTTGAGACAGTACCCCAATTTCTTAACAGAGCTGCTTTAATGACAAAGCACGAACATTGGCGTTGGCATTTTCTGCAGCGAGCTAAAGTACTGAGCAAACACTGAGGTTTTTTTCCCCCACCAACCTCCTGAACTGGTGTGATCCACACTGGCAGACATTGTGAGTAGATGGCATTGCTGTCATATACTTCAATATCTTCTACTCAGTCTTGCACTATTCAAAACGTCTACTTCTCCCATGTCAGATTACTGAGTTACACTGCCAAAAATCTAGCACATTTCAAAGCCTCATTATGAATCTCCCGACTCATGTAGGATAGTCCTAACAGGATTAGAGCTCTTGACAAGCCATTTATGTCAGGAAAGTCTCACATGGAACTGCCAGTGCTCTAACCCCATGTGCCTTTCAGTGTATACAGCCGGTTGAGAAAGGCAGCCGAGTGAGTCAATAACCCTGCTGCAGCGATTATTGTGTAACCTGTTGGTTCAAATCCCGTTGATAGGCGAGTTAATGAGTCTGCATTAGAGGTGTGCGTTTAAGATGCAGGTAATATTCAATTGTTAACTTGACTTTTGACTTATCAAAAGGACTACTAAATGTTCAGTGATTCAGAACACAAATCAGGGCTGCTACGCTTGTAATAGCTCAGAACACACAGCTCATATAGGCTCTTATACTTGAAATGGCATACAGTGTCGATAAAGCATCTGCATTCAAGCAAGTGCTGCATCCAGTCAGACAAACCTCCAACTCCATCATTCCCATCCTAATAGCCAAAAGAAAAATTGCACACATCTAAAAAGGGAGCACCCAATGGTAATAATGCATTTTCTATTGGAAAATCTAGTGCAGCATCAGCTTTTTGGATATTTATTGGTGCCATGTTAAAAGGGAAAAGAAAAAAAAAAAAACGAGAGGAAGAGCAACTCTGAACCTGAGCAATACAGGAGAACAAAGGTGTGGCGGGAGGGGTTGAAGGAGAAGTGACAGAACATACTAGACAATCCAAACAGGAATTCAAGCACCAGAAAGAGCAATGAGTTACATGATGGGGCAACAAAGAAAGGGAAACAGTTTATTTTAAAAATATTTTTAATTAATAATTTTTTTTTTTTTCACAAACAAACCATAACTTTCACTCCCGACATTTCCAGTTGCAGTTATCAAGGCATACAATACATGTTTCTCCTTTATGTCTTCCCTCCTCCCTTCCCCCATAACTTGAGCTCTCCCCCTATGCCTCTGGCTCTTATTGCCCAGGATTAATTCTCTTCTTCGTTCTCGGCTTGTCATCGTTACTAGGGTTCCCTTGGGGGGGCCCATGCAACAAAGCTATCATTTGTCTCCATTCTATCAGTGGTCCCACTTCTTCGCCTTCCTCTCTATTAGCCGCCTCATACCATACTACTGTCTCGGCGTCCGCCCATTTTAGGAGGTCCTTCCACCATACTTCTAATCTGGGTCTATGGACGGCTTTCCAGCTCATGGCGATTCGCCTCTTGGCCAGGATATATGCTAAGTCTTTGAGTTTACATACGTGTCTCAAATTCCGTGGCCTGGTGAATCCCCCCATCATGCATGCCCATATTGATTCTACATCTAGTTTGATCCCCTTGTCAGCTAGCTTGTGCTCGATTTCCCCCCCAAAATTTCCCAACCTCTGGGCATGCCCAGAACATGTGGATCATCCCTGCTCCCTCCTCTCCACACTTGGGGCATTTTTATGCATCTGCATTTCCAAATTTCATTTGGGGGGTCATATTTGCTCTGTGGGCGACATAAGTGTATCCGTTGTAGCCTCACATTTCTAGACACCTTGTGGTATCTTTGGGCTCTCCCACTGCCCATCCTGCATGGTCTCCCGCTTCCTCCTCCCAGTCCTGCCTCAGTTTGAGGAGCTCTTTCACCACTCTTGACATTAGTTCGTATATCTGGGATATTTCATGCCCTCCCTCCGAGACATCGTACATCATTTCAATGGCTGCATCTGGTTGTTCTGCTAGCACAATTTCGGACCACGTTTCTTCACCCTTTTGACTATTCTACTATATGTAGGATATGCTGTCCCACGTGTACCCCTGTTACGTCCATTAGTTTGAAAGTCCAGGGCCTCCCCCTCTTGCCACATGATCCCAGGGTGGCCAGACCCACTGGTTCCCAATATTTCCGGATTCCTCTCCTTAGTTGTTAATCTGTGCCACATAACACCATCAGTTGCGCCTGCGGAAGCATGGGGCCAGGCCCCCCCATGGCTCGGCATGCTTTGTGCCAAATTTCCCAGCCTAGTGTTACCAATCTCGGTTTCCCTTGCATCTCTGACTTGGGCAGCCATACTAGTTCTCGTAGGAAGTATGGGGCACACTCGTCCCTCAACTGCCTAGATTCTGCTGTTTGTTCTTCCGCTAACCACCAGGCTACATATTGTAATTGCGCCGCTAGGTGGTATATCTCGAAGCTCAGTAAATTTATCCCCCCTCTGTCATAAGCATTCTGTAGTTTCCACAGGGCCACTCCATTCCTAGTATTGTGCCATAGGAAACCTCTGCACAGACTGTGTAGTCTAGTGAAGAAGCGCCTGGGCACCCTGTGTGGGATTTTGTGAAAAAAATGTAGTAGCCTGGGTAGGACCACCATTTTGAGCAAGGCCGCCCTCCCCACGATGGCCAGGGGGAGCTTTGCCCAGAACTCCATACTATTCGATACCCTCCACTGCTTTTTCTGTGTTCTTATGCTCATCTGCTACCGTATGATAAATATTGATCCCCAGGTATCGGAACGATCTGGTCTGCCAAGCTATCTGCAGGGTGGGTAGGTTCTTCTGTAGCATGCCTTTGTATCTACCCAGAGGGAACAAGCACGATTTCTTGGGGTTAACCGCTATCCCGGAGAGAGACACATAGCGCGCCATCACTTCTAGGATATATTGCAGGTTCTCTTCCGGGTATCGCAGGTACAGGAGCAAATCGTCAGCATACAGTGATATCAGGTGAGGTCCTCCTTTGGTGTGCACTCCTATCTCGCTGTATTGCTGTCTCAGGTAGATTGCCAGCGGCTCCAGTGCGAGGATATACAGCATCAGGGACCATGGGCAGCCCTGTCTCGTGCCTATATTTGTCATTTATCTGAAATTGTCACACCGGTTTTTACTCTGGCTGTGGGGGAGCCATACAACATCTTCACCCACCTCAGGTACCCAGGCCCCATCCCATATTCTTTTAAAGCTGCCATCAACCATGTCCACCTGACCGAGTCAAAGGCTTTAACTGCATCAAGCGAAACTACTGCTATTTCGTTTGGGTCGCCCTCCACCTGCTCTATAATTTGACAGAGCCTCCTGCGATTATCGGATATGCTTCTACCTGGGACATACCCAGTTTGATCCGGGTGTATTAGTTTATTTATCACCGGCTTAAGTCTACTTGCTAAAACTGGTGAGGATTTTGCTGTCTTGGTTTAGCATCGATAGTGGCCTATACGACCCACAGTCTATACTAGGCTGGTCTGGTTTAAGGAGCGGGATGATTACCGCTTCTCTCAGGGATTCCGGTAGTCTCCCCATCTCGAATGCCTCATTCAGCACTGCCATTAGCGGGGGAAGAATCTCTTGGCTGTATGCTTTATAAAACTCACTGGGGAGCCCATCTGTACATGGGGCTATGCACGTGGGTAGGTGCTTCACCACTGCTTCTAGTTCCTCCAGTGTTACTGGGGCTTCTAGGTTCTCTCCATCTTCTGCACTTAGTTTGGGCAATCCCATGTCCTCCAGGATCTCCTGTGTCCCTCTCTCCGTGTCTTCCCCCGTATCTGCAAAGAGGAGTTTATAAAACCTGAGGAATCTCTCGTTCACCATCTCTTGGGTGTTCCAGACTTGTTCCGCCTCTCCCTCCATTTCTCTAATTGCTGGTCTTGGCGCCTCGTTTTTATATAGCCACGCAAGCAGTCTGCCTGGTTTGTCCCCTCCTGCGTGTGGTCTTTCAATATATTTCTTATAATTAAAGTTGCTTAGCCTCTCCCAGAGTTCCCCACCCGCTAGTCCTAATTGGCAAACACATTCTGCCTCCTCCTGTAAGATGCCTTCTTTGTTCATTATTGTTTCCAGTCTTTTCTCCACCTCCTGCAGCTATCGCTCTATATCCCCCTGGAGCCCTTTAGATTTGGATATGGCTGCCCCCATTTACCACCTTAAAGGCCTCCCACAGAGTTCCCGCTGTTTCCAAGCTTCCTGTATTATTCTCAAAGTAGCTAATTATCTCTTCCAGTAGGTCCTCTCGGAATGTAGCATCTTAGTGCCTCGGCCCCAAGACTCCATGTTAGGATTTCGGCCGTAGGGGGCTGGTGTCTCCACTCCAGGACCAAAGGGGAGTGGTCTGATAGTATTCTCGCTTTATATTCTGAACCCACTACTTCCCCCGCTATTTCAGGGGTGGCAAACACATAATCCAGCCTTGTGTACAAATTATGTGGGGCTGCAAAGTGTGAATAGTGTCTTGCTGTCAGATGTTGCCGCCTCCAAATGTCCTCTAGCCCAAAATCTCTTAACAGGGCTCGTAGTGCTCTTGCTGAGGGGTGGGTTTGTCTAATTTCATATCAGATCTATCCAGTTTGGGGTCTAGCATACAGTTAAAATCCCCTCCCCATATGATCGCTCCTCCGTGAGGGGGCTGATCTTACTATATAATGTTCTATAATAGGTCACTGTATCCTGGTTGGGGGCATATGTATTTATGATACATAATTCCCTATTCCCCAACAGCCCGCACAGCCCCCAGAGCTCCAACAGCCCCCACAGCCCCCACAGCTCCAACAGCCCCCAGAACTCCAACAGCCCCCAGAGCTCCAACAGCCCCCAGAGCTCCAACAGCCCCCAGAGCTCCAACAGCCCCCAGAGCTCTACCATCCTCCCATCCAGTTCCACCGTGGTCTCTAGTATCTGGAAAGGCACCTGTGGTGCCACCCAGATCACCCCCTAGCGTATGCCGAATAGGTGGCTCCTATAGTAGTCCCTCTCCACTTAATTATCTCCTGTTTCTCCTTAGTGAGGTGAGTTTCCTGCAGCAGGGCTAAGTCTACCTTTTGCCTTCCCAAGTACATCATCACCTTATTTCTTTTCAGGTAGGTGTCGAGTCCCCTGACATTCCAAGTTACTATTCTGAGGTCACCCATTATCTTTTAGGTCCCCTTCCCCATCCCCATCTTCCCCTCCACATCCTTCAACCAGAGTGTGCTTAGCGTGGCTCTTGCGCAGTGGCGCGTGGGTACATGCTCGTTCCCTTACAACCAACTCCACAAACTCCCAACTCCCTCCTGTCCCAACCCCAGCTGTTGCCCAACAACTACCACTACAAACGCTCAAACTCGCATCCCTCCCCCCTCCTGCGCCTCCCCCAACTGTTGCCCAGCTCCATCCCTGGATCTCGGGCGATACCACATTTGGTCCTGTCCGGCTAAGCCAGCACTAGGAGCCCAGCAGGGGGTTACCGCACTACTGGTAACTCAACTAACCTATCAGGGTGCGAGTTCAGGGCTCCGATTTCCCAGTTATATGCCCCAATTTACCCGCCCTCCTTTGCATAACAATACTATATTCAAGTCCCTCTGTCGCAATACGGCACCTCAGCCTCTGGGGGCTCTGCGCAGTTTGTTCCGCCACTTTGTCTGGTCGCTCTTCTCCTCGTTCTTCTCCTCCAGACAATTTTGTACATCCAGCCACTCCATTGCCTCCTCTGGGGTGTCGAAAAATAACGCTCTGTTTTTGTGGAACACCTTCAGCCTTGCGGGATACATTCGCATGTATCTGTGTTCCGCCTTACGCAGCCTTCTCTTCACTGATCCAAAGTTAAGTCTCCGTCGTTGTACCTGGAGTGTATAGTCAGGATATGCCATGATTGTTGCGGATGACCTTTGGATCGTGCCTCCTTTCCGGAAATATTCTAGGATCCTGTCGCGGTAGTTTAGTATCTTGGCAATGAATGGTCTCGGAGGGGGGGGGGTGAGGGGGGAGCCTATGCGCCCTTTCCACAGCAAATCCCTGGGTCAGTGCTCCCCTTCTATTTCTTGCAACAACATGGATTCAATGTCTTCCGTGGGGTTGGAGCCCTCTTCTCCCTCCGGGAGCGCCACGCCACTTAGGTTATTTCTACGTGCCCGTCCTTCGCTTCCTCAGCTCTGTTTTCCAATTTACCGACCTGCTGACGTATGGCATGGATCTCTGAGGCATGCAACGTACAGGCTGCTGTGTTGGTCTTCACTTCCTTTTCCAACACACCTGGGCGCTCTGCTATTGTTATGACATCCAGTCTCAGGAGGTTCAGGTCTATTTGCACTGCATCGATTTTTGATTCCAGCGCCACTTTGAGGGTGGTCATGGCGGCCTCCAGTTTCGTTTCCCAAGCCTCTATTTGGTCTGCAATAGCTTCCAGGACCTGCTGGTCTCCTCGGGATGGGCAGGCAGCTCCCCGGCTCCTTTGTCTTTGCTCCTGGCTCCCTCCGCTTGCAGAGTTTATGCGAAATCTTCCATCGTGGATTGTTTTCCTTTGGTCTTAGGCTGTTTGGCTGCCATCCGGTCTGTTCCCAGTGAGTGTGATCTGGGCTTACAATGATGCGGCTTCCCGCTTCTGCTGGACGCTTATCTAAGTGTGTGGGGCCATCCGCCGTCTCCGTCAGGTGCTCCGGCTCCCAAGCACACCTCCTGGGTAGTGGTCGGTTTGGCTAGATTCCTGTTGCTGCTGCCTGGGTCCCTCCAGCTAAGTTGTGCCTCACAGTGGGCCCATATGTACGTTGGCACGTTCCTGCTCTGGTTCCCTGTGCCCAGCAGGTAGTGCACCAGCTCGGTCCCCACGGGGGTATCCCAGTTTGTTGCCACCAGTGTGCTCTGTTATGTTACTGCAGGGCTTTCTCTTCACCCACTTTCTACGGTGGGCCTGTGTTTTTAGGGTCCCCAGTGAACTGCCAGTACTCCGGTACATCCCCCAGCCTCGCAGTGGATTCTGGTGTCACCACGTTATGGTCTATACCCAGACTGGTGTGGTTCCTGTGCAACTTGGCTTCTTGTCCAGTGGGCCAGTGCGGTTCAGGCTTCCCGTGCGTGCGATCTATGTATCCGTGTCGCAATGCCTTACTCGCTCTTCGCTCTTGTGCCGGCCTCTGTTCCCCCAAGGCGGTCTGGTCTGCCCATGGGATCCAGTGTCCGTCACTGTGGCGGGGCGATAGGGTTGCCTCCAGGGTCCTCCCTGTATTTCATGAGGGCACTGCTGGCCAGGTACGACAGGGGGCCACTCCCTTGTGCACTCCCACGGTCCTGCACCAAGCCTACTGCTGCAAATCATGCAGCGGTTTGTCCCCTGGCCATTTAAGGCGCCTGGTGCCTCGCTCCCGTGCCGGGAGTCTTGCGCCCTGCGTCCTTGCTCTATTCAGTGGGCGAGCGCCCTGAGCACCCTCCAGAAGAGGCCTCCACAGGCCTCAGTATAGTTGCAGTCTGGGGTTTAGGGGCACTCTGGTAAGCATCCCGGTGCGTGCCGCTCTGCAGGACGTGCAGTCCGCTCAGATTCCACCTAGGTCTTCTTTGCTTTGAGTGACCTCTGGGCTCATATGTTTTCCCTACTTCTTAGTCTAGCGGCCTCCAGTGTGGCCCGGGCTCCCTGTGCTCGTGGCTTTGTCATCCGCGCAGGTGTGCCCCGCCGCCACCTCCCTCCTAAGCGGGCGTCCGTCCCCCAGGCGGTCCGCACACCAGCCCGCCCACTGGGCTCTATGCCCGCCTGCTGCGTTCCTATGCCAGGTCCCATTTCTCAAATGCCCCCCTCGTACCAGCGGGGGGGGCCGCGCTACCCCACGGGGACCGACCCCCGTGTTCTCACAACCGATGTGGCAGTTTCAAGATTGCAGGCAGCCCTGGGTGCCTGGCGTCGTGTGCCCGGCGTCGTGCACCCGTCGCCAGACCCCCGAGTCCCGCTCTGTGCCGCCACGCACCGTGTCAGGCGTGCGGCTCGGGCAGGCACCAAGGGGGGCCTCCCCCCACCCCCCCGAACCCTGCCACCGGTGCAGTCTCGGTGTGTGTGACCTGAGGGCCCGGCGGTCCGGCCACAAACCGCTTGGCCCGGCGGAGGCTCCGAGGCGCTGCTCCCGTCCGGCGCCAATGCGCGCTTGCCTTCTGTAGGACTGCTGCTCCTGCCCCATTATATGTTTGTACCTTGGTGTCCGTGCAAGGCTGCTCTCTCCTCGAGTCCGGGTCTGCTCACCACTCCGGGATGTGTGCCCAGCTGTGCGTCATCAGGCCCCCTTTGTTAGAATATGTCCGTGCTGCCAGGTCCTTAGTTCACTCTGGCAGGGTGTCCAGTGGTGGTGCAGCGGCGTCCAGCTTCCAAGTCCTTTGCTCTATGGCTTGGCGGCCATTTTAACAATTGTCCGTCAGAACGGTGGTTCGTCTGTTATTGGAACCGCTTCAGCTGTGGGCAATGGACTTGGTTAACAGGGAATGGCCACAGAACATCACGTCTCTGCAGTTCCTAAAGCATTCCTAATGTTTGTATAGTCAACAACTTTAACTCAATTAAAAATATATGATCATTTATAAACCAAACGACATCAACGTTATGGTGGGTTTTAATAAAATGAACAAGCCCTTCTGCCTGAAATGTGAGTAGAACAAGCCATTTCAGCTGTCAAGCAGCACATGCCACAGTGCCATCCCTGGAGGTTCACCTCCATTTCGGAGACATTGAGCAATGCATTAAGAGTATGCAAATTAAATAAAATAGGGCAGCACTATTTTATATATAGCTTTCATCAATCCCAGGGACACTGGTCTTAAGGAGAAACAGGGAGGACTGCTGAATGGCCATGCGTATGTGTAGCTTCTTAGCTGAAATGGCCCATTTTACTTAGAATGAACATATACAAGTAAAAACAGAAGCGCGAGCTTGGGCAAGTTCCCATTTTACATGGAAAGCCTCCCAAGTGGGATGCCTCTGTCACACCAATTCCATGCTATTTTGCTCACTCACATTACTTGAAATGCTGTGTGGATAATATTTTACTAACCCAATGCTTCAAGATTTTAACAGAATATGTTTTCATGTGCACTGGGTTCTCAGGCCCTGCCTGGACAGGTTATGCCCATCTGATTAGCTATATTATCTAATCAATGTAAGGAGCGTCTGGCATTTCATAATAAAGATGAGGCCTAAAATGAATAAAATAAGAAAGGCCTTCCTAGCCAGAGTAATTGGGTGTAACAGGAAACGGTTGAGGGATTTCTACCTCTGCTTGTTGTCAGTTAACAAGGAACACCTGTCAAACTGAAGCATGCCCAAATGTTGGTAAATAACTGTTGCACTAATTTATTGTCAACCCCAGACTTCATAATACCAATTACATTTTCTTTCAGCCATTGTGCATCCACAAAGTATCGGAAATGTATGTGCAATACCCATTTTGAATGTGTGTGGTGGAGTAGAAAAGCCTCCTTGGCAAAGCACATGTCTCTAGTGTGTGAAATCCTGATCCCAAAACATCCAGAATAAAATGTGCATTATGGTTGCAGCTTCAAGCATTGAATTAAACTGTCTATATTTACAAGGATTAACCATGCTACGTGTGAACAGGCCCAGAACTAAAGTAGTAATTTTGCTGGGAATACTGCAAGCCATTTAATTAAAAGCTTATAACTGGATTTCATCATATCTCCTTCCAATCCGAATAGCATATGTGAAGATGTCATTACTGTAAAATGTCTAGTCAATGTGATAATACAGGTGTTCCTTTTTCTGCCATGTTAGTAATTAATTTCAAACTATATTGGTTGAAACTTAATAAAAATGCTATGCAATTTCATTTTTCTGTGTCACATATATTGAAGACAGGTCAGCATTGATAAATAAAGACATGAGAATCTAAAGGAGCTGGAATTAAAGAACAGAATTGAACTGCTTTTTAAGTTTATATTCCCACTTGTAAGCATACTGAAGAGTACAAAGGTCTCAAGCCTAGAAGTAATCAGATAGAAAATACATTACATGTTATGCGAGGCCAGCTGGCTTTTAAGACCACCCTGAGATGCGCCTTTATATTCTTTCAAAGCCTGCCATGAATACATAAACACTGTGAAAGTTGATTGATAATTCACCCATGACACCAGGCTTTGCCTTCAAAGAATTGATCACATGTTTCATTTCACATCAACTTCTAAACCAAATCCATTAGCCTGTGACCGATTAACAGGGAAGCTCACTGGCCTTTAGGTGCACGCCACCAGCCATCGGTCTTAGATTAGTGATCGAAAACCAGCACACTAAAAGCATTTGACTTTGTAGTGGTGACAGAGAAAGGGAATATTCAGGTGATGTGCCGTGTTTGCTCTCTTGTGAGAACAACTTCAATTACACAAGAAATCACAGGGCAAATTTAAGTTGCAAACTACAAGCACGCCATAAAAAAGTCATTTGCCACCTCAGTTCTGTACATAAAGTACACCATTTCTCGCCAAGAGTCAAATATCACTAGCAAATGGCTTTTGGCGAGTGCGGATTGTGCAACCTGAATGAATGCATTGGAAACGCAGTTGAATACTTACAATGTATAGACATTTATTGGTCACTTTTTTTACAGAACTTAAGGAGGTCCTGCGCAGGGAGAGAGCGAGGCTATTCCACAGAAGGCAGCCCGCCGGGGGAAACGCGATCAACCACCAGCTTGGTTCGGCAAAGCGCTTAACACGCAAGGAGTTGGTGCCAGAGGAACGGAGGTGTCTAGAAGGGGAGTATTTGGTCAGGAAGCATTGAAGATAGAGTGATCCCTGGCACCAGATAGCGTTGTGGATGATAGAGGGATGGATAGATTTGCCACAGACCAGATGTGCATGAATGCCTTTTGGTGGTTGGAGGCCCCGAATCTTGTAGGCCTCGGAAATGAAGCTATCCAGCGAGAGATGGATGCTTTTGAGGTTGGTTCCCTTTTGGGTCACCAAACATAACAAATAGTGAAGAGCTTCCAAGTTCGCTCGTTCTGTTGAGGTAAAACTTCAGAGCTTGCCTGACGTCCAAGTTGTGTACAACCCGCTCAGCCTCAGAGAGCAGGTTCAGGAAGAAGACTGGTAGAGATATTGACTGGCTTATATGGCATTCAGAAACCACCTTAAGAAGGAAGGATGAGTGTGAAGCACAACCTTATCCTTGTGGAAAGTTAGAAACGGATTTTCCACAGAGAGCCTGAAGCTCACATATTCGTCTTGCAGATGTTACAGCAATCAAAAAAGCCACCTTCCAAGAAAGTTACTCTAGTTCGGTAGTGGACATAGGTTCGAAAGGCTTATGACAAAGTGGGGAGGACCACATTCAAATCTCATTTGGCATGATGTGCCCGAACCGGCAGAAATGGTGGAGAAGACCTGCAAAGTGTCTTTTGATGACCGGATTAGAAAGTGAAAAGATCAAGCTCTTTGGCTAGACACCAATGACAAAACCAGAGCCATTTGCTCCCGAATTGGGATCTTGCAGAGGGCTTTCGTCCTGCTTGAATTCTATGCACATGGTCCTCGGAGCAGTTGAACTGCGCTAATGATCAGAACTCCGGCACCAGGCCGCCAAGCTGAACGATTGTGGGGAGGGGTGCCACAACTGGCGATTGCTCTGGTGAAGGTGTTGGGAATCTACGGCAACTTGATCAGGGAGGACACCGACAGCTGTTGCAGTCCTGAAAAACAGAATCTGGCTGGCCACCAAGGAGCTATGAAGAGGAGAGTGCAGTTCAAAGCACTCCCGAGTTTCCAGAATGACCAATGAATCAGGATGGTGAGGGAAAGCGCAAGCCTTCATGTTGTCCAACGGAATCTCAAGCGCGTCCCCAAAGGAAGAAACTGAGCCTGGAAGCATAAAGAGGACATTTCCTGTTCGATGAGGTTGCAAATAGGTCCACTGCTGTACCCCATTGCTGGAAGATCTTGGTGAGAACATTGGTGGTCATCCCTCACTATTAACTCACAGCAGATTGGCGGCTGAGGGAGTCTGCAGCCACATTGATGTGACCAGGAATGTGGACAGCCTGAAGCCAGACACTGTTGGATAGCAAGGTCCACCAGGAGGGGAGACTGGATGCTGCCCCGTTTGTTGATGTAGAACACCGCTACGGAATGGTCTGTTCGAATTAGAACCATGCTATTGGCGATAGAGGGTGGAAAAGCCTTGAGTGCCAGAAAAATTGCCAGGAGCTCCAGGTAATGGATATGGAACCGCCTGTCCAGAGGCGTGCACAAATCTTACACCGAGGTGGTGCAGTGTCACTCCCCACCCCAGAATGGAGGAGTCTGTAGTAACCGTTGCCTATAGGCAGAGCTCCTGGAAGGAGGTCCCCACTGAAAGGTTGCTGGTGGATGACCACCATTGAAGATATGCCGTCATGTAGGATGGGACTGTAATCATCCTGAAATCCAGTTCTGTAGCCTGGGACCAGCAGCTTCGAAGAGCAAGCTGAGTGCGCCTCATTTTCAGGCGTGCAAGAGGTAGAGCTAACACGCAAGAGGCCATGAGGCCCAGGAGTTTCTGGAACCACCAGGCCGACATGTGGGAGGACTGCAGGAAGAGCTGGCACGTGGTCAAAAGGTCCGCAATCCTATGCTCCATCAGTAACACTCTGGTACTGGCACTATTGCAACAGAAACCCAGGAAGATCAGTTCTTGAGCGACTGTCGGACGATGTCCACCAGTTCAATGACAGCCCAAGATGAAACAGGAGCTGAAGGAGTGACCGATTATGGTCCATAGCAGCCTGTGAGCAAGGACTGCGCAGGAGCCAATCGTCCAAGTATGGATATACATGAACTCCCTGTAGTCTGAGGAATGCTGCGATGACCGACATCTTCGTAAAGACACGCTGTGCCGAGCTGAGACCAAACTGAAGCACACGATACGGGAAGTAATCCGTTCCCACAATACTGGAAGTAATTCGTTCCCTTGGAGAACTGCAGATATTTTCAACGTGGACTCCAGAGGAGACTATGCATGTATGCATTCCGAAGGTCTATCATGCTGAGCCAATCGTCCTTCCGGAGAGACGACTTATCTGGCAGGGCGTAATCATCTTGAATCGCTCTTGGGGTAGAAAGACATTGAACTTTGAGAGGTTGAGGATAGTGCACAGGCCAGCCCGGTTGGGCACTTTAAACAGACCGGAGTAATAGCCCTCCCCTTGCTCCCTCAAGGGAACAAGTTCCACTGCTCTGAGGTCTAGACATTTCTGTACCTCGGCTGAGGGTGGGTGACCCAGTCTGCTGGAGAGTTGGGTGAGAGGGTGGGGTACGGAGGAGGGGCAAGCGTAAACCCACCCAGGTGACGGACAAAACCCATCAGTCTTCTGTGATGTTTGCCACGCCTCCAGATGAGATCATTCATCCTCCCACCGATGTCTCGTGCAACCGATGGACAATATTTAGATGTTTTATCAGCGGAGAGACCACTCGTTGCTGAAAACGAGGCTGTTGGCAGAGAAAAACCGGCGGTCCTGAAGCCTCTGAAACCAGAGCAGGACCTAGTTTGAGAACCTGACCTCTGTGCAAGGTGCCTTTGCTGGGGTTTTCACAATGACCAATAATGACTTGGCAGTTTGAGCGCTTGCCTTGGTCTTTGCGAGATCCTCATCCGTGGAGAAGTGGAACAGTGCTTTACCCTCGATGGGGATATCAAGCACCTTGTCCTGAACTTCCTTCGAAAACTTGGCGAGAGAGGACTACTCCGACCATAAGGCCCCGAGCAGAAGTATCTACATGATGGGCCGCAGCCTCAAGTAGATCCTGGCCAGAACCATGACATCGGATAAGCCACCCTTAAAAGTCATCAAGCCAATCAGGAGGAATATATTCCTGAAACTCTGCAAGCTCCTTCCAAAGTTTGACATTAGCAGCTGCCAGGATACGCTTGGTATTAGCCCGACGCAGCTGACGAGCCAAATTGGTCAAAACCTTTTCCCCCCGCCAATGGCATCAAGAAGCTCGTCTTCCTTGGAGAGGATATGAGTCGTTGCAGTGGAGGATGTAGAGGGCAGCTTCGACTGGAGCACAGCTGCCTCCACTGTCGATAAGGGTTGTGGACATACAGACAAGGATCTGTCCTAAGACACGTGTTGCTTGTAGCGAGCGTCAATGTTCTGGTTTAGGTGTTGCCCGGAATGAGGTTTTTCCCCAGACCTTAGGAGCCTCGGCCAGGATGTCCTTCTGAAGGAACAGGCTGGTGCGCTCCTGTGTTGAAAGTAGTTGGCAGTGCAGGAAGGGTCTGCAGAGGTTTTTATAAGGAGGGGTGCACAAGGCAGCGCTTGAGGGATGAAGGAAAAGAACCAGTAACAAAGGAGTGTTTGCTGGGGAGATTCTGGAAAAGCATGGGGCAACCTGTTTGGAAGAGACCTTCATGGAGTGGATTGCAGTGGTGACTTCTTCAGGGGAGAAGTGAGTGAAAGAGTAAAAAAAAAACACAAATTTTAGTGTTACATCGCAAGGAATAATCCAATTGACTCTACATTTGGACAATTTGAAAATAAAAAGTAAGCTCTGTCAGAAACAGACCTATATGTCGTCCTTTAGGAAAGAATGCAGAATACATGTCAAATCATAAAGTATTAGAACTTAATAATCTAACATATCCAAATGTGTGCCTTGTTTGACAAGTACAAACATGAAATTAGCTTCTCTTCAGAAAGAGCAACAGCCCTCCCACCTTTTTTAGTAATATGGAAAACAAACTACACCTCTATGACAGACTAGAGGTGGGATTAGAGTGGAATATAATGGGATGCCAATAGGACAGAAGGATGGATTATGAAATATTGGGCGAGCAAGAGACAGACTGGGGAGAAAATGGAGATTGCAGGTAAGAGAAATGACGCTTGGCAGATGGCAGACCAGCCCATAAGGCCTGTCCATCAAGAGAAGGAGGCCAGAGCAGCCCATTGAGCGACGACCAGACGGTGCTTAGTGATGGATTCCAAAAAAAGCCACCCTAATTGGGGGTTTGCTTGACAGGAAGATGCATGGCTGACTGGGGCCCTAGCTAGGTATCCCAAAAGCAGAAGATCCACATTGTCCAATTTGAAAACTGGGTAAAATCTGGGAAGTTAAGGACAACTTTGAATGCAAATGGGGTGCAGGATTACAGATGTCGATCAATGTATAGGGTCAGCTAGCACAGCGAGTCATTGTCATCTGTGTGCAACCTGCTGATGCAGGTTCCAATCCAGGCAAGGCCAACTCAAGTCTTTCATCCTTCAAAGGACCATAAATTGAGTATCACATGGTGGGATAATATCAACTGTTATTTCAGCGCTTGGATGCCTGTGGGTTTGTAGCACTATATAAAAACTAGATCTATTATTGAATTCAAAGTGAGAGGTTGACCTTTAAAAAGGACAAATTGACTTCCTGTTGGAAACTGAAAAACAAGACTGAATACCTTTTGGCAGCCACTTTAAAGTGGGATTGGTTGTTGTGGCAAAACAGAAGGAGTCAGACTAGAAGTTAACATTTCAAGGATCTACTAACTCAAAAGGGAAAAAGCCCACCTATCCCTATTGCTACGAATGATTACCCGGCCTACAAACTAAACTAAGGGTGCTTGTCAATTGTCAAAACCAAAAGGTAGTCCTCAGTCCAATTCCTAGTCACTATCGGGCGCCATCACCTTAGAAAAACAAAAACGAGCCAAAGCTGTGGCCTCCCAGTTCTTGATTACACTGGCCAATGCTGGTTCTCTTCCAAAGTACTCGTCACAGGACAAACAATTGTTCTTAATAGTCCAGAAAAGAAAAGATTAAGTCCATTTTGAAATGCCTCAGGAAAAATTGCAAGTCTTTGCACAAACCAAATGTCTTGTTTGTGTCGTATTTGAGGTTATTTGACTCCAGAGCTTTCTGGATGCAGGTATCATCGGGAAGATGGACCTCTCCAAGTTTAGCTGTGTTAAGTTGTATAGATGGAATTTTTCAGCTATTAGGTTTCTGGTTGAATGTGCGGGACGAGTTTCTGGTGTTCCATTTTAAGCTTTTATTATCTGTTTTTATGTAATGCATTCTAAGTTGTTAATAAGCTTTGTTGTACATTATTTCTGTTATGGTTTAAGGTTTTTGCTAATAACAATGTACAAAAAAAAAAATCTTGAAGGGGGAGGGAGTATCCCCTTAGTCTGTTCCAACCAACATGGACCTTAAGGGAACCTGCAGGGTTGAATCAATGTCTAATTTCTCTATGGCTCTCCAGTCCCCCTCTGGCTTACTTCTTTCTCTCGTGGTTTCTCCTCGCCATACACCGGTACCTTCTCTGCCTTTGGGCGAGCTCCAGTCACCCCTACACAATCAGTGCAGACAGAAAGCACTCCGTCAAAGCCCCTGCACTACAATGAATGGTGTACAGCAGGTCCTAAACGTGCCTATGTGGCAAAACCAGAGATCCCCTGTGAAGCAACCCACGTTCCAGAAACCAGACTTAAAAGGCAAAAACCAAAGGGGTGCCAAAATAGGGAGATGTGGCAACTGTTGAGGAAAGTTACTGAAATTACAAA
Source organism: Ambystoma mexicanum (assembly GCF_040938575.1). NCBI lineage: Eukaryota > Metazoa > Chordata > Amphibia > Caudata > Ambystomatidae > Ambystoma > Ambystoma mexicanum. The sequence goes on from NC_090924.1 coordinate 1,003,153,781, forward strand.
ATGCATCACACTCCGAAACAGTTTGTGGTTATGGCCAACACAAGCATAAAATACATGGATTTACTGTGAGGTATATAGGTTCATTCAAACTTCTTACTGACAATAGTTTCAAGACAAGGGACTCTTTGCAAATCCATTAGCAACTAACAACCAGCGTAGCTTGGCACCTGAATTTCTGACCCAATGTGCTCGAGACTGAGCTTGATCGAGTGACCACACGTGTAAACCATCCAGTTTAAATTGGTGTTCCTTGAGAGAAACCACCGAGTGCCTCTGTTACCAACAGTGATTTGAAAGTGGAGGTCATCCAATACGTACGTATGCTGTGTGCACAAACTTGTACCTTGCAGTATATTTTCAGTTCTGTGGACCCAGATTGTGATGCCAGTAGTGGTGGATTTCGCAAAATGTCAGGCTTATGAACTCAGGGTTTGCTGCAAACCTTCTTTTGATGAGAGTTAGTAAGCAAAGTGGTGCTGGAAAAATAATGTGCATGTCTGATTTCTGCAAGGCCACGGGCACTGGCTCATTATGCCATGCACTCCTGGAACCAGAGGTGTCAATCACTTTTCAAGACTGTGGAAGCTCCCTGGGACTCAGGGTTTGAGAGTAGGCATGTTTCATCTTGTATCTGGCTTGAGTCAGCCTTTGTGACTGGAGGCCCAGTTGCTTCCTTCACTGGTGTGGTCTCACGGGAGACATTTGGACATAGTCGTCGCTTTTTTCGTTCTCCGAGCGGTTTCCTTTTCCATGACATGCTCCCATAGCGAACCATGGCTTCTGGGTTTTTTTTCAAGGAAATCACAGTAAAACACTTTTGGGAAAAATCTCTGGATTGTACACTGTGCATGGACATAGTTTTGGCCAGTCTGGTATGCCACAATGCAAGTCTGGATGATAATGACCACCACATTCTTGGCAAGATGGGATTCCTTGGCACACACCATGCATCTGGCAATAGCTGATACCGTTGACTTCTTCCTCATCCTCATCAATGAGAAAATGAAATGGTTTCGAAAATTGAGCACATTGCTGGTACCCAATGCGTCTGCATACTTGAGCTCTGACCCGAAAACTAGTTGCTTCACGACGCTTCATGATGCGAACATTCATAATTCAGTGTGTACAGCAACACAAAAAAGATTGCAAATATATGCAGCTGTCCACAACCCAAAGCACTTGGAGAATAAGTCAGAGATTTAATGAACGTGTCCAGCCCTTTCCGAAGCACTTTAATGGCAGTCATTGTAACCACAGAAAAAAACCAGTACTGATGCCAGTTAACTGAGCTGTCAATTAAAAGGAGTGTGTGGCCTCTACAATTACATCTTCGGAGGCTAGTAGAGATGCAATCTGTTTGACCACTGTTGAGTGTGCTTCAAGATAAGACTCTTCTCTGCTACACACTGTCGTACCATATGCAAGCTCAATTTTGGATATTCCAATTGTCTTAATTTGAAACTCAGCCAGTGTAGGAATCTGAATTGTGATGGCCTGGGTGGATTCAGAGTAAACCCACAGTACTTAACTTGTGTACTCACAGTAACCAGGGTTGGGACCCCAATTGCAACATGACAACAGGACCCGTTAAATTGCACCAGGTATGAGCCTTTAGATAAGCTGTGTGCTTGACTGTGAAAAAATGCAATTAGTATAACATTAAGTGTGCCTTTAGTGGTACTGTGACAGGAATTCACTGGCGTAGCATGCGCGCACAGTATGCGAGTGGAGCCTTTGTATTCACATAATGAGTCCAGTGTTATTTCAGGACTCGAAGGTGACGCACATGCATGTGAATACTGCACAACATAGTCTTCCCTGACCAAAGTGTCATTAACCAAGTGCACATTACCCCAGGAATGGAGTTCCTAACCATGGAAGGGGTTGTCTGAAGGGGAATATTTAACACACCCTGCAAAATCCAGTTAGTCAAGCTGGTGCCTAGGCAGACGATGCTGCAAAACGCTTTGTAAGTATACTAAGCAACAAGAAAGTAGACCCAGACATTGCCTGTTGTACTGTAACCTTGGACAAGTTACGTGCATTTATTTGTTCTGGTTAGGAAATTAATTACATTCCAATGTTGACTCCTGTGCTAAGAGTGTCTAGAAAATATGTTACCAAAGACAGACCTACTGCGGCTTCTTGGTTACTTCTAATCGTAGAGAGGTAATTTTGAACCAATCATACTACACCTGTAATGACATCTCTTAGCGCACAGAAGCCCTGCTCTGGCGCTTCGTTAGAATCTGATGCATGAAATCCTAGCCGCACTTTCAGTCTGCAGGATTTGCATTATTGCTTGTGACCAAGTGGAAGTACTACCTGTTACACTTGTCCCACCTCACAAGGTATTCTAGGGTCAGAGGTGGTGCAGGTAGCTGCTGTCCTGACAGGCCCACTATATGTGCGCCTCAGAGCAGTAGCTGACTGCAGGATAGCTTCCAATTCTCTTTATGACATAATCTAGAGATTGTTTCACCTCACTCTGGTGATACTGCAAAAGCATTCCTTGGCACAGCTTACCTATGGATATAACTTGCGTCAGGGAAGTGTTATGGGAATTCCAAGCCCATTATGGGCCCACACTGGTCCCCCGCTTTTCTTTTATTGCATTAATTTGCTTGAACCGCCCATGATACAGGCCTCCCTGATGCAAAGGTAATATGCTTGGTGCCATTGCATTCTTTTTCTTCTCTATACGCACTCCAGAACTCGCCATTTTATCTCTTCCAGTCTGGGTAGAACTCAAGTTCCTATTAATGCAAGTGGTCTGAAGCTGCACAGACTTTAAAAAAAAACACATCAAATGTGGGAATCTAAATGCCATGTCGAACACGTGAACACCTTTGATTTGCCATATCTGTTCACCCAAAGTAGACCAGAGGAACAGTTTCCCGCCATATTTGTTCAGTCATGTTGGAAAAGTATTATGTCAAAAAAACGACAGACTCTGCAACATACATGTGCTGTGCATCAGCTGGCTCTCAAGGGAATGTATACTGATTTTCAAACTTGTAATCCCCTGCTTGGTATGGTCTCAGTGAAATATATGGGAACTGTGCTTGGTGTTATCGGTTTGAAAGGGCACTGCACAGTGTTACCAGAAAGTGCATTTGGGCCACAGGATGGGCTCACGCTTGACAAGTAAAAAGGCATTGTAATATCGCACGCGACACACATGGGACCACATTTCATGGAGATCCTTAACATCATCCATCAAGCAACACATTTTGCGCAAATGTCTGGAGCCTAGTTCTTAACAATTCTCTATATGTTCTGGACACAGGATTACTGGGTGCAAACAATCTGGATTATCAATCACAGAAAGTGTGAATTTGCAGCTGCTTGGCTGAGCCATTACATGTCTTAAATGATGGCACCCACAAACGACCCATGGTTAGAGGAAACATTTGTATCGAGGCTGGAGTTCCTGGGTCTTGGAGCTCCCTTTTTTGAAGGCTTTAGAACTTCTTTTGGAAACTTTGCTCAAGAAAATGCCCCGAAGTCACAGTAGAAGGAATTATACTGCCAGCATTATATAACACCATTTATTTCAGAAAGTCTGTCCAAAATAATTCTCATTACTTTAGCCACCAGAAAGGCTTTCAGTTTCCAAATTGGTATATCTGCAGTACTTCCCGGAATTGTGGAGTTGTAGTCAAGCGTGGCATATTCTTCCTCAACTTGAACGCCAATCATCATTTGTCGGACCACCATCTCTTCTGTGGATTCCTCACCTGGAAGAGGAGGATTGCCTGGAAACATTGCGGTAACCATCTGAAGAGTTTCAGGTGATCCACAGAAAACTGGTCTGGTACCTCTCTTGGGTGGTATTGAGGGCAGGACATCAGTTCGAGAACCTTTCCCTCAGATTACTTGCACTGCTGGTCTGCAAGACAGGGTAAACAGAGTCTAATCATGGATCTTCTCCAAAACCCAATCTCCTGCTTTGAGAGTGGTCTCAGGACTGGCCTCAGCTGCTTCCACCTGAAGGGATTCCCTCAGCAGTGTTGTCGCCAGCAGTTGCTCTTGCCTAGAGAGGGGGCTGGGGAGACTAGTTTGGGAGAAAGATCTTAATGCATGATCTGTAAAGTAAAATGGAGTCTTACCATCGCATAGAGACTGGCGTGGTGAATTATTTAAGCTTCTGATCAATAGAGGCACATGGTCCACCCAGTTATCCCCATCGAATTGATGCATTTAGTCAGACACTTAGGGAATGATTAGGTTGTTCTATAATCCCACTTGACTCAGGACGAAAGGGATGGGAGTAGTGTAGCTCGGATCCCCACGCCTCTAATGCCTTTCTCAAGGTCCACCCTGCGAAAGCTGGACCATCACAGCATGGACAGTGAGTTGCTGTATAGCTACTACACCCCGGAGCGCATTTATGACTGATTTGCAGTCTGCTCTCTTGAGGAATCATCCAGATGAACCTAGTGCAAGAATCCACTATGACTAGAATATATTTGTACTTATTTATTGCTGGTAGTGGGCCTATATGATCCAGATATTGAATCTTAAAAAAGTGAGGCTGCCTTTCTTAAAAAGGAGCCTCTTTAGGTTTTTTGCTGTGGTCCACAGTTGTCCTCAGACATGTGTCGCAGTTTGCCATTTATACTTTGACCTGTTGCCTTAATCCAGGCCACCAATGTCCGTCAAGGAGCAGCTGTGCAGATGCAGTAACCCCAAAATGGGTAGGTACAAGTCCAGCATGTGTGGCCGCTATTAGCTTTTCCCTGTCTGCTCTATTAGGTATTCATCTTTGAATAGGATCCTTTTTTTCCCAGAGGAATTGTGACTACTGCTTTATTGTTCTTTATGTCATAAATGTAATTACTTGGTAATCCTTTCGGCCTAGGTATAATACCTAAAACAAGTTTCTTTTACTTCCTCATCCATTGCAGTCGAGTTGCCTGGAAGCAATAGTTGTATGCCTAATGTCTCTAAAGTCATTTTTAATCCACCAATGGAAATCAGTGTTATAAACCCAGACAAGGTAATCTGAATGGTAATCTGAATGGGAGACTACTAGTGTGGGCTTCTCAGAGTCTGCTTGGCGCAATGCAAGCAGCAATCCATGCAATTCAGCAGTCTGGGCAGACATGTCTCCCAGATGCTTTGTTGCAATATCAGTATGTATAAATACCGAATGTGTAAAATGTCCTACCACTGCTGCACATGCAGCAGCATACTTGGAACGTGTTCCAACAGCTGGTATGGCTGAGCCATCACATTTAATTATTTGAGGTGTCTGGCTCTGTATCCATTGTGCCAGCCAAGCCACTCATTCTTCGCAATTCTGCTTTATAATAATACTTTACATCTGAGCATGTTTACATGCCGACCATTGAATCCATGTAGTATGTAATGCCTTTGCATTGGGCACACAAGCTTTTATGGCAGCCTCAAGTTGAGCTAAAGGTGTAATCTTATATGCATAGTTCTATTTCCCGCCAACAGCCTTTCTTTCTGAATGATCATTTGAACTGAAGAAAGAATCTTTTCTTCCGGTGTAAATCTCAATTCAGGTGTGGAATATACATGGGACTTATATGCAATTGGTTTAGTCTCCCCTAGATTGCAAACTATGTGAAAGCATCATCTGCCACCAACAGGTTTAGTTCGAAGTATTTTTCTGTATTTCTGTCTTGCAAAGGACCAGTTTGAGTCATTGAGTAAACATGGCGCGGAATGAGTGCTCTGGCAACCAATGAGCTGCTTTGAAATTCTGTTTTATCAAAACATACAACGGTTTCACCGGCTCAGCGAAATTAGACACCAAGATCTGCCAAAATTCAAAAGTTCTAAAATTGCCTATGCGTGTTAGGCAGCCGTATCCTGGCACACTTCAAAAAAGTCTGCTGACAAGCCTCTGCCCACATCTGAAAAACTGACCCCTAAGAAGGTAACCTCACTAGGGGCTATTCTTGATTTCTTGAAGTTAATCAGGTACCCTTTTGAAACAAGTGTGAATGACTACATCTGCTTGTTGCAAGTGTTCATTGAGATTCTCATGGGTGATGTAAATCTAATCTACATATTGCCACCAGTTAGGAATGTCTGCAAGCAAACTGTATTCTACTTGAGAATGTGCTGGGTGACTTATACCCCTGCATTATTCTAGTGAATTGGAAATGCCTTCCCTTAAAAATGAATGCAGTGTATTTGTGACTTTCTACACTTAAATGTAGTGTGAAATACCCTTTCCCTAGATCAAGGTTTGTTTTAGATTTGCATCTGTATAAATTGGCTAGAAGTCCAGAACCATGTTGTTTTGGACTGCCTCGGTCTTGCAATGTGCATTCAAAATTCGAAAATCCACAATAAAAAGTAAGTACCATCAGGTTTTATGGGGAGCATCAAACGTTTATGTGGGCTTGCTTGCTTTATAATTACCCCCTGGTCCATTAGTTGGTCCACTATGGTTTGCATGTGGGCAATTGCTTGTGGCTCGACTGGATACTGCCTCTGTGGTGGGGGTGGTTTCAGCACTGGAATCGCATGCGCTGGACATTCCAGATCATGCCCTACATGGTTTTTAAACAACTGCACTGCTGCCAGGTCTTGCGCATATTTTTGCACTAGTTCCCCACTCACTTGAGGCATGAAAAGGCAGGCATCACTACCTCTTCACCTCTTGGCTCTTGTCTCACATACAATGTGGCCAATCCTGAAATGCTATAAACCGTTTATATTGGATATGCAACTTTAGGCCAGGTGACAAGTGAGATTGCGCAACTGTAGGTGGAGGGGAAGGGAACAAGTGCAGGGGGCAGTGCAGTAATAGGCGAACAGTAAAATAAATAAAGGCAATACATAACTAAAGGCAATAACTAAAGACAGCCAGCTAGTGGCAAGTGCAGGGGTAGGAGCAGACTTCAGGGGTCGGTGCTGGAAGGGGGTGCTGAAGGGATACAGAAACAGTCCCAAGTGCAATAGGTGCCGGTGGCAGTGCAGATGTGAAACTGGTGGGGAGGGGACCTGGGCCCGAGATCAGAGGGTAGCCAGGTAACCAGTGGCAATTCAGGGTCAGCAGGGGATAGGAAGAGAGAAAGCAGAAGTAAAGAGGAAGGTCTTAAGGTGCTTCCGGAACCAAAGATGGTTCTCCTCAAGTTTCAGATAGGCAGGGAGGCTGTTCCAGAGGGAGGCCCCCGCAGAAGAAAGATCTACCACCAACTCGCTGCTTGGAGAAGCAAATGACCCTGAGGGAGTTGGAAGCGGATGAGCAAGAGCTCGCAAAGGAAGATTCTTAGGAAGAGAGTTGGAGGTATTGAGGTCCCAAGCCCCAGAAGGCCTTGTGGCCAATGTAGAGGGTTTTGAACTTAATCCTTGCTGCCACTGGCAGCCAGTGAAGAGATTTCAGTCCTGGAGAGATACGATCCCTTGGCTTGAGGCCCAGGACAGGTCTTGCAGTCCCGTTTTGGATGAGTTGCAGAGGGCGGAGAGTAGAGGCAGGCAGATTTAGAAAAAGGCTGTTGCAGTAGTCCAACCTAGAGCAAACTAGAGCTCTGGAGACAGAGCTTCTGGGGGAAGGAGAAGAAAGGAAGAATACCTCTGAGGAGGTGCAGCTGGTAGTGTGACTTCTTAGAGACGTCCGAGATGTGAGGAGAGAAGGAAGATGACTGAGGTTTTTAGCCTCATGGGTGTGAGCAGGAAGAGGACCAAGAGAGGCCGGCCAGAGAGTGACAGTAAAGGAGTGGATGTGCCGATGAGGAGAATCTCAGTCTTACTGGCATCAATGCAGAGGTCGTTGGCAGCACACCACTCTTGGATAGCTGACCGTCAGAGAAGAGGCGGCGGCAGAAGGGAACCTGAAAATTAGTTTGGTGTCATCCGCATTGCACTGAAAGTTGGGGCAGAGGGCGGCAATGCGGTGAGCTAGAAGTGACCGGTATTGGTTGAACAGCCAGGGAGACAGGTTAGACCCCTGGGAAACAACACAGGTAGAGATAAAGATACATGAGAGGAAGACCCAAGTTGGACCTGGGAGGGTCAATCGGAGAGTAGGGAGGTCCAGCCAAGGGGGCGTGGCTACGAGGGCCATGTAGGAGGACGCGTTCTGGAGGAGCTCCCGAGATCCTACAACGATCCGGGCAAATATGTGCGGTACGACGGACCACTGACCACCGACGATACACATGCTGGTGTGTGAAGGTGTTGGCCACGCACTGTGAACCTCTGGAGGGCACAGGATTAACGGCGACGGAGATCGGTGACGAGTTAAAAGACGCCGGGAACAAAGGGCGACTCAAAATGGCCGACCAGGACCCGGGACAGGAATAGAAGCGAGCTGCACAGTGGCCCAGCTGTGAAGGTGCGCTGTACGCACACTTGCTACTTGAGCAGCCGGTTGATTCCCCGAGTCATGTCGAGCAGGCCAGTGTGACCGAAGGTGAAACAGCCCACCTTAGACGACTTCACTAGGACGTCCCCGAGCCAGGACACTACCAAAAGTAAGGATGCGCTGGCTGCGAGTAGCGCGACATCTTCGTGCACCAACCAAGAAATCCTGGCGGCGATTGCGGATCTGAGGGCGGCCTGGGAATCAAAGCTGGAACTGGCCGTCACTGAACTAAAAACGGCGCTGGACCGCAAGGTTGGAGAGGTCCAAGAGGACGTTAATTTGCTACGACAGGATGTCAGAGTCCCTCGAAAAAGAAGTTGGCCCGAATACTGCAGATTGCGCAGATTGCGCCACCCATAAGGCCGATTTGCACGCCCTGACACAAAGGGTGGGCAACCTCGAGAGCAGAGCGCAGGAGGCAGAGGGACGAGCCCGTCGCAACAACATCTGCATCGTGGGCCTACCAGAGGGGATGGAGGGCCGTGACCCTACGGATTTCATCGAATCCATGTTCTTACAGGAGATACCTGGGGGGGCCCTATCTCAAGGATTTGCAGTAGAAAGAGCACACAGAGCCCTAACGCCTCTGGGGAACCCGCCTAGGCCTATGATCGCCAAAATCCTCAACTACCGCGACCAGGAGAGGATACTGGAATACTTCCGTAAAGGAGGGACGATCGCGAGAGGAGCTGCAAACATCACGGCTTATCCAGATAATACCTTGACTGTACAGCGTAGTCGCATGAATTTTGGGTCTGTAAAGCGGAGGCTGAGAGAAGCGGGCCACAAATATATGTTACTTTATCCTGCAAAATTGAAGGTCATTCATGCACATAAAACTTTGTTTTTTGAGACCCCGGAGGACGCCATGGGATGGCTCGATGCGCAAGGATGCCCCCAGGAATCAGAAGTTCGGCCCAGAAAGGGCTCGGAAGAGATACGGGAAGCGTAAAATGCGTCGCAAGATGGCGTGGTTCGTGGGACTTGAATATAGTCGGTGTGACACCTTCGGTAAAGAAGGTCAGATGATTGCACTATTTGTCAAAGACACTGTGATTAATGTTTATTTGACCGGGAGCCTTACAGGGCGATACTCTTTACCCCACAATAGTTTTAGTTGGGTGGCCACTAGGGTGACCTCACCCTACTGGGCTCCGTGCACCGACCGGTGCTTGCGGAGCTAGATGTGGGGGTGCCTGAGCTCTGAGGCTGGAGCTGGGCAGCAGTTGGGGTGTGTGATGTTGGGGAAAGTACGGGGGGGAGGGGAGGGAAGCAGGGGTTTGTGTGTATAGTTAAAGGGAGTTTGAGCTTATATGAGGAGCTACTGGACCGAGACGCCATCTGTGTCACGTGGGCAGTTGGGAATCGCTACATGGGAGGCAGGAAGAAACGCACTTGCCGTGGGAGACCTTAAGATTGTCACCTGGAATGTCAGGGGACTTAATAGTTATTTAAAAAGGAACAAAGTCATGTTGTACCTCAAAAGACAGAGGATTGACATTGCACTACTGCAAGAAACACACCTGACCCGGCACAAGCTGGAACTGGTGGGGAAAAAGTGGAGTGGCACGGTGGTGGGCTCCCCGTACTCTGCCTATGCCAGGGGAGTGCTAATCTGGGTAGCACCGCACGTTACGCTCAGTTACACGGGAGGAGGTGGACACGGAGGGCAGGCTGGTCATGCTCAGAGCCCTGGTAGAGAACAGAGAGGTTTGCATTATTAACACATATGCTCCCAACCAGAATGCTGCTGCATACTTCAGAACCCTTGCACTCGTCTGGGCACATGTGTGGGGGGAGCGATTATTTGGGGAGGGGACTTTAACTGTGTTCTCGACCCAAGGGCGGACAGGTCCAACGGTAAGATTGATCGGCCCACCCCGGCGGCCAGAGTATTACAGACATTGCTGGGCGACTTTGGGCTGGCGGATGTTTGGAGACTGAAATACCCTGATACCTCGCAGTATTCTCACTACTCTGCCCCACAGCACCTACACACGAGATTGGATTACTTCTTTGCCACGTCAGAGGTGGTGATGGCGACCACTCAAATTGAATATAGAGCGAGGGTCCTGTCGGACCACTCGCCCTTGGTGTTGACCTGGCAGTATGGCCGCCCTCGTGCGCGGATACCTACATGGCGCCTCCGTGCGGAGGCGCTTAGGGGCTCGGTCTTCAGGGAGGACATCAGGGAAGCGATTCAGCGGTACTTTGAGGTTAACACGGGCAGTGTGGATTCGGCTGGTACACTTTGGGAGGCATTCCAGGTTGTGTTGCGAGGGGACGCCATTTCCAAGTCAAGGGGCCTGCAAGGTGGGGTTCTGATAGAGCTAGAGAAGGCGGAGAGACAACTGGAGCGCGAATGCAGCAAGGCGGGAGGGGACGCAGATTTAGTACTTGAGCTGCAGCAGCAGTGTTCGGAGCTTTGGGAGAGGCTCTGTAACCTTAACTACAGAAAATATGTTGAGAGGCAGCATGCGGGTGGAGACAAAACTGGCCGCCTACTGGCATGGCTATATAAGAGAGAAACCCCTAGGCCCCCGATCAGGATGATAGTTAGAGAGGACGGGGAGGAGGTAGACACCCAAGAAGGAGTTAATGCAGCCTTCTTTGATTATTATAGAGCACTGTATGAGGACAAAGGGGGAGGAAATCAGGCAGAGATCAGAAACACATTGGAAGACATAGAACTGCCCAGGATTAGTGATGAAGAGAGAGAGGAGCTGGAAACACCTATTACACTGGAGTAACTGAAGGAGGTAGTGAAACGATTGCCCACCTGCAAGACCCCGGGCACAGACGGACTCCCGAGTGAGTTTTATAAAGTGTATAGGGCAGAGATACTCCCTCCGATGCTAGAGATGTTCAACGAATCTTTCGAGAAGGGTCGGTTACCGGAAACGCTCAGAGAAGCGCTGATAGTGCCGCTCCCCAAGCCTAACAAACCGAGACAAAGCTGTGGATCGTATAGGCCGCTGTCGATGCTGAACCAGGACAGCAAGATCCTGACGGCGGTCCTGGCCAATAGGCTACGAAGGGTCATCAGTAAACTGATACACCCGGATCAGACAGGCTATGTCCCCAATAGAAACATAACCCATAATCACAGGCGACTCCACCGGGTGATTGAAGAGGGGAACAGAAGTGATGAAGAGATGGTGGTAGTGTCCCTAGATGCAGTTAAAGCATTTGATTCAGTGAGGTGGCCGTGGTTGCTGGCGGCCTTGGAGGGGTACGGGTTTGGGCCTGGCTACGTGGGGTGGGCGAAACTGCTGTACAGCGAGCCACTGGCCAGGGTGCGCACAGGATCAGTGATATCCAAAAGGTGGCGACTCAGTAGAGGCACCAGACAGGGATGCCCCTGGTCTCCGATGTTGTACATATTGGCCCTAGAGCCCCTAGCGGTGTACCTCAGACAGCAATATGACTTGGTTGGCATCGAGGTGGGAGGAGAGAACCATTTGATATCCCTATATGCTGATGATCTGTTATTGTACCTGAAGTATCCGGAGGAAAACCTCCAGTACATTTTAGAGGTCATGGAAAAGTATGCGGAGCTGTCCGGCATATCGGTTAATCCCGGTAAATCGAGCATGTTTCCACTGGGGAGCTTCGCAGGAGTCCCTCTGGAACGATTGCCGGTGTTGACCGTGCCCTGGGCAAATGAGTCCTTCCGCTACCTCGGAATTGATGTATATCATACTGTGAAGGAAGAACACTTGCACAATACCGAGGCGGCTGTGAAGAAAATCCGCGAGACTATGCAGTTTTGGGAGAAGCTGCCGTTGGCAATGATGGGCCGGGGGGCGATGCTCAAAATGGTGGTCCTGCCTAGGCTTTTGCACTTTTTCAGTAACATACCATACCTGATACCCAGGAAGTTCTTTGTCAAACTTGACGGTGTATGCAGGGACTTCCTGTGGCACGGCATCCGCAACAGGGTGGCCCTGTGGAAACTGCAAAATTTCCATGATAGGGGAGGCATCAAGCTGCCGAACTTTGAGGCCTATTATGTGGCCAGCCAGTTGCAATACGTGACTAAATGGCTCTCTGACGAGGAAACTCCTGAGTCTAGGCTGGTTGGGCGGGACTGCGCCCCGTTTTACCTAAAAGAGATTGTCTGGGTCCCTAGATCGGACTTGCATGGACGCCCAAGTATGTTGCTGCTGGGGTGGAGAATTTGGCGCAGAGCTTGCCAGTTGATAAAGAGCCCGTGCCAGTGTTCCCCACAGGTGCCACTGGTCGCCTTAACTATGGGGGACAGCCAGTTTAGGAAAATTATCAGGACATACTGGGAATCGGTTGGGCTGGCCACATTGGGAGACATATGGCAGGATGGGGCCATTAGGGAATTCAAAGACCTGGGAGTAGAAACAGGGCTGCACGGGGGCCAATATGTTACGTACCTAAGGTTGGTACAGATCATCCGAAAGACTTGGCCGGAGACGGTGCTGGCGGAAGATCCGGACGCACTGATCGGAACGATATATGATATATCAGAGGGCGGACATGAGATCTCTAGATTACATGAGGTGGTGATGACCAGGGTGGGGAAGGACTTGATGGATTTGAGGCTGGACTGGGAAGCGGAAGTGGGGGCGCAGTTGACTGATGGGATGTGGGAACGGGCCATGGGATACCATAAGAAAGTGTCCAGGAATGCTAGATTGCAGCAAATACAGCTATACATTACGCACAGAGCATATATGACCCCGAAGAAAATAGCCAAGTTTGCGAACGCAGGTAGACAAGCATGCCCGAAATGCGATGAAGAAGACGCAGACATGACACATATGTTCTGGTCCTGCCCAGTGATTGAAGGCTTTTGGGGGGAAGTGGCACAGAAATTAGCAGATAAGGGGGTCCTGCTACTCGTTGACACGGCCTGGGCCTGCCTCCTGGGAGGGTTCCCCAGACCACGGAACACCAAACATCTCGGGAAACTGAGAGACCTGGCGTATGTACTTGCTAAGAGGAGGATAGCCATGAGTTGGAAGCAACGCCATGGGCCAAGAATAGAGATATGGTGGCGGGACCTGCAGAAGTGGGCGGAGGCTGAAACAGTGGTATGGCAGGAAGCGTGTAGCAATTGCGGGGAAGAAGATGTGGGCAACCTAGCGGCCTGGAGGATGTTAATTACGGGACTGTTTGGCACGGAAATGGACCCTGCTGCTTCTGAGGGAGGCGATGCCCGGCCACACCAAGTGTACACAGAACTGTAAGGTTGATAAGCTCTTGGGGGGGTGGGGGGGGAGGTTTGAAGTGCAGTAACATGGGATTAACTGATGTTTACGGTTGTATTGCATAATGCTGCAAGTTTGGTTTGTATTGTTTTATTTTGAAAATAAAAAATATTTAAAAAAAAAAAAAAAGGATGTCCAGCCAAGCCAGGGCCTGATCGGTTAGAACATACTTCATTATTTGTTAATGTGTGCCCAGTGGGTTTAGTTATTTGTGCATTTGTGTGCCTTTGTATGCTTCAACAGTGCCTTGTGGCTGCATTCAAATATCAGCCCCAGAGTTTAAAAGGACCTCTATACAGTCAGTGTATCGCTTACTCTTGGGAATGATCCAATGAGTCCATGGACTCTGCACTCTGTGAAACGTGTAGGGCTGCTGTGGGTTTTTTTCTCAAATTTTCCGTCCTTCCACCTCAGTTTTAGACCGGTTTGGCCTCTTGGCTTAGGAGGAATGAGACAAATCCTCATCAGTGCCAGACTGGTGGACTGGTCATGGGTTTTCGGTCTCTGAAACCATAGTTTATTGGTCTAAAATGGGACTGCCCCCCTAGGCTTACCCCAATATAGTCTACCCCTGCGAGTGCCTTGCCACTGCGGGGCATCCCCATCTCCTGTAGCTTTCCCTTTCTTTGGCTCACGCTCTGGGTATTTTTCTTCCTCTATTGGCGAAAGCCGTCGCCTATGTGGTTTACCACTCTTTTTACCTTGAAACAATCCCATTCATTTTGAAGGTTTCCCTTCCTAATGCATCGCCTTGTCTGGCTTATTATCCTTGTTAGCCTTCTTCTGTGTCTCCGCAGGTCTCCTGCCTAGTGATAGAAGTGGCTGTCACTAGGTCCCCAAAAGGCTCCCTTTTTTTCTGCTCATTTAACTGACAATTTTCTATGAAATTCTAACCTAGCAAGCTAGCCTTTCAAGGTAGAATTATGCTCTCACCCATTTGATAATTAATGGATGCCATGGACAAGCCTAGGTTCCTGGCGGCAGCAGCACCCTGTGTTCCCATAATGTCTACCAATATTGATGCTAGCGATGTGATAGACAGTGTGCCTATCAGCTGTAATTAAAGCCAGCTATAAATTGCGATCCAGCTGTCACAGCTTGCTAAAGGCGATGTGGAGCCAGAGGGAAGGAACATGGCTAGTGCCCTGTGCCTATGCTGTGGTGTACGCTGGGGATAGGCGGCTTGCAGCGGTCCTAGCTTTTCAGAATACCACTTGGGTATGTCCTTATTTCTGGAAGGGCATGACTCTTCTATAATTCTCAATGTCTGAAGCCGCACTCCTGCATCAATCTTTCCTTGTGGCTGTTGAGCAGGCGCTATGCCATGCTGCGCAGCATATAACAATGCAAGGTTATGCACAGTGTCAAAATGTGCAGGCAGTAGTTGACAGTCTAAGAATGGGCCTCTGGTTTGGATGAAACCGGGCTACAAATTCTAGTGACGAGTTGGGGGTGGCTAACCGTCCACGTCGGTTCCGAAAGCGCCTAAAGAGCCTCCTCCTTGCTTCCGCTTTCTCCCCGCCCCTCCCCCTTCCCAGCCGATCTGTTCTCTCTTTGCATCGTGTACCTGGCCTACCCTGTGTCTTCCGGGCCTAGGCAGAACAGTCCCCAAGGACCCCAAAATGCTACTGTTGCATACTAGCAGAGAATTGGAGGGGACGAGATGGGAAAATAAATAGCAATTGCAGCAATGGTGGTTTAAAGGGACTTGGCGGTTAAGTGAGGTTCCAGAGACATGCAGATGATAACTGGGAAGTGGGCATGGAACATTGTCTTAGCATGGAAACAAAATCACATATCGAACTAGAGGGATGCAAGGGAAAGAATTGAAAAAATGGGGGAGATGGGAAGAAAGTGCAGGGTAAGGGAGGGTGGTGCATGTACTGCTGAAGAGTGACTGTCTTGGGAGCATTAGGAGGGCAATCATGATGCAGGGTGGGATTGAATTCGGGAGTCACGCGTGGAGTGCGGGGAGTGGGGGGGAATTCCCATTGTGCACGTTACTAACGTTTTGGGCATTTGTTTTAATATGAAAAATGTTTAAACAGTTTAAAAAAATGTTCTTTAAAAATCCGTCTCTGGGCCCAGTTTGCACACTTCAATCTGCTTTCAAGCCGGTTCAACCACTTAAAGTCACTTTGAGCAACTACAAGCATGCCTCGATCCGTGTCGTTCACCAGCCTCGTCCCAATGCAGACCTGTGCTACACTACGATTGGCTAAACACGCAGATTGGGAACTATTCATAAACTGGCTGGTTCGCTTAAAATATTACCTTTTAAAGCTTGTGATGGATTCAACGCGATTTGCCCACATCAAGACACTTTTTGATCCAGAGTCACGAGGTTTCTACACTCAAGATAGGAAATTGAAAAGAAACGCATATGAAACGGGTATGGGGTCACCAGCAACAGAACATCAGAGTGAGGGGCAGAATGGTGCAGCAGTAGTTGTCATGACGAGTTTATATGGTTTGTCCAGGTTGGAGTTTATTAGCATCATTTACCCAACTCTATGCACAGACGTGGGGATTAGCGTTTGCCATTTACACAGGGTCTATGGACACCCATCGATTTTAGAAGTCATGCCAGGAATGAACAGGTACTATGGTTGAAGGTGCCATTTTATATACTAGTTATTTACACTACGATCTTTTAATAAATGCCTGGGTGTTGATCAATAGAATTAAACGCTTGTAAGAAAAAAAAAAAAAAAACAAAAAAAAAAAACGAGTTTTAGTGCTTAACAAGATTTGTTTTCCACTAAAGATTCATCTTTATTTTCCCTTTCCTGTTCCCATCTTGTGTAATGTTCGTGTTTGAACCCAACGTATCCACCCAATGATTGGCTCTACAAATTGATGCATTTGAAACTCATTTGGTTTAATAATGAAAATCGGCCCTAACATTATGGTAATCAATGGGATATCATGCACTCATTGTATTTTGCAAAATGACGGGCTGGTGACGGTGGCTGATTACATGCATTACTTAACGTAATAGCATTTCTGATGATTTTATCTGCTTAGATTCACATGCTGTGCATATGGTCCGACATCCAGTGATAACCACGGAGTATTGAATCTTGTATTTCGGGGACCGAAAGGGGACGTCGGCATAGGTGTGTCTGTAACACTATCCCCATCATGACGTGTGGTGTACCCAAAATCCCTCATGCGTCGAGGTTCCTCTGATTGTATTATTTTGGCCATGAGTGAGCCTGAGGCTATAGTGAGTGAGTACATAAAGAGAGAAAGTATTAAGACGTCTATGTTCCTTCCACCCCGAGTGGGGTGGTAAGGAGGGCGCATGTGAATCTAAGCAGATACAATCATCAGAAATGCTATTACGGTAAGTAATGCATGCCTTCTGATGCTTGTTAATCTGCTTAGAATCACATGCTGTGCATAGACAAGCGAGCAGTACCCGGAGGTGGGTTGTGAGAAGGAACACTAAAGAAAAGAGGTCTTAGTACTGCTGTCCCACCTGAGAATCAGACCTAGAACTCCAGGTTGCCGCTTTGCAAATGGACTCGAGAGGAACATTTGCAATGAATGCCCGAGTGCCTCGAGTAGAATGTGCTCTAGGCTTGAAGGGCAGTTCTCTCTTAGCAAGAGAGAAACAGTGTGAGGCATTTGACAATCCACCTTGAGATAGCTGATTCAGAGACAGGATCCCCTTCTCTACCAGCTGCCACTGAAACGAAGAATTGTTTAGTCTTCCTTAGTGGTTTAGTTCTTTCCAGGTAAAACATGACGACTTCCCTGCGCACATCTAGTGTGTGAAGGCTTCTTTCGGCCATCTTAGTAGGGTTCTGGAAGAAAGTGAGTAGTTAGATTGATTGGTTCACATGGAACTTTGAGATGAATTTAGGCGCAAACCTGGGATGTGTGCGCAGAACTACCTTATCTTTGTGGACTTTAACAAAGGGGTCTAGAACAGAAAGCCTGTAGTTCGCTAACCCTTCTGATAGGTCTTTCAGACTTGCTTTATGCATAGGCTCAAAGGGAGCTCCCATGAGCCTGGTCAAAACCACATTCAGATCCCATCCGGGGGGTGAGAGATGGGAGGATAAACCCTCTTAATCCCTTCCATAAAGGCTTTAATCACCGGTATTTTCCACCACAATACCCTTTGTTGTGATGTGGTGTAGGCTGACGGAGTAGCCAGATGAACCTTTTGGGAATTGAAGACTAACCTAGTGTCCAACAGGTGGGTTAGATACAGCAAAGTGTGTGAGGGTGAGCAATCGATGGGATTGACACCCTGGGAACTGCACCAGATGACAAAACGTTTCCACTTGCTGGCATAGCAATAACGTGTATTAGGTTTTCTCGCTTCCCCGAGTATGTCCATGCACCTCTGAGGGAGTTGCAGGTGTCCAACCTCTAGGATCTCAGGAGTAAGGCTGCCAAGTTCAGAGTTTGTGGACATGGGTGTAGGGTCACCCCTACGTCCTGAGATGTTGTACGGGCAGGGAAACTTGACTGGTGGAGAGAGGGACATTTCCATTAGGTGAGAGAACCAGGGTTGGCGGGCCCACATGGGGGCCACCAGTATCATGGCAACTGGTTCCTGGTGCATCTTGTGCACTATCTTGTTGAGAAGGGGAGTCGGGGGGGGGGGGGGGGAGAAAGGGGTCTCGTAGATAAATTTCCCTGATCATGTTATCCAGAGACCGTTCCCCTTGGATCTGTTCTGGGGGTACCTGGAGGCGTAGTCTTGGTATTAGGCGTTCTCCTGAGTAGCCAACAGCTCGATATCTGGGAAACCCCATTCTGCGAAGACAGACACAATGTCTTTGTGCAGTCGCCATTCGTATTCTTCGGCAGAGGGAAATCTCTGCCGAGTAAGTCTGCTAGAAGATTGAGTTCCCCTGGAACATGTTGGGACAACAGAAACATCTTGTGCCTGAGAGCCCATATCCAAATGTTCTGGGACAGCTTGGATAGCCCTGGAGAGTGAGTGCCCCTGTTTGTTCAAGTAATACATAGCTGTAGTGCTGTCCGTTAGAATCAGCACCCTTGCAGTTGCACCTGAAAGGCTTTCAAAGCCTTGAACAGCACTAACAGCTCCAGTAAGTTTATATGGTTGGACACTACTTGAGGAGACCAAACTCCGTGTGCTGTCTGCTGAAGCAGATGAGCTCCCCACCCTGTGTCTGTCGTGAGTGGCTTCCACTGCAGGGGGGGTGAAGGTCTTCCCCTTCAAGAGGTTTTCTCTTGACCATCACTGCAGAGAGAGAAAGAGGACTGGCGAGACAATTACCAGATCTTCCCATCGTCCGCTGGCCTGACACCACTGGCTGTTGAGCCACTCTTGCATGGGAGACATGCGCAGCTGCACGTGGGGAACCAAGTATATGCATGACGCCATCATCCCTAGCAAACTCATGGCTTTGCGTACCGTCATCTCCCGACTGGCTACATATTGAGGGATCTGAGAACGCATGTTCTGAACCCTCTCGGAGGGGAAGACGAGGCAGTCTTCTGTCCGAATTAGAGCTCCCAGAAATTGTTTTACTTGGCTGGGGACTAAACTGGATTTCTTTTTGTTGATTGATAAACCCATGCTGAAGAGGAGATCTACTGTTTTTTGGGTGTTCAAAAACAAGCGTCGAACGAATCCCCCGTGATGAGCCAGTCGTCGAGGTAAGGGTAAACTAGGAATGATAGTCTGGAATGACAGGTGTGCTGCTGCCACTGCCAGGACTTTGGTGAACACCCTTGGTGCCGAGGCCATGCCGAAGGGGAGTACCTGAGTTTCAGGTTTAAATCCTGATGTACGCAGCCAAGCGCGTCTTTTCCATAGGGTCCCTTGAGCAAGAGACCTGCCTGCAGTTTCCGCAGTGTCCAGGGTGTTCCTCACCACGATCTGGTTAACTAGTCTTCCCTCAGTTACATTGGAGAGGAGCTTTGACTTGACAGGTTCAGGGACCTCTTGGAGGCCTTCCTGGAGAAAGTTCTATTGGGCATCAGCATAGCTTGCTAATAGAGTAGTATTATTACCAACCCGTATAGTGTATGCGGCTGCTGACGTGACACGTTTGCCAAGGGCATACAGCCGCTTAGATTCCATGTCCGGTGGCGATTCCCCCGTGGCAAGGGGTACCCCTGCCCTCTTTCGAGTGGTAGTCACTACCAATCTCTGATGGCGTGCCCTTTGATGTATAGAGGGTCGGAAGGAGAAGGGCGAAATAATTTTTCGACTCTTGGGTTCACTGCCTGTGTTTGAGCAGGTGACACCAATGAGGGAGCTTCTCTTCTCTTAACAGAGTTAAGGAGGGGGATGGATTGACTCGCCGGGAGGTTTTTCTTTAATGATATCCTCCACGAAATCCTGCTCAGGTACCGCCTCGAGTGGCAATTTTAAAGTATTCAGCTGCTTTTTTCAACATTGAGTTCAATGCCATTTGGTCATCTACAGGAGATGCCTGGCAAGCCAGGGTGGACAGAGGAGAGTCTAGGCACAAAACATCAGAGTCCTGATCTTGCTGTGTCCATGGATCCTGAATTTCCTGCTGCGTTTCCTCCCAGTTGTCTGTAGTATCCTGTTGGTCTTCCTCATAGTTTTGCAGAAAAGCTGCTTCTTCATCATAGTTTATATGTGTCCATCTGGACCATGTCTTCCTGTTGGAAAACATGAGACTGATCTTCCTGAATTTGAAGGTTAGAGTCAACCCGGGCCCTTTTCAGGGAAGGATGATCATATCATCTGCTCCAGCCGATCCATACACCCTTTGATTTTTTTTCTGTAGTCCATTTAGAGGACCCAAACAGGCCTGCGTGAGGAGAAACAACGTTATCCGCCCTGCGTCGTCGCCGGGGTAAGGCCCACTGCCGCCGTAACTCTTCAGATGCTGCTTTCGATAGTCGCTGAATCGTCGTGAGACAGAGGCTCCGATGGTTTATTGGCAGGTGTAATACATTCCGAGGCGTTAGAGGGCCTAGCGGTTGGTTTTCCGGGTAGAGGCCTAGCTGTAGTTTTCAGGCCTACCGTGACCTTAGAGACCGAAGCGTCGGGCTCCCGCGCTTCGATGCATGTAGGTTTTGGAGTAGCACCCTTAGCTGTGTTAGGTTGCCCAGTCGCAAAATGCTGCTGTAGATGCGGGGAAGAGTTTGGATCTGAACAATCTGAGGGAACCGTCAAAGTTTTCTGGCGGCCCTGTTGGCGCTTTTGCCTTTTTCGATGAAGACGTCGAAATCGGCGTAGTGGTTGTGTGCTTAGTGCGCTGCGCTTGTACGCCCCCGTCACCAGGTGTTGTCCCTGTAGCAAGACCAGAGTCAAGCCTTAAAGGGTCGGGGATGGGTGTGGTGGACCTAGAAGCGTCCGCCTCAAGGTCTATAACATATGTAAGGGATGTTTGGTCATCCAAAGTACCCCCGTCACTTTCAGCGTGTGTGGCGGTGGGGAAGGGTGTTCCAAGCGTGACATACTGTACGCGGCCGACTGCTTTACACAGCGCTCCTTAAGAGTCTTCGGCCGAAGGAGTTTGCATGCTGCACACTGCTTCTCGCCGTGCTCTAGGGGGGGAGACAGACGTTGCACGTCCTGTGTTCATCCTTCCAAGGATATCTGACCCTACACTTAGGGCAGAATCTAAAAGGAGTCCTTTCCATAGCTAAAGGGAAGGATGACCAGACCAACAGGGAAAAGGAGGAAAGACATCCCGGCAATATAGCCACCCCAACCCCACTCTCCCTACTGTATAGGTCGACAAGAGGGCCCGACCACATGGAAAATCCAGCCGCCGGATCTTAGGTGCCGAAACCCACAGCCGTAGACGAATCCCCTGTAGTCTTTATCGAAGATGTTCTTGTTGGGCGAAGTAACTTAACAGGGAATAAACCGACAATTCGGTAAAGATAAACAATGTCTCTAGTAAGAGCTCCGCTATAGGGCGACCAGTTATCTGTGTGGAAAAAAACAATCTGAGGGACCTCTGCGCGTGAGGGATTTTGGGTACACCACACATCACGATAGGGATAGTGTTACAGACACGCCTATGCCGACGTCCCCCTTCGGTCCCCAAAGACAAGATGCAATGCTCCGCGATTACCACTGGATGTCGGACCATATGCACAGCATGTGACTAAGCAGATTAACAAATGGCTGTGTGTACTAATGTTACGTGGTGTAGTATTTTAACCGCGCAATTGGATTAAATCTGTCATTCTGGTGTTGAATACGATTTGGACATTTTCAGTTTCCTGTACATATATGACCCAGATGACTGTCACATGATTGTATGAAATGTTTGTATGAAATGTAGAGCCATTAGCCCGGAGGATGGACAGTGTTCGAAATGCATTGGCATTTATAGCTTGTTCTGGCAGAGGCTGCTTATTGTAGTCTTGTGAAGTCAAGACAGCAATATCAGGAGTACGAATTTATTAAGAAAGAAATAAGGCTTCCATTACCTTGAATTATATATATATCTTGTTTGTGTACTAGATCCAAGGGCATGCAATCCGTACCAAAGTTGTTCTGGCCTTGATCCACGGCGTTGGCCTGCTGGAAGCCATCGACAAATTCTGAAATGGTCAAGAACTGAGGAAGAGAGCCTAGGAGCCTTCCTCTATGCTGTTGAGACCCAAGCAAAAGCCTAAATTAGTTATATTCCACTGGCCTGCCATAAAGGGCCCTATTGACAACCAAGACTCCCGCTCTTCTACTTTTTTATAGCTCTTCATTCAACTGAACTTGGCTACTAAAATGATTGCCTGTGTGCCCTCGTCTACTAATCTTTCCTTTGCTCAGCTCAGTTACAGCTCGTTCCTACCCTTTTCATCTTTTTAACATCCGGAAAGGTGGACCTCTCCTTACCTTCAGTGCTACAAAGCTTCTAATTTCTTCCCCTCGATCATTTTACAGTTAAGAAAATTGGTCTTCCCACCGACTGTCTAGCGCCCCTCAAGTCTATTTTCAAATCCTCGATCCACCTCTTGTATTCCCTACCTATTTGTGACTCCCATTTCCCCTTCATTGACCTCTCTCCAGTGGCTACTTTTTCACTCTCAGCTTAAAATTGTATTTTCTCTGTATCTTATCCAAATCTCTTCATCGACGTGCTCCTATTCATCTTGCCTCTGTCGTTTCCTTCGATGTCCCCTCTCGCACTCTTCGTTCCCAAACCCACTTTTTCCAATTGTTCCTCGTCCCCTTTGAGCTTCCTCTCATTTCCACACTCTCTCTTCTGGCGCCTCTTTACTGTAATGCTCTTCCTCTCTCCCTCCAGTCTATTCAATCTTACCCCACCTTCCGGTCTGCCTTAAAGACTGTTAAGTCTTCAACCAGTCAATACACCCAGGTCTCGCCTAGCATGTAATGCACAAATGAAATATTTATTGTTTCTATAGGTTCACTATTCTGAGCGATATACCACTCATATCACACCCTTCTCAAAATACCCCCTAGGTCACAATGGACCAGGAATCAGGGTGGTTGGTAAAGGCAAATATGTATTAAAATTCAAATCAACATATGTTTTAATATATAAGGAGCAGCAATCACCAATGTGGTGACAATGCAAATCGGAAAGTAATAAGGCAACTGAATTCACTTTTTAGCAACACAGAATGTAAAACACAGAAAAGAACATTTTGGCTTGTTGAAGATAGTGTTTAAGTTAAGGTTTCCCCCTGCAAAGTCTTTAATTCACAAATGAGCAATTATACACAGATGTAATTAAGCAGCAGGTATTTAGGAATAAAAGAACAGTGTACAGGGTTTGAATGCAATCTTCCGTCCCAAAACAAGAGATAAAACATTTTTGGAACTTTTACACTTTTAAATTGACAGTTGAAAATGGCTTAGGAAAACAATGAAAAGTATGCAAAAATACAAATTGATATAAATTCCTATGGGAGCATCACTGAACAGAGCCTAAGCTACAATATGCGCAATAGTACACACTTAAGGTTGGAAATACTTTGAATGGGAAACATGTGTAAAACCTTTGCAAAAATGCAAATTCCCGCCTAATTTTCCCTAGGCGGTTTTAAGAAAACGGATCAAATACACTGTTTCTGGATGCTGTGTTAGGGATGTAGCTACAGGTCTTAGGTTTGACTCAGAGTTGAAATTAAGTCTAGCTATAAAATTGAAGAAATTATGCCAGTTTGAGCGAGAGGTGTTTTTGAAAATAAAGGCGCGATAATGAAAACAGAAATCAGTTTTTACAATGACAATTATGCTCAAAACCAGGGTATTCAGGCTGGTTACCAGTTTGAAACACAGTAAACTCCAGAGTGGTCCGCGGAAACCAATCCCAGCACCTCCGTGTCCGCCTTGGAGGACTCAGTCGGATTACCCGTGGGATGATTTTAAGGGTTTGGGATTTCACAAGTGAAAGGATTTTGAAGAAATTACTAGAACAAGAAATCAAAGCTAGGTTTCAAGACTGGTGTGACAAGATTACAAGTTCTTAAGTTAAAGAGAGAATGTGTTATAGATTGGAATAGGACAAATAAATATACTATGGGTTACTAAGATTCCTATTTATACTTACAGTCCACTGTAAATTAAGATTGGACCGTCAGGTTCTGGTCATCACGGATCGGGTCTACAGGCAGCAGGGCACCTCTGGTGGGATGGTCAGCTGGGCGGTTCTGGTCAATTGGACTGGATTGGATTGGCTCTTCTGGTAGCTGGACACTGTAGATCAGTGGAATGGCGAGTTTCAGCAGGCAAGCCGTAATGGTAGCAAGCCAGACTGGATCAGAATTAATTCCCTTAGGTTTGGGATGGTTCAGTATTTGGGCCCAACTGAACAAGAGTTCAGCAAATGCTGAGGCCTTGGCTTTTCAAAGAAGTCTGGAATCAGCTGCAAGATGAAGAATTCTGGAACAGGGCGCCACATGGAAATCAGGATATAGCCAGGAATCAGTGTGTCTTTGTGTGTTGCGAGGTTCCCTTATTTATCATGCCAAGTGACACTCAGTTTATGGTAGGGGCAGACTTACAAGCCACACCCACAAGGCTCTGATAGGTCAAAGGCACTTGCCTTTTTCTGGTTGGAAGCCAGAAAGGGCAGTCATTTTATGATGGGACTTGGGAAGCTCCCACAGTTATTAGGACCAAAATTGAACTTTCCCACAAATGCACATTTCTATCATTATGCCCTCGAATAAAATCGGACACATACATTACATATTTTGTGGGTTTCATTTACCACCAACTTCCATGTCGGTGAGAACTGGTGTTGTCTTTCTATTGAATTTTGTCCATTTTAATCAAAGATTTGGCCTAACAATTCCTAATTCAGTACATATCTGTGCAATCACCCCTAGAACACGGGTATACAATATTAGATTTGCAGCATTATAGTATTTACGCAATTAGTGTTTTTGAATAACTTTTGTCCCTTATACAGTACAGGGTTCAATCACGTCTTCAAAGAAAGAGCATATAATTAGATTTACAACTACCAACATTTAGATTTATCCTCCTTGTGGCAAAGTTAAGTCTTTAAAACTTAATTACAAATAGGCATTTAACCACCAAAAGTCCTTAGCAGTTTTCTTTTTCTTTTCTTTCAACTGGCAACAGCTGTAAATTTCCTTTGATCAGGGTGGGGATCCTCTTCCTTGAGAGGGACATTTCCTGCCCCTCCCATGTGGGGATGAGTGTTCAAGGCGGCCATTGTCTTTGGCTGGAGCCCAGACAAAAGTCTGATGAGTTCTTTGTTGGTAGTATGTGAAAACCTCCCAGCAGCAATTAGTCCTTCCCTGCCAGCAGTGAGGTGTTACCCATTCCCAGACTAAGGTTGTCAGATCAGAATTAAATAGTTAATTAACTCAATACTGGGTTTTAACTTTGAGTTGCCTACATCTTTCATTAAAACATAAGTGACAGTTTATAGGTGGATTTTGACATTTCTTACAGAATTAGGCATTTCAACAAAACATGCTTTAAAAAAACAGGCGATTTTGCACTTCCTTCCTGGGAAAAACACATTGCACTTCCTTCCTGGGAAAAACACATTGCACTTCCTTCCTGGGAAAAACACATTACTGAGTCTTAATTTAGATTTTTCTCTGCAGCACACATTTTATTCAGCAGCAGTTCTTTCCTTGAGTGCTGGGATTTGTTTTGCAGTCTGGATGTATGCATCCAGCCTTTGTTTGAAGTTTGTCTGCACAGTTGAAATTGTTACATGTCATTTTAGGTGCATTTTTCCTGTTTAACTGAAAACAATGTTGAGCTTGTTTTTCATGAGATACATTTCTTAGCTGCTGTCAGTCACTGAGGCCTGGCTCCTCTGAGCCGCACTGATCTGCAATTCTTAAGGATTCACTGGAAAATAAATAGATCTAGCGCCAAAAACAGCACTTTGAAGGTTGCAAAGCTACATTTTAAAAGGCATTTTTGAATTTCAGAACACTTCTGCTGCCTTGCTCCATGTTGAATGTAACAAAGCCCACTGGAACGCTCCTGCAGTGATGACTGTTTTCACCCCCACTTTGACTGTGTGTGGCAGGGGTGCAGCCTTTTGTGGTTGTGACCCAAACGTGGTTTTGCAGATTTTGCGCGCACAGGGGTTAGCGCATCCATTGTTGGCCGTTTCTTTCCCCATTTGTAAATTGATGCAGTGGGGCACATTTGAATGGGTCAAAATATCCCACAAGACCTTCTTACTTGTGCCTTTTATATTGTAAGCTTCACTGTAAACTAGATTGTTTTATTGTAACCACTTGCTTTTTTTTGTTTAATCATTTTTATGTATTTATTAACCAAAGGATAAACAGAAGATTGCCATGCACTAGAAGATGATCAATGAAGGTCACTTATACAATTCCATTATATATGTATACAATAATGGGACAACCAGGAGAGCACAGAACACACTAAGGAGGAGACAGGAGGGACGGGGGAGAGAAACAAAAGGTGCATCATGAATTGTATAATAGGCTTCCAAGTTAATCAATTGAAAGGTACAGAAATATGAGATGAGGCAGAACAAGCAAGTTTATATTATATTGAAAACAATATTTATGAACCATGAGCTGACATTGTGATAGTCTAAATAAAAGGGGACCATTTCAGGTTATTTGGGTAGTTTATCCATTCTGTGTATATGACAAGATGTTATTAAACCAATTTTTGCATGAGGTATTTTGAAGGTATTTCCGAATAGTAGAAACTAGTTTGATGATGATGGCAATAAGATCATATAGCGTGGAAGATATTGGATTGGGGGTGGGGAGGAGATAAACCTTAAACTGCAGTGCTGCCAAGAAAAATATTCGTTAAAAAAATAAAAGGGGGAATATGAACTTTACAAATAGTCATTATGTAATTCCACACATTTTGCCATAGCCGAAAAACATAGGAACAGTCAGAGAACATATGCCTATATGAAGTAGGGGTGTACCGAACTTCGGCTTCGAGTAAGTATTGGGCCAAATTCCGGCTGAAAAAAAGCTATTCGGCTCCAGCCGAATAGTTTCTTGCTATTCGGCTCTTGCCAAATACTGACACTCTCATTTGAATACAATGCAACATGAACTCAGAAATGGAAGTAGAGACTAGAATTAGACCAGACAAATTGCTATCACACAGCTGAAAAATATATTATATTGTAATCTGTTCTTTAGGGCATGTTTTGTTACAGATTCCTAGACATAAAGGTGCTGATCTTTTATACTAAGACTGCAACAATACAGGAAAATCTTTTCTTTTGGCGAATGTTTATATGCAATGTGCACTTTTTCCAGTTGGAAAACACAAACTGAAAGACATGTGCATAGATACTTTCAGTTCCTGTCAGGTCACTTCCCATTGCGTATGTCATAGATCCCCCCCCCCCTCTTTTTTTAAGGGCTAGAGTCCTGAGTTGAACATTATCTGAAATTTTATAAGGAAATTATAAGTTGCATAAGTTTGTGCATTGATGAGGAGTGGCTAGGCTAAGTGAAAAGTGAGCAGCATTTGTTTGGGTGGGGTCAATAGTTGTGAGATGGAGTTAACGCATTTCAGATTTCCTCTTGACTTGTGTCCTGCATGAGCCGACATGAACCATTTTATACATTTCTGTGAGAGCTGCAAAGACGTTTCGAAACTCGACCGCATCGACTTTGCAACTGGATAGAGAATGCAATGCATCCGATTCGCAAAGGAAGTCCTTTTGCATTTGTGAAGCCTTCTACTTTAACTGCCACTGAATATGCAACAATCCTCTGTACATTTGGTCCCTTCATTTTGGTTAAATCTGCTTTATTTCTGGATTTTATGCTTTAAAGATGATACATTAATTACAATGAAGAGAAATACAAGTATAGAATGCATTTAAAATGGTGCTTTGTTTTTTTTAATAAGTGTTTTTTGAAGTTTGGAACATGATTTCTTAAATAAAGCAACTATTCGGCCTCCTATTCGGCCGAATAGTTGACAAACTATTTGGTATTCGGCCGAATACTAAATATGCTATTCGGTGCAGCCCTAATATGAAGCTAGAGAATTTCCACATGACTAACCGTTTCCATCAATCTGGAGTTCAGATTTTGTAATAAAGGCTCCATCCTCTTGTCTCGGGAGGATAGCTCAGGGGCAACGTGCTCGCCTTGGAAGCAAGACACGGAGCGCCACAGGTTCGATACCCGGGTCCGCGCTTAGAAACCTCTGGGTATTAAGCGTGTTATAAATAACCCATCATATCATATGCATAAAGAATAGAAGGTTTTGGGCGATATTGGCTGATGTGGAGACTCCCGTTTATAGACCACAACAGGGACCATGTATTATCAAAAGTGGTGCAACAGTCATTTTCCCCAATGCATCTGAACCCTCCATTTCAATCTATGCAATTCTGTAGTATTCAACAATTTATAAAGTTTGGCAGCTTTGATATCAGGAGTAGTGGAGAGCAACTGAAATGTTATGGTATCGGGCATTAAGAAAGGGTTATGAGCTTGAAGACCATCAGGGCATGCGTGAACCAATTTATTGTAAAAGGTCAGCTCTGACAGGGGCAAAGAGAAGGATCTCCTAAGATTTTGAAAAATGATATGTTACAATTTGATACCTTTGGTGAGCCAGCCCTTACAAAAAAAGAAAAAAAAAAAAAAATCTGCTATGTATAGTGACTGATTTGGTGTACCACAGATAGGGAGAGAGGTCTTGGGAGGGGGATTTGAATGATGGAAAGAGGAAAACTCTTAACGCAGATATAGATTTAATGGGGTCAGAAAGAATGGATACTGTGTGATGGTATATAAAAATGATAAATATCATGAGGACAAGCCATTTGTTTTTCAAGTGTACACCAGGATGGGAGGTCATTGAAGTCCGACAAGGAGTACCAGAAGCTAGTCTGCTTAAGTAGGAAGGCCTAATGGGGAAACCGACTCCTTGTTCAAAGGACGTTTTGAGTTTGTTCAGAGCAATTTAGATTTTCCTTTTCCACAAAGAAAAAGGAGTAGAATGAATGGATTTGAAAAAAAGTAGTAGGAAAGTGGATGGGAAGCATTTGTAGAATATATAAGATAACGGGGAGGTAGCGGTTACCTGGAATCCACAGGAGCGTAATGGCTTCTGACCCCCTTTTGGTCTGCTAACAGGAGCTTTGGAAATTCCTTTTCTGTCAGGAAAGAAATACATGAAAGGAGGCGCTATAAAATGAGCGGATATTATGACTAAGGATTCTATGTCTATCTTCTCCCTAAAACCGAGACCAAAAATATCCTCACGTGTGTTTTATGTTTTGATAGCTCCCCATCATGTATCATACATGGGTGTGTAGATATAAATGGCTCTGAAGTCTGGATGGCATAGCCGCAGGAAGACTGAGGTAAATTTAAAAGTTCACAAGTCTCTTGGAATGAACCATTGAGCAAGTTATTTCGCTTTGTCTGAAAAAATGAACGTTTTCTATGTTGCAGAGATCTCTCATGCTAACTAAATAGGTCTTTCTTAGGGAGATTCTTAAAGAAATAAGACTTCAACTGAAGGGTTCATAGTACAAGGAAAATCATTTTAACACCTTTTAACAATGAGAGTTGGATCACAGACTTGCAAAATGAAGCGCACAGTAAATGAAGAGGTTACTGTAGCTTAGAAATGAATTTTGCCTGAAGAATGGTTGTGTGTGTAATCATGAAGTGAGCGCTAACTAGCGTAAATTAGACTTGACGGAGAAAACTGCTACAACCTACTTCAAAGCGCGGTTATAAACTGTGAGGAAAATAAACTCTGGCGCTTCAGGTACGTATGCTTTAGAAATTAGTTTTTCTCTTACCTGGTAATGTTCATGCTTTTAACTATGTACTTTTGTCTGTAGGACTTCCGAATACGGAGATAACCCTCGGAAGATGATACGGTTACGAGCAAAGCCTGCTGACTGAAGAGGAACTGTGATGAAAGGAAATCTTGAATTGGAAAGCTGCAGTCATGTAACTGGTCTGCGGTCGATAGATATTCTGTAGATTCTTTGAACTAGTGATATTTCTTTAGTTTTCACAGGTTCTGTGAGCTGAGGCACCGGCAGCGTTACACCGCTGTCAGCGGATGAAAAGCAAAGCGTGCGTTAAGGCGCTATATAAATAGCGCATACAAACCCAGAGTGCCCCATTTTATTACAAAGTCTTTGTATCCTGTGCCTTCTCTTACAGGTCTAGCCTAATAGTGGTGTGTATTTTTAGTTTAAAGTCTCCTATTTCTAACCTTGGTTGGACATTCTTTTATTTTGCTACTACATTAGTATTGTTTGGACAGCTTGTGTGCTAGTTTACATCCCTCCTGAAGAGTACAGCCTGCCCTCGACCCATGTTACCACAAGAGGCGAAGTAAGCATTGTCGGGCAGTGCCAGTTTCACTTTTATGATTGGAATGATTCTGATTTCGTAGTAGTTTGGGGAATGTATCCTGGTTCAGTAGTAGTTGGGGCTGAGTAAATCCACTCATCACTGAACTCCTGAAGAGCAGTAATCTATTTGTCACAGGCCTCAACGCGTGTGCATGCAAGCCTTTTGTCAGAGTTTCTGGAGTTTGTAGCTCGCTGTAAATCAGCAGACTATCCAGTGAGTAATAGTCGATTTGTGCACCAACTGACTGCAGGAAATGGTAGCAAACAAAAAGTACCAGAAAAGAGGACGTTTCTAGTCCTTTCCAGAGGACAGACTGCCTGTCTCAAAACCAAGCACTAGAGTTCTTTCTGCCTCCGAGGACCGTTTAGGAAAGAATGTAGGAACAGCTCTTCCGATTTAGGAGAAGCAGACAACTTTCGGGCAAAAGGAGTAATGCATACACAGGGCAACATTGTCCTTGTGGAACTGCAAGGGATCAGAAATGCAAGGCAGACAACTTTGTGAAGGTTTCTCAAAAGATGCAATTTTTATTAAACTCAAAAAGGTTTGATAATTGCCTAACAAGGATTTCCCTACCTATAAAATAAGATAAAGGAAACACTTAAAAAAGATTGTCCCCAACACATGTACATTCAATTAACCAATAAGGTAATACATAACAGTTTAAACTGAACAAAAAGATGAACATTGCTCTGCAAGACTGAATAATAGTTCCACCTTGTAATCTGGG
The DNA here is from genome assembly GCF_040938575.1 of Ambystoma mexicanum. Taxonomy (NCBI): domain Eukaryota; kingdom Metazoa; phylum Chordata; class Amphibia; order Caudata; family Ambystomatidae; genus Ambystoma; species Ambystoma mexicanum. The sequence goes on from NC_090924.1 coordinate 1,003,184,907, forward strand.
TGAATTCACCATTCCCCACATTCAATCAGGATTTCAGTCAATAGTCCAAAAGGATAAGGAAATCCAGTTATATTAAAATTCAAAACAATGTTTCTCTTCCCTGATAAATCTTCCACTTGTGATTAACCAACAGCTTTGCAAGTCTCTTGTCTCTCCACTAATGGTAGACACCACACCTTCTTGCCAACCAATGGGTATAATGCCACAAGGTAGGTCAACAAAATTACTTCTGAAGATGATTCTGCGTTAGTTCAGAATGCACTTTCATCAGCAATTACTTCTTTGCAACAAAAAAGGAGGTACTTACATAGTGCAATTTGGTCTACAAAAATACTTCTGTCAGGACGGTTCTGTAAATTGTTCATAATGTTGATTAGTCAAGATTCATCCACAGCATTTAATCACGAGCAACAGTTGCAGCAATACCACAGTGTTTCAAAGAGTTCTGCCTCGTCTACTCGCCTGCCAGGCCTACACTACAAAAGGTCCTTTGTCCTGGTGCACTCTCCTGCAACTACAACTACTACAAGTGATTATAATTATAAAATGTTCTTTTAGAACACGCTTAATACCAGAGATTGGTTTCCGAGTGCGCGATCGGGATTCAAACCTGTGTTGCGCTGCATGGTCTTGCTTCCAAGACCAACGCGTTGCCCCTGAGCTACCCTACTCACCGGGGTACTTTTGTGGTACTGTTCAGATTTATATAATTTCTAAAGTTCTTCTGCAACTTTTATGTTGACTACTTTGTGTGGGAAAACAAGACACATTGGTGCAGTTTATTCCACACGTGTGATCGCAATATGCAATGCAGACTAGGCCCCTCTCCTCCAGAACATCTACTGTCATAAGGGTAGCCTTCCTGCCACTCCTGTTCTCCCACTCTGATTTTAACCAACTGCCGATACTGGATTTCTCCCAGTCTTGCTTCTTTGGCTTAGACAATGCGTGTTCAGGTCAGTTCTTTCTGTTGCTTCCGTTTCTCTTGTACAAAAGGGTATATACACACACAACTGATTGTTTAACTTCTGTTGGGAAGGAGAGCAAGTCTTCCAACCCACCCCCCACCCCAGGCGATTCCGAATGACAAACAAAACACACAGAGCAGGTGGTAGGAGGGCGTGCACGCAAGTGAAGTGTGCTATGCTATGATTCCAAGGCCCACACATACCACAGTACCAGCCAGGCCCAGACAACCGACCAACCATAAAGCTGTAAGACCACTGATCGATCAAAAAGATCAGAAAGCAAGGCGATCTTGCCTTCACATTTGAATTATGCAATTTGTGCTGCGAGGTGCCGAGGAGGGACGAAATATAGCCCAAAACAAGGGTGCAAGACCATGGGAGATTGCTGACGCATCAGGGAATGAGTGAAATATGAGAGTTAGGATGACCTTGGCTCTCCCCCTGGGCCCATGTCCGTCTGCAAGCTGCATCATTCTAGAGTAGCATTAACCAATTACTTACCAGGCCCCGTTTTTCCATGGATGCCCAACCCAGCAGCCACGCGGACAGAAATGTACAAGGCTGTAACCAATGGCCTAGCATCCCACATGGAGTGGGCTTCCTATGTTTAGGGTCCAACCAATCACGCAGATTCACTGTATGTCATGATTTCACTGATGACTTGTACCTTCATACGGTTCAGCTGATGCAGTTTTTGGCAGTACGTTTGGTGGCAGCAGAAATCTTTGCTGACAATTATTTTGTGTATGAAGCAGTGTCTTGGGCCTTTGTCCCTAGCGGGTTGTCTTTTTTCTGGTATGAGCGTGCAGGGGCGTGCCTTCACTTCCCCCTTTTTACTTGCCAATATTAGTTCTCTTCAGCTTCATTCACCATTGCCCTCTTCGGCATTGGCAATTTGTTGGCTTAGGTTTTTATAAATATCGACCATGGATGCTGTTGGCAATTTTTCTGACCTTTAGGTTTACAATAGTTCTGCCACTTCTTCCCCTTTGTATCAACATGCTACTTAAAACAAATATCTTAGCCTTTTACCAGTTCGATTTTTACAGCATCTACTTTTCTATCACTTAGTTTTCTTTGCATCATTTCAGCATTCAAAAAGGTCCTTGCACGTCTAACAGGCAATTACGGAGCACTCCGGGATCATAGTATTCAAGTGAACTCACAAGGTCTGGCTTGCGCATCCACTCACTCCGCTGCCGATGGGCTCTCGGCGTGTTCTGCTGTACGCGGACTGGAAAACCACCTTGGTTAGTTTCCTTCATGCCGTGTCTTTCAAAAATTGGAGCGGTCTCTTCTCCACAGGCCGTCAGGTGCTCGCCTAACACCCAAGCCTGTCCTGCTTTGAGGAGAACGTTCCCACTTCCCACTACACGAACTCTGCAATCATCCTCAGGGGGTGAGAGGGGCACTCTCACAATAAACGATTCCTCCCGAGCAAACTACACAGTCCCTGAAAGGAGAGACCCTCACATAAGCATCTGTACACCAAAAGTCAGCAGTTCCGGCGTCCCTGCTTCCCTTCAGCTGCAATCTTGCCATGGAGTCACAGCAATCACTCCACCTACTACTACTACTACTACTACTGCTGCGGCTACACCACCTCATAGCCTGCACCTGAGGGGGCTTTTTATTCCTCCCAGCTTCCCTGAAGTGTGGGTCATTACCATTGATAAACTGCAACTTGCAGTTTTGTGCCTCGGCAGCCCTTTTCTTCGACCCAGTACTTTGGGCATTGTGGGACATAAGAGTCCACAATGTCAAATCAGTTTCAACTTCAAATTTTACAGCATTCAAACAGAAGGGTAGGCTCGCTGGAGAACTTATAAAAAGGGTTTCTCCATTCCTCTCGACCTGTTTCTCTTCCTCCTCCACCCCCCCTATGTGATCCTCCTGCAGACCACCACCCCCAGGGTCAGTAGAAGGAAGAGTCTGCCTTTCCCGTACCACGCAAGAGGTATCTCAGGTTGTAGTTTGAGCGGGAACATCCAAATTCATCACAGGAAAACTGCCTGAGGCTGAAAGCTCCTGTAGTTCCCCCACAGGTCAGGTAGAAGTGACCCTCACCAAGAAGTCGGTCTTCCGTGAGACCAAGGCAATGCCAGGTGATGCCATGGGCTGCGAAAACTATACTCAGAGCCCACATAGTGTGTAGAGCTCACAGGGGGGAAAACAGCAAATGGTCCCTCAAAATACTGCTTAATGAGACAGCTTGGTGACATGGAGTCATTAGTGCTCAGACGCCCACCGCAGAAAGTTAAGGTGTCCAGAAAGTCCTGCGAAATTAGCGCCCCGATGCCTCTGGGCTAAGTGCGCCATATAAATGCCGAATGAATTTAATAAAGCGCGACCTACCACTCCCCACCCCAATTCTACCTGTGACTGACAGGTCTGCAATAAACAAGAGAATTGGGTCCAGTTCACAGGGCAATGAGTCTAAGCTGCAGTGACAGAAGCGGGACAATTTTGCTTCTAGACTGGGCTCTTGCGATGTCTGTACATACAGCCCTGATAACTACAGCCCCGAATGGCAATGACCATTTCCCCTCTACCTCTATGCACATGGACTGAATTGAGACCCACAGCTACACAGCCTCTTCACCACAGTAGGGGTATCTGTTCAAGCTCGGCGACCAAAGCGCCAGAGTGGAACACCCAGATTAATGTTCCTCTGCTCGTCTACTACCTCCAGCGTCTGACTCCCACCAAGAGATCTCACCACTCGAAGCAAGGAAAATACACTATGCGGACTCGAAGGAGGACCTCCCCAAGGTCAGTAATTCTAACATTGTAATCACTCAACCCTGGACCCAGCAGGAGATGCACCTCGCATATGCGGTAGTACAGCATAAGAAGGAGAACCCCGTTTCTCACGGCATGCCTGTTCCTTAAGGATTTGGATCCTTTTGTTATTGCACGCCGTTTATTCTCTTTGTACTGAGAACCTCAGTGTTCCTGTGACTTTGGTTCTAAGGTTCTCTGACTTTGCTGCCACTAGAGCAGAGAACGAGTCCCAGACAGCACTGCCCCCAACGCTCAGATCACCATGAATTCCCAGTTTACCTAACCCGCAGAACCTTAACGAACATTGCGACTGCCCCAGTTTGCTATGAACGGTGGATTTTCCCACAGTGTATATATAACCTGTGTCCCATTGAACCTCTGCGAACACTCCTTTCACCCTGTGAACTGATCTGTCCGTCCCTCCCACAAACTCGGTAGTGCGGAGACTGGCTGTACATGCTTGACACAATCGGAGGACCAGGTCTGGCTTTATGACTACCGTTATCGTCATCATTGGCTTCCGCTCGTACCTTTAGCTCACTGCGATAGTGGCTTTTAGAACAACTTGTCATGAACAGTGGTCCGTCTGGTCACCCCTGGGTTCACAGTGGGAACACATTTGTGCATTCCACCTGGAAGTAATCAGTAGGCAGCAATTGCAAATGATAAATTTCTGTTCTGCTTGGTCCAAGCTCCATGCCGGGGCTGCCGCACCAGGGGTGGGTCGCCTACTACGGTCTGCTTTGCACCAAGAACCGTGGCCAGGGTCCTGGGACTTATTTCCTTTACGCTTCTTTCCCTGCAGACCAAATCTAGATCCTCTTATCGAAAGAATCCCTTATTAAAAACATTTTTTAAAAAGTCCTCAAAGAATAAAACGGCTCTAGTTGGACTGGACAGCTGTTGACATTCTAGACTCCCCGAGGGACCTCCGAGGCATCCTCCATGAAGCGCCACCGGTAGAGGGGAGGGTTGGATCACCTAGCTTGTGGCTTGCCCGCTGGTCTATGGAGTTTCCCCCTCAGTGAAAGATAGACAGGGAGACTTGATCGCACCCCACACAGAAAGGAAACTTAAAGTAGTGGGTGCATGCCAGACAACCAGATATGGATTGGCACCTTGTAAGCATATGGGTAGAGATCTTAGTCGGCCCTCCTCCCACAGGTATACACATGTACAATGCAGGTGACCTTAAATATCTACATGTTACATTGTTGCTACTACTGAAGGGGTAAAAATAAAAATGCTGTACATAAGAGTTTCCCAAAACAGCACTGTGCGCTCTTCAGCCTCTAACAAGGCGAAGTTAGACCAGATAAAGGATACAATCCAGAGGACACCACATCGAGTCCAGGCACTCCCAGCAGACAGATTCTGAGTGCCACATTTCAAATGAAATGTGAACTTGCACGTGCACTTTTGTTTCCGAGAATCGGTGCTCATGCAAACTCATCCACCACTTGAAGGTGGGGATTAATAGGAATGCTGCTGAACGCTCACAGCAGGAAAAAAAAGAAACCACCCATTAGGGAATAAGGCCCAAGGCACCTTGTGCAAGGTTAACAAATATTTCATTCCTAAATAGGAGTGCACCAGCAAACGGCTCTGCTGCCGCCGAACATTTTGGGAAAGTCTCTCTGCATGAGCAGCACATACAGTAGAAACACGTGCAGTGGGTCGAGACCCTATACATAGTCCATCTGCTCAACAAGGGATACCAGGTCATTGGTCACAGCCCCTTCGGTCCATCTTCTTCCACGTGGGTGATGCGGCATTCATCATTGGTCATGAGGTGGTGGCTAATTGGCAATTCTAAACAATACATCTCTATGTAGCAGTGCACCTGGTAAGAGTAAACAGCGGCCCGAGAGGAAAAAAACACAAAAAAAATAAAAACGGTCATACTAACTCCCAGAATTTGCACTATTCCAAACCATCCTTGTTTTGGGCTATCATTTTATTCCTCCCTGCATGACAAGGAGGGGGGGGGGGGGGGGGGGGGGTGTTGTTGTGCAGGGGAGAACGGGGAGGTCTAACAGATTTATGATCAGTGGTCAGGGGCTGGCTGGTACCTTGGAATTCAGGGGTCTTTAGGTGTTAGAACTTTGGGACTGGTGGGGGTTGGAGGCCTGTGCCTTCCTTCTCATGGAATTGTATAGCACAGAGACGCTCAGCCCTCCTCCCGTGGCCTTGCAGGGCACACAATACCCCCAATTGAAACCATCATCATGTCATTATAAGGTACTTCTTTGGCACAACATCGGGGACTCAGCTGGCAAGTGCAGAAAAGCAAGAACACTATCACAGTTACCAGTATCATGATCACCTAAATCCAGGAGGGTGCCCAAGAGAACAGGTCATCGAACCAGTCATTCTTTTGAATGCCAGCTTCAGTTTGCATGTGCAATCCCCCCTATTTGCATCATGGAACCGTTCTCTGCATCATTTGGGGGCACAAATGAGCAGCAGTAAATTCCAATCTTGCAGCAACCCCCCTCCTTCCAATGCCGTGAGTAGGTCAAGAACATGTTTTGGAGGATAATTAGTCATTGCACGCATCTCGACCTCGATTGTGTTGGGACCTTATTCCGTGTCATTCACTACCTGTATAAGCTCCCAACATACAATTGCAGCCACTTGGCATTTGAAGCCGTCTGAACCCCATGCAGAAGTAGTGATGCAAAAAAAGTTGTTTTGTTAGTCTATATTTTCGCGCCTTGAAACACTTGTGTATAGGCGCGTTACAAATGCCATATCATATATTCATTGGGAATTTCTTTGAGCAGTTCAGAGGAGTCTTAAGCCGGGTAACTGGATCTTTTTCTGCACACTTTCGTTTCTTTTGTAAGATGCGGAACATGGGGGACTGCAATAGGCTTCTGGTGGGCCTCCCCCCATTGTTGGACCGGGGGGGGGGGGTTCATTCATCGATCCCCCTGCTAACTGGTCTTCAGGATTACGAGAAATGCCGAGGGCAACATGGCCAGTGAGCAGTAGCCCCTCCACTATGGTGGCAGGAGCAAGAATGCCTGCTGTCCACACACCCAGTAATGTAGTCCATTACTGGAGGTCTGGAATGAGCAAGGTTTTATTTCATTGTTGGTTGGTACCTACGAAAACAGTTCCTTCACTGTAAAAATATAGCTCGTAAGTGTTTTGAGTTTGCACTTTCCCATCACTTCGATCATGTCAATTTTGTGATGGATATGTTGGTTCCAGAATTGTGCACATGCTCTATTCACTCGGGCCAATACAATCTCCGAACCCCACTAGCCCTCCTGCCATGCAGCTCTTTGATGATTTTTTGCACTTGCTCACCATGTACTCTACTCCTTCCAATTTCATGCTTTATCTCTACAAACACTGGATGCCTTTAGGGTTTTGGATGCATTGCAGCTGATCAGAGTCCATAACTTCTAGTCGTACACTCCGTGCCTGGAAGGTGCCTCACAGACTACACAGTGCCAGATGAACTAGGCATTGAGCCTCTAAAATTGTTAATTCCTGTAGTGGGGCAACACGCGTGGCATTCACCCTCCTCCTTCCCCACCAAGTTCATGTCTGGGTACCAACTATTTGAGAGTTCTGGATGGTGCATGTAATTCTACTGCATCTAAACCACACAGTACCCATCGTACTTGGGCCTTTTAATTTTCCTACAACATTGTTATATACATTATTAAAAAAGCTGGCGACATCAAAACGTGTACTGGTAAAAGCATTCGGCTCATTGATACCATCAACAGTTTTCTTACGAAGGAGAGGGAGAGAGGGTATTTGGGAGGGTTTGCGAGTGGTGTACAGGCTCTGAACACACAATTGCTGTGCAAAGGAGGAGCTACCGGCTTAAAATCCTTGCTTGCACCCGAAGTGAGGACACCAAGTGAGAGGGCTGTTGGGCTGCGGATGCCGTTGCCACAAGGTGCTCATGGTTCTTATGTTTTCTCGTTTCCTGGACCTTTGGGACTTTGAGCATTTTCAGACTTACTAGAGAGCTACATGCGCAAGAGGAAGCGCTTTTCAGTTCAAGGAGGTGAAACTGGCATGATCTTTAGGTTTACTGATTTTCTTTTTGAGAGGCATTCGGCTGACAGCCAGCTTTTGGCTGCTAGAAGCCAGTGTCTTGAGAATGCCTTCTGGTCTATTCTACGCCAAGTGACAGAGGGTTTTGTTTCTCTATAATGCAGATTGAATGCGCAGCATTACGATGCCTGAGGAAGCCCTGCCCCTTGACGCCCAATCAGCCCTCTTTACTGTGTCTCGCGCGCACCCGAAGTGAGGGCACCAAGTGAGACGGCTGTTAGGGTGGTCTATAGAGAAACATTGGGGTACCTTACTGTTGATGCTTCACTACTAATATAGAGGAGAGCTGTGTCTGTGTTATTAAAGTAGTACAGATGTGGATTGCTTTAGCCAATTATGAAGAGAAACAAGCTGCCGGCAATCCATAAGGAAGCGGGAGCAGATTTCTTTAAGTACTCGCAGGGCTAGCCTGGCATGAGCCGCGGCTCTTCCGCTTCCTATGCATGGTGCAGAGGAGGAACTGCTTCAATGCACAAGACTGCTCGGCGATTTTGAAAAACAAGGGCAAGGAGACCGATTCATTTCTACCCCTATTTGGGGAGGACCCGGGTGATGTGTATTCGAAGGAAGGCCACTACGAGAACAAAGATCTTGGTGCAGAGGAACATGATATCGACATACCGTCGATTTCACCTCTGACAAGTCACCAGATAACCCAGTGTATGATATCCAAACGGGGCTGAGGGTGGATTTTCCAAGGAATGATGACCCAACTACTATGATGGGTATATTTAATAGAGCCATGCTGCAGGAAATACGTAAACAGAGGTTCTTATCAGGATGGAGAAGATGGCAGAGGATCTACCATCTCAAATAGCTGATTATATCAGCCCGGTATTTCAGGAAACCCTCCAGGGTTGGAAGGCAGATATCGACGATAAAACATTAAGAGCTGGAGTGGGGATTGGGATGGAGTCTGGTGTAGCCACAGGTCAGTCATTCGAACCAGATATGATGGAGCTGATGCCGGTTTCTGACTGCCCTGACGAAGATGTTTTAAAATGTGGATAACCCGATTACTACGCTGAAGATGAATGAAGGGGGTCCCCCCTGTCTCAGAGGAGCCCTGTGGAAAATTAACCAATAGAGCAGGCAAAAAAATAAATAAATAAAAAAATGATTAAAAAAATAAGTTTGTGGGATGTAGATAGACATTTGATAGATGAACAGAGTGACTTGAGAATTCAAGTAAGGGTGGCTACGAGACCAATTGAGAAAGTGGATTTAACTAATACTCAGATTAGTCACTCGGTGGAACAATCTACAGAGTGAATATTTTGAGGTTGAGGAGGTGCTGTATGAGGTTATGAAAAAGAAAAAGGATCCCATATTCAAAAAACTAAACCTGGAATGCGGCTTAAATGATATATTTGAAATTAAAAAATCCAGTGAATGTAATAGAAAAGAAACTGGTGGGAGGGGCGAGTACTTCCATGGGCATGGTGAAGATGGATGGAGTTGGTCTGATGGCTGACCAAATTAAACTACCTTCCGAGGCTAAACCTCAGAGTAAGAAAAGGTAGTGTCCAGACCGTAAACACAGGCCTTGGTCATAAGGCTAAAAATATTTGTAATTCCACTTTTGAGGATAACAAATTTATTGTTATGGATTGAGAAAAGACTTCTGATGAAAATTTGTACTGTTCGAATCACCCTGGTTATGAGGAGATAAAAGATCAGGGCAATCAAATCCCCTCCCTATCGGGACCAGACGGATTCACAAATAAGTTTTATAAAACCTTCAGTAAAGAACTCACACCACACCTCACAAAGCTATTTAATGTTTTATGGGAAACTGGTTCCGTTACACAATCTATGGCTGAATAGAATACAACCCTACTTCTAAAACCGGGAAAAGACCCGGCAGAAAGCGCATCCTACCAGCCCACAGCATTGCCCAATACTGATGCTAAGCTGTTTAGTAAGATTGTAGAGCGGCGACTGGGGAGACCTTACCTACACTAATAGATCGGGATCAAACAGGCTTTATCCAGGGTCGAGCGGCCCACGATAACATTCGTAGAGAAATAGACCTGATAGCTCTAGCCCCCTCCATTCCAGGTCCCCTTTCGCTGCTATCCTTGGACGCCCATAGGGCATTCAATTTTATGTCATGGAACGATCTGCAACTAGTCTTGAAGGGTTTTGGGTTCGACCCACAATTCTCTAAATTGGTCCTGTCCAACTTCTGGATCCCCTCCACCCGAATACGAATCAACTCCCAATGGACACCTCAGATACCCCTTGGTAGGGGGACTAAGCAGGGGGGTCCCCCCCATCACCACTGGTCTTTGCACTAGTGATGGAACCCTTAGCCCAACATATCCGCCTCCATCCGGAAATTCAGGGGTTCGAAGTGGGAGACCAGTGCCACAAAGTTGCGCTTTATGCGGATGATGTGCTCTGTTTCTTAAGAGGCTAAGGCCTTAGGGTCCCCCAGCTTATGGGTCTGCTCGACCGTTTCGCACTGATTTCGGGCTTCACAATAAACACGACAAAATCGAGTGGCCTGAATTTGTCTGAAGCACCACAGGTGTTAAATGCCTTGCAGAACACCTACTCCCTTAGCTGGGGAAATTCCAAAATTACATATCTCTGGGTGCACCTGACCCCGACCTATTCAGGCCTGGTCAGAGCCAACATTCCCCCAATGCTAAAAGACTCCAAAAGGAGTCTCTAAAAGAGGGCCCTCCAAGAGATGATATGGTTGGGGCGCACAAGTGCGTGCCGTTAAAATGACCTTGCTCCTTCACACATTCCAAGCGCTTCCTGTCCAAATTCCAGAGCGAGACTTACTAGACTTGCAGAAAGAAATAAGCCACTTTATCTGGAAGCAGAGAACACCTAAAATTCAGCATAAGATTCTCACTCCGAGTAGGCAGTTGAGAGGTCTTGGGCTCCCCTCCACCTCGAGATATTACCGAGCAACCCAAATTGTCCTTATCCAGGGCTGGGCTAACCCAGTTGAGACCCCCCCCAAAATGGCGAGACGGAACAACTCTGGGGCTCCCCTCGCTTACCTCCCCTACCTACCGCGGGAGGCGCGGGTCTCCCGGAGGCCCATCCTTCCGACCTCAGGATCTACTCTTCGTTGCTGGGACAGGCATTGCACGCTAAGGGGAATCCCCCCGGGATTAGGCCTCCCTCCCCCCAATCATGCAGAATCCAGCCTTCACTCCGGGGCTTCAGCCCAGTTCTTACCAAAACTGGTCAGGAACGGGACCTCAGACTGCAGGAGCTCTACACTGACAATACCCCACTGACCTTCGCCCAATGCAACGAGAAATGTAACCTCCCGGAGACCGAGAGATTTAGATATATAGAGCTCCAGCATTGGACCACCAACCCGGCCGTCAAAAAGGCTGCCACTAGGCCCCCCCCCTCAGGCTTAGAGATAACTGTCTCGGAAGGGCAATGCGCACATAGAGTAGCGACTTGCCATCGCCTCCTGGAAAACGTCCCAGAAGATGAGAAACTCATATGTTGGCATGGGAGAGATAGAGTTGGGGATTGAGGTGTCTCCGGAGTCATGGCGGAGAATATGGGATAGAGCACATAGGTCCTCCAGATGCACGGCAGTTAGGGAATGCGCACAAGATCTGCTACCGATTGTATTTTTCCCCGCAGAGGTTAAACAAAATGAATTTAGACTACCCTGATGTTTGCTGGCATGGCTGTGTGGCAAAGGGAGACCTAGGTCACCTATGGTGGCACTGTCCGGTCATCAAATCCTTCTGGCTGGAGATCAGGTCAAAGATCAAGGACCTATGCAAAACCCTTCTCCCCATGGACCCATTAGTAATGTTATTGGGCGACACACCAGATGATGGGTGCTATCCGCAGTCTGGCCCTAACGCTCACCAAACCACACAATTACTGATGGCAGCCCGCCTTACGCGAGCTTGATTTTGGAAAGAACTAGAGGGTCCCCACATAGCGTACTGGTGGGTTAAGGTTTGGGAACTTCTTGGAGTAGACCAACGGCTGCAATGGAAAATCGGACAGCCAAATTCACAAACATCTGGGGCCCATTCTAGGAGACCATGTTGCAGAGAAAGAACACATGTTTTTTCAGCCTAGATCAGTTAAATATCTTCTCCACCCTGACATGGGGGGAGGTACCCATTAGAGTGAAATCAGGATGGGGGTGTTGCAGCTCCTCAGAGGGCAATGCTGTGAGCTATTGGTAACATTGGTGAGTTTTTCTTTCTTCCTCTCCCCTACTTTTAGTTAAGAGTGCCACAGGATTATAAACCAGACTATTCTACTCCTAGAGGATGTTCATAAAATATATTCACTAGGTGAATTATAAAAGATGTTAAGATGAAATGTTGATGCATTGTTTAAGAGATTAATGTTGTAATCGCAGTGACAAATTATGAATTTTAGCTTTTTATGTGCATGTAGCTAAAGCTGATATAATGTTACAAGGCCTGAATTGATGGTTGATTTGCGACTCGTGATTAAGTAATATTGCCACTGGCTCTGTTATTTGATGAATTCAATGTCTGATCGATGTTTCAATAAAAAGATTGACAAAAAAAAAAAAGATCATGGCAGTCCTAGATCTGATGATGTGTCCGATAAGCAGGACTTGAGATGGTTGGCTCTTTCACTGAGAGATGCAATCAATACTTTGAACCAACTGGGGAAGCCACTCTAGCACACATACATAATTTGAAATGACTTGGCTGGAACTCGAGAGGGTGTTATCTTATGAACAATGTAAAGTTAATGGATGAGATGAGCGTTTGATCTGATTTTTCTTCAGTAAACCTGGTCTACCATCAAGTTGGGTTTGGAGGGGTTTGCAGTGGATGAAATGTGTGCAGAGAAGGGTGAGAGGGGGCGACCGAGGGGGGCCTTATTGCAGCATTCAAAAATAACCCGTCAATTAAGAAAACATGGAAGATCTTTAGGCAGTTATTCTTACTAACCATTTTTATTTTGTGTGTGGTGGGAGAGGTCTATCGTCTGTTGACTGAATGTTTACTGGAATGCAAATGTCCTTTCTGACATGCAGCTTGTAAATGAGATCTGTCTTGAAACTATGATCGACTCTTGGTTAAATGACCACGTAGGTGGTCAATTAATGATCATTGGAGATTTTAATGCTGATTGTTCAGTTGATAGATCTGTTGGTGATTACCTGGTATCTGGTGGGGCGCACCCAGAGGCATCGGGTGGGAATGCTAAACTTAGGGGTGCCCTATGGCTGCAGTTTGGCGAGTTATGGGGTCTGGAACGAATTTATAATGAACAATCTACTTGGAGGGCTAGAGGATGTTCGTCCATAATGGACTATATTTTTCTTTCAGACAAGTTATGTAGCCACCTTATCAGGTTTGAGGTTAAAGAAGTAGTGGAGAGTGATCACTGAATTATGATCTGTGAAATCGATATTAATGTTCAGTCAGATAAGGGAGTGCATAAAAAGGGTCTTTTGATTAATCCGAATGGGAATAGAATCAAATGGTCCTTTAAGAAAACAGATAGGTTCACAGCAACTATGATTTGTGAGTATGATGGGGCATCATTATGCCAGCGCATGAATATGTACTCTGTTTCCAACTTTGAGCAGTGTATACATAAGCAAATTCAGATTATGGAACATCAGTTGCCTAGTAGAAGAGGGAACTCTAAATTGCATAAACACTGCTCTGATTGTGAAGTGCATGAGCAAAAAGCCCAGTTATTAAAAGAGTTGAGAACCACCAGTAAACAGGGATGCTATGACATACAAACTATCGGGAAAATAAATAAATTGAAACAAGCCTATAAGAACCGGCTGATTAATCACCGTAGTATAAGCAATCAACTTGGTGAAAATATGTTGTGTGCCTTGAGGGAGCCAACCTTGTCTGATTAATGTTGAGCAAACTCCAGATGAAATATTGACCAATCCAATCCCAGAGGGGGTCTGATTGGGGCATTTTGTGAATATATGGATCAACGGATCAGAGCCTTGCTTACTTTGAAGAAATGAAGACAGAGTGGTCCATCAATTGTATGGTTGACTTGATTCAAGAGCTTCTAATTAAATCTAAGAACTATGGAGGTCCGGGACCTAATAACTTAATGAACAAAGTTTTGAAATCTAATCCCTTGTATTGGGTATTCTATTCAATGATGTGTTAATAGCTAAAACTATTCCAAAATCATGGAGAGTCTCTATTGTACCAATTTTTAAAAAGGGTTTGCGTTTGTCGCCCTCTAGTTAATAGACCTACAGCGATCGCGGACTCTGAATCTAAGATCTTTGCCTCTTTGGTGTTGAAGGACATTCACAGTTGGATATCTAATAACCACATTTTTAACCATAAGCAAATATGTTTTTTAAAAATGTGTGGTACTAATTGTGGTGTCTTATCCACAGATGCATTCAAAGTAAAGTCATGGTAAAGGAAGCAGGTTCCACCTTTGTGGCCTCTATGGACCTTAGTATGGCTTTCGATCTGGTTGATAGAGCCACCCTGTGGACCATCCTAAAAGGGTTGTGAATGCCGAATAATCTTTTAGAAATTATGATTGCACTGTATACAGACACACGGTTGGTAATCGGACTAGATTCAGAAGGTAGGCTTTCATCCGAGATGGAAATCAAAAACTGTCTTAGACAAGGCTGTATGTTCGCACCAAAAGTCTTCAATGTGTATATGAGTGGAGCTGAAGTTGCATTTGCTAATAAGGGCTTGATAACGCCTAAATTGGATAATGTTCCCATCGCATGGATTGTGTATGCGGATGAGTTCCTTCTGTTGGATAACTCTAAAGTGAGACAACGACGACTCATTAAGCGTTTGAAAAATGTATTACATTCATTTAAAGATAAATGTGTCTAAAACAAGTATCAGAATGGGAAATCGTAATAAGCTGCAGGACCCTCATACTTGGTTCTGTGAAGGTAAATTTATTAAACCACAAAAAGCTTTTAAATATTTGGGATGCTAATGTTCTGGTTCTGACTCAATTCCATTAACAAAACATCAGTGAAAGATAAAAATGGAGGTGGCTTGACAGATGAGATTGATTGAAAGAAAATTTGAAAGAAAATTTGGGAAATTCTCAAACCACTAAAGGATTTTTGTATGATGAAAGTAGTGCTGAGTGTAATATATGGCTTAGAACTCTTTGCGACAGACTTTATGGATTACTTAAGAGTGTTAGAAGGTCTTCTATGGAGGGGTATCTTGTTCTTCTTGCCTAAGCGTGTCCCAATGGAGATCATAAGATACAAGCTTGGTCTGCAGTCTCTACGCTCTTTGTTAACTATTAAGAGGCTTCTATTATGGAGAAAGTGTCTTTTGGTGGAGGGGAACAGTCTGTATGCTCTTGCAAGTAGGGGTGCAGCTTGTCCGTTTATGACCAAATTGAACAATGATGTGGTTAAAATACTTAAGAGTTAGGAATCGCCAAGTGTAACTTGATAAATAAACCTCACAAGGTTAAAACAGATTATACGAGTTAACGACTGGTCATTGACGGTGTTGAAAGCCCGAGTCCAAGTTGTATAATCAGGAGGTATACATTTTGGAAATTGTTTCCCAATATGGAAAATTAGCTAATTAAGTATCCCTCGAGGTTGGTGAGAAATGAATTTATGCGTTTTAGGCTAAATGTGTTGCACACCAATCAAATTTTAAATAACAGAGACAAAACTGTTGATACAAAATGGTGTAGATTCTGTAATTTGGAGGGCCTTGATGAGTCCTTGTATCGGATAGGATTAACTGTCCAGCACTTATAAACCAGAGAACTGATTATTTTATGGATTGCATCCTATTTACTGCATGTGAAGATCCTGACAGTATTTGGTATACAATGATGTATGGTTACACCTCTATTTTGGTCATACAAGTTGTTACTTTTTTGAAAAATGTGTGTGAAATATGTTAATGGTGTAAGGAGTAAATCTCCTTATGAAATCATTCTCTATTAATTTTAAAATGGGTACAATTAGCTCTGGCAAGTTTGCAGATGTTCGAGATATCGAATAGATTAATGAATGTGTGAGATGCAATAGTGTAAATTTGATTGTATGCGGTTATACGGAAATGGTTTTATGAGTTCCGTCTATTGTAATTTTCTGTAAAAAATGTTGTGGAAATAATGTCTTTTATGCTCCGTTTGTAAAGGTTT
The DNA here is from genome assembly GCF_040938575.1 of Ambystoma mexicanum. Lineage (NCBI taxonomy): Eukaryota > Metazoa > Chordata > Amphibia > Caudata > Ambystomatidae > Ambystoma > Ambystoma mexicanum. Next base: position 1,003,200,881 of record NC_090924.1, read on the forward strand.
ATAACAAACCGTTAAAAAAATGTTTTTTAAAAATCCTTTCTCCAGGCATAAGCACAGCGTATTCGGGAGGGTTATGAACCCATCAGCTGCAATGCATCCAAAACCCTAAAAGCATCCAGTGTTTGCAGAGACCATACATGAAATTACAAGGAGTAAAGTACATGGCGAGCAAGTGGCAAGAAGCATCAAAGAGCTGTATGGCATGAGGCCTAGTGGTGTCCAGAGATTAAGTATTGGCCCGAGTGAATAGGGCATGTGCACAATTCGGGATTACACAATTGACCTGGATCGAAGGGGGGAGAGAGAGGAGTGGGCGAAGGGGAGAGAGGAGTGGGAAGGGGGGTATTCAGGAGCGTTTGCGAGTGGTGTACAGGCTCTGAACACACATTCAGTCATTCAGTCTTACTACAGTGCTGTGCAGAGGAGGAGCTACCCGCTTAAAATCCTTGCTCCAGGCATAAGCGGAGCGTATTCGGGAGTGTTTGCGAGTGGATTTGTGGTTGGCTCCCTGACGCTGCTCCTACGCTGACATTGCCCGAACTGTTGTAGTGGTAATCGTACTAGCTTGCAACCATCATTTCATTTTCACATCGTATGGATGCGTAGGAAACATGGAGGGATTGGAACATAGTGCGAATTGCAATCTGTGTGCTAGATTTCAGATCAGTGTGTGAGAGCCGATCAGGTGCTTAAGGGGGCTCATCCATCTAAGACACAGAATTTAGAATATCAAGAAAATTTCAGCTAGTACTTTAGAACGTATCGAAATCATTGGGCATGTGAAGGATCCTCGGTTGTCTACGCACGTTTTCCAACATTTATATTGTTACCAATACGAGTGGAGACATTTCAGAATTCACTGAAGCATGCGTGGGAGTGTGGCTCAAGCCAAAGCCTACCATAGTCTAATCCGTTACATGGATGCACTTCATTAAATTCCTTGGAAACTAACTGAGAACACCTGCTATTCTGCACAAGATCCCTCTGGTTTGGCTGTTGGACGATTTTCTAAACGACCGTGTGGAGTGTGGATTTATCCATAGCCTGTACTTAATAATTAACTGCTCAAGAAACTTTTTTTTTAATATTTTATTTTTTGGGGGAGTTAGTGTGGGAACATGGTTTAATTCTTAGCCTGCCATTGTCCGCAACTATTTATAACAGCTTAAGCATGTTGACTGTTATCTGATCTTTAAAAAGAGCCATTATGCGAGTGTGATCAAACTTTTTTTTCTCATCATAAGCCTGCCATAGCCTGTAATTATTCATAATTGCCAAGAATTTTCTAAGGGAAATATGTGAGGGGAATGGGGTTTAATTCATAAGCTGTCACTGCCCGCAATTATCCATATTTGCTCAAGAATGTCAATCTGGTTGACAGGTATCCCATTTGTAAAGGAGTTGCTATGGAGTGTGAGCGGTATTGTGATCAGAAGCTTTTTCATAGCCTGTATCTATTTTTCCATCAATAATCCTTGGGGAATAACTGAGGATCACCTGCTAACCTACTGTTTTATTTAAGGATGGACTGTACCCGCACACATTTTTTTCAAGATCAACCCCGGCTAACTATTTTTATAGAACTTTCTGCCAGGCTAATAAGTTGCTTTGTCAGAAGAACTATCAATAGGATAAATGATGATCTGCTTATTTCTCGCAATTGTATAAGCGGGGTGACTGGGGTGGTTGTATAGGTGTTATATAACTCAACTCTAAGGTTGCCAACTACCATAGTCTATTAGTATTCAAATCAATATTGTTGGTTTTAATTGTAAACCTGGTTGACTATCACAGAGAATTGATGCAAGTTGGAGCTTTGTCCTTTGATCAGCCGCCAATAGATGTACTCTACTGAATAAATGTGCTAGGGGCCAGTGTGTAACTGAATGAGTGAGTACCTTGGCTGTGATTGCTAGTGCTTCCCAACTGAGAGCCTCTGTTTTTTGTACCAACTGAGCTCCATGGTTGCCGAGCCAAGAAGCGGCAAGTGCTTTGCACAGCAAATCCCAATTAGTAACATGTCTGATCAGGTGCAGCTTTCATTTAATATCTTATCTGAAGTTAAACCAGACTGCACGATAGACAAACCTATTTTGGACTATAGCGAGTGCATACAAGTAGAGATTCATCAAGTGCCCATCATAGATTTGGGGTTACAGAAGATTAAGCAACAGGAACTAGAGATCCAGAAAGGTATTTTTCCAGTTAAGCCCCAGTCTGATACTACCTCTTGTTCTCCAACACGAGTTGATACTTAGGACTTCTTGCACTGTGGGGACAATAATGATGTATATGATGTCTCAATGTTAACACCCGTTGCAATGGCAGAGTTGGGCAAACGTTTGAGATTATCTTTAGAACCGCCTATTCCACATGCACAGCTAGCATATGCCATGGACGAAGTGTGTCCGTTTAACAAATTAAATGTCTCTTCGTCCAATTTAGAAGAGAAACCTACTAATGTAACCAAGAATACATGTTTCCACACCATGCCTAAACAGGTCAAAGAACCAAAACCCTAGGACCCAAAATGAAAGTCCCATTTTTTTAAAATGGAAATCATACCAGAATTAAGCCATTCTAACATTCGCTCGCCACGTAGGGCCCTTTAACCACACCCCAGGCCAACAACAGCACTACACAGGACTCTAGTTATACAGATACATATTAATTTCCAGTTATTACAAGAATTCTAAATCTTTTGGGTAAATTACATGTTCCACAAGAAATTCGTGAGATCAAATCTTCTCAGAGATTCTCACTAAAATGAATAAACTAGATGGCTTTATATTAGCTTGTGAAACCCATACTAACTCAGACCAAACAAAATCACAAAAGGGAGGCCTGGTATCACCATAGCCACACAGACAGGCTTGAGAGAAGATAAAAAAGCACAATCATCTTTCTAGGTCTCCAACACCCGTAACAAAAAATACCATGCAAATGGAGGGATGCGGGGGGGGGGGCGGCGAATCAGATATGTTGGAAGGGGAAGGAATATTGCACTTACACTCACATAGCCCAGTATCTGACCAGAGAAACTTGATATGAATAGCCTCTCCTTTGTGTTATTTGAGGAAATGAAGGGACTGTAGCACCAAGCTCAGAAAATAAACAGAAACCCGTATGTGGGGATGAATTTTCACCGAACAGTCCAACTCCCGCTGACTGACATCTTTGAACAGTCCAATTTGTCCACAGAACAAAGACTCAAAATGCACAGCACCTCAGTGTCCTCTAGCTCTCCTGCCTATATGGCTTTCAACTCCCAGAGAACCAGGCAAAAAGAGAAAAAGGGGTAAAAGAAAGGCCAATAAGAAGCACAAAAATGGTGCAAAAAAAAAAAAAAAAAAAGAAATACATGAAAGCAATTAAAAAATGTGGGACACAATTCTGCAATTAGAAATGTATGCAATCTGAGGTAGATGAAAGTTGATCTCAACAATTTACAAGTACAACTGAAAGAAGCAACAAAGCAAAAGACGACCCTCCAAATGGTCAATCTATACAAACCTAAACCGAGATAGTTTCAGCTCCTGTGGAGAGTTCCTCCGTTGTTACAGGCAATAATATTCTAGCTAGTAAAATAAAAATATCAGCAATTGATAAAATGCCCTTATCACTACGGTTTCTAAATGGAGACTCTGGTATAAAACAAAGCAAAATGACAACTCTAAATCTAAAACAACTAAAGGAAGGTTGCGAGTGTCTGGAACTAATTTGGGTGCTGCTGGTCAAATTATTGCAACTTCATCGATCGCTACAAACGCTCTAGACAAGGAGCTAAATAATAATATTCCCCAGGTGGTGAACTGTATTGAAAATAACATCCTTTCTATCAGTGCGACTTCAACTCAACCGCGATCTCCCAAAGCAGAAAATCATGGAATGTGATTTAAAAATGAACGGAACAAAAAGAATGAACAAATCTTGCCTGTTCTGTTCAAGCAGATTATTGCTTTGAGATCCATGAATTCCGATGATCTAGACTGGATCCCCCTACCACAGACAGACAATTGGAGGATATGTGTACTCCATTCAATTAATCTCAAAACTTTCTAGAACAACGTGATGCTTTTGCGACTTTGGGATAGAAGCTCTATACAACATAATCTGTGGAAGCAGCCAATATCTTTGTATCAAGCTACATTTTCTGATCAAGTAATTCACTACCTAACGAAACCAAAATAATAGGCACCAATGATTGTACATTCATCTCGTCACTTCACCCCGCTACTATTAGCCAAGATTGATTGTTAGCGTCTGCAATAAAAACATACAGCAAGGATTAACCCAGCCCTAGCATTCAATCCATTGACTCAATGTCATGGAATGTATGAAGCCTGAAGCATTTTTACTCCTAGTTCTAGGATCCTATGCTTTCTACTAAACCCACGATCATGCTTTTTCAAGAGACTATGGCTGTTAATAAATTTCATCTTAATAGCTACTATACCTTTACAAGCCCGACAAAGCTCTAGTCGGTCGCCCGTGTGGGGGTGGTGGGGGCGGGGACTAGCTATAGCTATAGACTGGGATCAAATGTACAACAAGTAGTTCATTCGTGTGAAGACCTGCTGGCAGTTAAACTAAACTTTGCGAGTGAAGAGGTATTTCCTCTTCCAATAGTAAACTTGTACTGGAATCCGGTCAAGTTCGAGTTAACGGCTTGTCTAAATTGACCTTAGTTCTTGACGAATGGGCCACTAACCACTTTTGTGGGGGGAGGATTTTAAATGCAATTATTTGGAGGATTCATGGTTGAGTAACTATTTTGAACCACATCTAATGGGACCCTATGACTCCAAGGGGCGGGAATGGAACCTATGGTTCGCAGAATGGGAAGTATGGCAGCTGAAAGCTGCAAAAGAGTGACTCACACTTGGTCTAGGGGAACTGCAAAATCCAGGATCAATTACTTTTATGTGTCCACAAGTAGAAAAAAAATAAAAGCGTTAGTGTTGTGTTCAGATTTCAAATCAGGACTGGGTGATCACATGATCTTGCAATTCAAACTGCACAATAAAACGCCATTCTTGGGAGCATCCTGTCAACTGCTTTTGGATATAGAACGCTCTGGGCTCAACCTTATATGGAATAACAGTTCCTGCAACTTATGAATCTGTAGAGGAAAAATTGCCAAAATGCAGTTGTATTGAACTCCAATTATATTAATGGCAAGGATAATGCAAACAACATTACCGAAATGAATTGTGTAGCCAAGACCAATTTTTTTTTAAAAAAACGAAACCAAAGAGAAGTCTATAATAAATTATTAGCAGGGTCTAAATGGCTCTAAAACAGAAAAGGGGGCTACTAGCAGAGGGTTATTTGAACGTCCAATATTTAGTGGAAAAGAAACTCATTGAATTAATTCATAGAAACTTATTTAAGTAATTAATAATTGAATTATATCATAGCGACAATCAGGCTAAGATTTCAGACTTCTGCAAAAATAACAGATCTTTTTTGTCTTCAATGAAAAAGACAAATTTATCATTGATAGTTCAATCACTGAGGAAGCATGGGTCAAATATTTTACTGCCAAATATGAATTGCCACTATCATTCAATGCAATTAATCCCTTGCGAGGGACAATCCTTAAAGGGTTCATGCCCTTGGAGAAAGGAGGACATCGTCGGGCAGTTAATAAATTCATCAAAAGCGGCCAGCCCAGATGGTAACCCGGCATATGTCATCAAAAGGGATCCCATATTATGGTCCTCAATTTCAAAATTAAATTCGATTCAACTTTTTGTACTGATAATATTCCTGGCACTTGGTCACAAGCACGGATAATGACAATTTTCAACAAAGGTGACCCTTGTAAGGCTTCCAATTACAGGCCGCTAGCACTCACAGATGATGCAAAGATCATTTCCATTTTAATCTTGAAAGATCTTGAGTATTATGCAACAATCGAGTCTAGTATCACTTTAAGTGGTCTTCCGTAAGAGGATGGGGACACCCACTCAACGCAACTATCTTGGCTCCTCTGCTAGATACGGTTAAGAACAGCTCAAAAGGACAGATTTGTATGCCTTCTCTTGATATGTCATCTGCATTCAATCGGGTCTGAAGGATAATCTTGTAGCAAAAATTAATATACGGAATTCCTACTGATTTGGTACAGTTATCAATTTTACATCAGGATACCACGTATCAAATTCGTATTTATCAAGAGTGAGCGGTAACTCGTCCAATCAGAACATATACGGGAGTGAACCTGGGGTGCAAAATGGCCACAACATTATTCAATCTCCATTTGCTCGATTTGGATGAAATCTGGAAAGGGAAAAAGAAAAAAGAAAAAAAAAAAACAAAATCACCTGTGAAACTGGGTTCCTTGCAATTCCACTGGTTGGCATTTGCCGACTACCAGATCATTTTACAGGCCAATGCTAAAAAAAAAAAATCTAAAACCGTGTTATTCAGGATCTAACAGGGTAAAAATGATGACCTGGGCCTTGGGTACAGAACCAAATGAACATGTTATTAACTTAGGTTAGCCGAGTTAAAATTTGTGCAATTCAGCTTCTGTCAAAATGTGGAAAGAATCACTTGTCTAAGGTACGACCTTTGGTGTCGCAGGTGAACTTTTCAAATGCTAACGGCCTTAAAGTACTAGGTCTCTAAAGTAGAACCCATTCCGCTATATTGGTTAGACATGCGTTTACTAGGCTGGAGGGATTATATGAATAGTTTACAAGGTCGCTTGTGGAAAGAAAATGCTTGGGTTGTCATGTGTGTTGCCAAATTCCATCATCAGACACGAGTTGGGATTAGTATCCCCACCATCTTGACTGGTATGGTATGGAGACTCCTACTCAACTACTCTAAAAATTTTAATCCTCCAGCCAATTCCTTATAGGAAGATTTAAATAAAATGTTAAAACACACCAAAGTCAATTTTGAAGTTTAGGCTAAGAATGCAATCCCTGTTGTACGATCTAGATGCAAGAACATCGTTCAGGCAGCGCAAAAAGAAAGCTTTTTAACGATGACTGGTCTATAAACAAATTGTTAAGTGGCTATAGCTTCATAAAGAGTATGCAAATTTTACCTACAAAAGAGAACATTCGAATCCATCTCTTGCGTTTTCCCTGCAATCACGCACAGTCTGTACATGCACTTTAAAATGTAATCATGTTGCAACTAGAGCGCGCGCACACACAATATTGGACCACACCAACGGTTCGAGAGGACAATTTGTGCTGTCTAATGTGCGATGGTTCAGATTCTTTGGAAACATTGAAACACCTTGTAATTAGCTGTCCCTACCTCGAATACACCAGGCATCGGATCTTTGGGCTAAATTTAGGTTTATGTGAATTTTCTTTTGCTTACGTCTGATGTGGGGTGAAAACGAAGCACTAATCATTGCTCTTACTCGTTTTTTAGACATAATGTACAACTGCAATAAGTTTGTTGATCCAATTGAATTTTAAGAATCGAATTATGGATCATGTAAATGCAAAAACCAAAAATCAACAGATTTTGTACTACTGAATATGTATTGTAATTTGTGTGATTTTAATTATTAGTTATGTGAATTTTTTTAAAAAGATATTAAACCAAATATTAATAAAATAAAGACACATAGCAGCTTTTATACTGCAGTATTTTTCCTCACACGTTTAAAAGGGGTATTTGGGCATAAGTATGAGGTGGGTGGGGCTTACGGTGGTCGGGCTGTGGGACACTTCACTGTGTGAATGCATGCTCGGGACATTGAGGTGCTTTGCAAACATCAGACAAATGCACCCAATAACCTAGCTCCTTAACCTTTGCAGCAAGGGGAGTGGTGCATATTACTTGGAAAGGGACGTTATATCTGGGCTCACTTCATTGATGCACATTTTGATCGATCCTATCACCAGGGACGACGTTGCTGCATGTCCGTTGTGAGGCTAGTTGCTTCCTAAGTCTGGGGAGGTGCAATCTGTTTGGAGATAAATGTTACGGCCTTTGTTAGGGCGGACAGAAACTTACAGCCAAAATGGATGCAGCCCTGTGAGCGCCTGATGCTGGTCTAACATGAGAGGTGCGTGCATGCGGCGCCCAGTTACCACCTTGTGTGGAGATCGATGCAGCGCTTAACTGAATAACGCAAGTGGCAAACAGTGCACTCAACTTTTCTTTAATGTGGTACACAGCTTCAACAGCTTGCTTTTCAATAGGCAGTTGATCCATTCGATGACACGGTTGGCCTGGGGGTGGTAATTGGTGCACATCCAATGCTTGATGCCCAGTAATGCCGAAATCTCTTTAAAGAGTTCATTAAAAGAAGTGCGTGCCGTTATCTGACCAGAGTACATTGCACACGCCCCATCGGGGAAATACCTCTTGGCCTAAAAATGCAGTGGCGTATTTTGCATCCAGGTGTGCACAAGGTCACGCCTCCACCCATCGTGAGAAGGGGCACAGGACCACAATAAGGTAACGAGATCCATTACATCTTTCATCCATGTCCGCATAATCAATGTGCAATTCGCTGATAGGGCGGGGCAAGGTACCGCTAATAGTTCTCAATGTAAGCCCTGTGTTGCAACTTTCACAGGTAGTGCACGGCACAGCCATTTTAGATTTTCCTGTAGGTTGGGGTGCAAACCAGTCCTCCTGTATGTCTGCTGCAATGTGCCGTTTGGAAACGTGTGATTGATGGTGCAACTGGTCGAATGCAACCAGTGGTTGCTCATGTGGCATAACCGCTTTCCCAGATATCTCTTGCCTCCAGAATAAAATTGGTCGGGGACTGTTTAGAGCCCCTTTTCACCCAAAACTCCTCTTCTTCTGGTGCTTGTCCCTGTAACTCAATTAGCTGTGCGATTGGTAATCCATTATACAGTGTTGGCAATTGTTCAGTGTTTTGTGTCAACATGGGACCTGTGGCACTGGAAGATATGCTGTGGTTTTCACTGCCACATTCACAGCGGCGTTACCAAGTGAGATCTCATCTGTGGCGTTAATATGTCAGAACATTTCACGACACTACAGATGGTTGGGATAGTGCGTAAATGCAACATGTTGAACTGGGGATCCATCAGCTCTCCTTAATCCTCTCCTCTTCGATCGTACAAGGCCTGCATGCACTGTGGTAGCAACATATTGTATTTGGTTATTTATATAGCGCCCATTACCCCATTTGTATGACCGTAGTCAATGTGGTCGAGGTTCTAAGAGTTTTAGATTAAGAAATGCTGGTGTGCATTTTATGCCGGCTTAGGTGGCTGGCTAGGCTCCACTAAGCAATCCAAAGCCAGGCACGTGGGTGGGTGCGGTTGGTGATTTACGATAAGACTGCTATTGTTGAAGATTCGATGTGTGACCACCTATACCGAATTTTCTTTCGGTTGGTAGACACTGTATGCTAGTGGCAGAGGTTTTGAGGTACGTCAGTGTGGACATCCGTGTGCTGCTAGACCAGATGGGCATAGCCATAGCTGCATTCTACGGTGCATGTATGTGTGGCCGTGCCTGCGGCCCGTGTCACCAGACGGGCTCAACAAGTATACGTACCATATGCTTTTATGTAGTTCGGCTGCAGCGTCCGTAGTCCAGTGTGGACGGCACAGTCTCCTCATTCGTGGTCTCTGGTGCGTTAAGTGAGGTTATTCCAGTGTGCCACAGCGAATGCTGCTGCTTCCCTGGGGTATCAAAACAGTAGGGGTGTTGTGGAGTCTGAGTAAATGGTCATGTGGGACCCCTGGGACACTTGTAGAACTTCAATAAGCGCTACGAGTTCTGCTCCTTGAGCCATAAAATGCAGTGATAATCTCTTCTGTACTAGTATTTCATACTCCCCATCCACCAGACGAACCACTGCCGCACCAGTGTGCAGTAGACCAGCATCCTGATCAATTGTGGCAACTAAGAAGACCGACCGACTACCCCCCACAACCCTCCTTGAGTGGCTTATCATAGGCCTCTGGAATATCATCTTCCGCTCCCTCAAAAGTCAGTCATGGTTGGCCAAGTCTTAGTCCGAGCACATTTCTGTCAAAAAGGCGGCAGGGTTGATGGTTTTGCATCACTGAGATTGTTTGGGCTCGACAGAATAACCTTGTCCGCAGATGCTCGCCGTGGTCAGTGTGGATTTAGAAATGGCAAAAAACCACATGCTCGACATACGTTACAGAGCACCCCATAATGATAATTGAGCTCTTCTCAATGGCAAATTCTGCAGCAGCAAGTGCTTGTTCACGTGGAAACTGGCCCTGCATTACTGAATCTAGCATACCACTGATTTAGGCCAATGGCTTGTGGCCCATAGTGCTCTTCTATAGCAGCACTGCAGGCAACAGTTACCCGTTGGAGTGGAAAAATAAACAGAACGCTTGTGTATAGTCAGGAGTCAGAAATGAACTCTAGGTTATAAAATGTATGAGCATGTCCTCCTTCCATACTATTTTGTTATCTTGGTGTGCTTCTTTGAGGCCACGTAGGGGTCCTTGTGTATGCTGCATAGTCAAGTATCCATTCCCTACAATAATTGCATGGCCCCAAGAACTTTTGCATTTCCTTCACGGTTTTGGGGTGGCAAGCACAGAGGCGGCGCTATCAGGGATTATTCTTTTGTCATTTACAGAGATCAAATGACCCAAATAGAGTACCACCTGGAGGCAGTAGTGTAATTTTGCCTCATCAACCTTGTATCCCTTGCGGGCCAAGAGTTGCAGGCACGTTATAGAGTCTTTCCTGCATTGGTGTTCACCGACACTGCAAACCAGCAAATAGTCAACATATTGAATAATGGTCCTAAGCACCTGAATGTTACCTAAATCAGCGTGCAGTATTCTGTTAAAAATGAGGGGACCACGCAGTACCCTTGAGGCAGTCCTCTGTGTTCAAAGGGCATCCCCCAACCGTGCGTAAACAAGGTGAGGTATTGCGAGTCTGAGTGCAAAGGACAGAATAGGATGCATTCTTAAGATCTACCACAGTAAAGTGGGTTGCCTCTTTAGGGATGAGGCAAAGGAATGTCGTAAGGGTTAGGGGCCACTGGAAACCACATCATTAAGAGGGCATAAATCCTGAACCAGTCTCCAGCTCCCCTCTGTTGCCTTTCTTTATCAGGTATATACGTGTTGCATGGGGAGGTAGATGGTACAATTATCCCCGGATTTAGTAGGGCAACAATAGAGTGCCGTATCCCCTCCTCTGCCTCCGATGGAGGATAGTGCTTCAAACGGGGCAACACAGAGCCTGGTTTGAGTGTTATTCAAACCCGGGAGTCACTCCTTGTAAGAGCCCCACACCATAAGAATGTGTTGCCTCTCAACGTCTGCTCCAAGTCTGTCTCAGTGAAGGGGGCGGGGATACAACAGCCAGAGGACCTTGCACCTTTCGATACTGCACAATGATGTCACAAGGAATAGAAATCACTAGCACAAACTCGCCATCTGGTCGGTCCTCAATCAAGTCTGCATCAGTCACTTCTCCGAGAGGCATGGCCCAGTCAATAAACATGGTGCGCAATTCGCACCCCTCAGTGTCTGTCCCAACAACAGCAATCCTCTTAGCCGACACCAACAGACCCTGTAAATCTAGTGACAATATTGTCCCTGACACTAATTCAGGGGTTACCACAAGCTGCAAAATGAAGCCAGACGGCACTCGCCAACAGACCTTACCAACTTGGGGCAACGCCTCTAGAAGCACTGTTATGCCATACACAAACATATCTGGGTTCACAGGAATACTGCAAACCACTGCCTCACCTCCCCTTGCATGCATGTTGACCATTGCTCTTATTGCACACATGCCTGTGGGGGCACACACTATTGCTTGGTCTGTAAAGGAGATGGTCATATTCAATTTGCTTAACAGGTCTCGCCCCAACACATTTATCGGCGAGCTCTCAGAATACAACAGGGGTATATTTACCACTTTTCCTCCCATTTTGATATTCACTTCTTGTGTAGGGAACCGTGGCGACAGCCCCAGAGAAGCCCTGCGGGTCAAGAGCTTCACCTGATACTTGGAAGTTTCCCCTCACTGATACACTATTTAGTGGCACCTGTGTCAACCATGAAGATGAATTGCGTGTTAACCATCTCAGCGGCCACCTGGGTTCCACGTCAGCGTGGACGGACAGGACACGCAAGAGCTCTCTTTGGTCTGTCCTAGTCAGGGTAGGTGTTGGTGCCAGGCAACATGGAAGCGTTATTCCCCACCACACTCACTCCCCGGTAGGGGACGACAGTGGCACTGCATCGTTCATTGGCAGGTTACTTCCATACATGGCGGCATGCTGGGGTATCAGTGGCTGTGTCACTTGAGGATTCTGTACTTGGGCACCCCAGGGAGTTTGGGGGAGGGGGTGTCAGTCGAGTGTAGGCCCAATGTAGCTCAGGGAATGTAGGCTGGCCTCGGGTGTTGTGCCTGTAATTGAGGCTGGGGCAGTGGGAAACAGTTGCTATATGGGTCGCATCCCTGCCACCTACCTACACAGTCTTGCGGAATGCCCCCTCTTGCCCCAGCATTGCAAGGATCTCATACCTCCCCCCCCCAAAATCCCCTGTACCCTTTCGGAATCCGCCCCTCCACATTGCCAACCTCCTTGCTGCTACTCTGGGTAGGGGTACTGAGGTCCACCTCCCCTCGTCCTGGCCAAAACGCTGCTATTCTCACATCTGGAGGCGAAGATGCCTGCTCCGCCACCTCCGTTTGCGGAGGTGGCGCCACTGCCCCTTCTACTGCCAATTTGGCTAGCTTTTTCTGTACTAGTTTCACTTCCTCAGGTTGCAGCCTTTGAGCAGTTTCCTTTTCTCGCTCCTTTAGTCTCTTACAATGGAGTATAATTCTAGTTTGAATCTCAGCCCACCCTTTTGCCTCGATGCCCACTATTTTGTAGAGCGCCTTCTGAACTTCCAATGGTAAACTGCATTAAATGGAAAAAAAATAATAAGAGGAACTGACCGGACTCACCGATTCCAGACTCCACACCCCACCTCTCCTGAACCTTAAAGTATTGCGTGGGGTCTTCATCGTCCTCCATGGTATACTACATAATCGACTGTAGGTCTGGTGAATGTCAGTTTACATTCACTGCAGTGCTTCCCACACCTGTGCATAGTCTTCACTTCACTCCCGGATACCCAGCTTTAACCCACACGTCTCCAGCCCGATTCCTCCCACAATCACAAGTATGCTTTTTAGAACCCCCGCGGCCAAGGGACATAACATAAATCCACTTCCCAGCTCTGCCAGTAAGGGGCGGGAGCAGCTTAATCAAGTTATTCTTATCCACTGCGCCCAGAACACATAGTACGTCCTGCCTAGACCCGTGCACCAACTGCATCTGGGTTCCAGTGCCCCTCCCTTCCTCAGCAACAATCCCCTCCACCCCCTTTTTCCTTGCTACTGCCTCACGGCCAAACCCATTTCTTAACCATGGTCCCCACAAGCTCTACCTGTGGCGTGATCTCTGGGGCCAGCTGTGCATCCCTTTCATAGTCCTCAATTTCATCCACAGTATCCCATTAGTCTTCCCTTAACTCTTGATCCGCATCCATGTCAGACCTCACATGTACTGTATCCTGTGCTTCCCAGTTCGCCCTGCAGCACCCCCTCCTTCTCAATGTGCACATCCTTTATAGCTGTAATATCTAATGTGAACAAAATGTCTCCCTACATCCATTCACCCCACTCCCTTCTTTCCTCCCCCTTCCTGCGTCACCTTGAGTCGGGCCAACTCTACATATGTAGCCTCCAGTGCATGTTCCAATTCTTTCCGAACCATCTATCCTGTGGCGAGATAGACTCTGTGTTGATCTGTAGGGAGGTGGGGTAGTAGCCCGGTTCGGCACATATGCTGGGTTTGTATACCCCGTGGTTGGGTGAGTGGGTTAAGTCCTGTATGTGAGAACGCAGCCTCATTCTCCTGTGTTACGGGCACTGCATCTAGGACAACCACTTCAGTGTTTTGTATCACCCTGCCCTCTATCAGTGTCCTCCACATTATCCATCATCTTCCACAGATCTACTATCTCCTTCCTCTTCTGAAGTGGTTTACCTTTATATTTAGCATCTAAGAACGTGCTGTTGTGCTCCAATAACCCTCTATTGTGGGTGCCCTGTTCTGGCCAAGAGCGGGGCATACCCCCTTGTGTCGCTTCACACCCATTGTTTGAGATACATCTGGTCTCTGCACAGTGGTAATTCACTATACATCTACTCTAATGGCGTCTCCACCTCCCATCTTCGCAGTTGGCGCACTCAAGACCCCAACCCTCACAATCATGCGCTGCAAACACTTTATCACCAAAGTCGCTACCAGCAGGGCACGCGACACTCACATCATGACAGGAAATAAATACAACCCCAAGAGGGGGGGGGGGGGGGGGGAGGTGTGGGGGGGGGGTCCAAGACACCTCATGTAAGGGTACCAAATATTGTATTCCTAAATAAAAAGGAGTGCACCAGGAAAGAGTTCTGCTGCCACCAAAGGTTCTCCGAAAATCTGCATTAAAAAAAAAAATAAAAATAAGTCATACTAACTCACAGTATTCGCTAGAGTCCAGACAGCCCGGCACCTCTCCAAGTTAGTCCACCCTCATTTTGGGCCATCATTGTATCTCTCCCTGCACCACAAATCATGCGATCCAGAAGTGAAGGCAGACAGCTCTTCTGTGATCCTTCTTGAGCGATCAACACCTTTATGATCAGTGGTCTGGGGCTGGCTGGTACCTTGGAGTTCAGGGGTCTTAAGGCTAGGGCCTTCGGGTGCTATAGTTTTGGGACTGGTGGGGGTTGGAGGCCCATGCCTTCCTTCTCATGAGATTGTTGGTACAGAGACGCTCAGCCCTCCTCCTGTGGCCTTGCAGGACACATTGTTCCCAGAGCACGAAGGCTGGGAACTTAAGAGAATAAAGGGTTTATAGATCTATATGGCTCTGGCCTTGCTCATCAATGTCCAGGACACAACCTATCCCTTCTCTCATGTTCGCAGCCTGCGACGCTTGCTGATGTTCCACGTTTAGGCCTCGAGTTTCAATCGAAGATTGCGTTTGTCCCTGCATGGGCACTCCATCTACAAAGCATGCAATAATGTAATTGTTAAAGTCCTTTAAAGAGTGCCCCCCCCCGTTTGTTACATTATATCACAGTCTTTGCCTTATCCTAAACCCTTGGGGGGAGGGTGGACTTGCAATGCCTATAACATTCAACATAATTCCAGTACAATTTGAAAGGGACTAGGACTGCCGTAAAAAAAGAAAATAGAAATACCATGCAAGCATATGTAATTAAATTATAAACGTTACAAATGTAATTACTTGCTCACTTTCAAATAAAAGTGTGCTAGTTTGTTTCAACATTTAATTTGTGAAAGCTTAATGTACTGAGTGGAGAGATTCCAAGTCTCGTCTCTTTGAAACCGTTACAATCAACTCCTCTGCTCCTCCCTCACTGCAGTGATGCCCATATCACATGCAGCAATAAAATACAGACGCAAGTATCGGGCACCTCTAAAACAAACAAAAAAAAACAAGTACGGGCATGTGCTGTAGCCTAGGAGCCCCAGGCTACAGGGCAACCAGCAATTACGAGCCCCATTTGTGAGGTCCACAGTACCAGCGTTTGATTCTTATGGGACCATCTTTGTGGTCATGTGGTATAGCTGCTGGTATGCAAATGCTGTGATCAAATAAGCCAGGAATGCCAACTATGCCTGCAATGCTGCTCAATGTTCCAACTAGTAAGTGCAAGTATGCCACTGATGCTGCGCTAAGTAACCGGGCTGATGCTCATGTATGCCATCCAGAGCTCCAGATGCGATTTTGAAGTAGGAGTATTTTACATCCGATGTTTTGAAGTGGAGTGTAAAAACAGGTAAAAAATAAAAACGCCAAGGGAGTTTGAAGGTAATTTCCATCTTCAGTGGGGTCTACTGCTGGCGAGTCAAAATATTTAAAAAAGTTTTAAACTGGCATTTTGTTTGCATTCCAGATTTATTTGCACTTAGAAGCTCATGCAAATTAAAAGTAATCTCCTTTCCATCACCAGTGTGTTATAGGAGACTTTGCCCGTTTTAAGGGAGTCAAAGTGGCTGGTACCCCTTATATCGATAGGCTTCACGCCAGAGTTGCTATAGGCTTCACGCCAGAGTGACTATTCATTGTGCTAGTAGCATTGATGAAATAGGCCAGGGCTCTTCAAGATGCCAGGTTTTTAGCCATTATAACAGTGTTGCTCCTGAAAGTCCTACAGTGCAACTCGGAGGCCACTATATAACTGCTGAATTGTTAAACAATTAACTCACTTGCTACACTTCTAAAACATTCAAAGTTACTATATAATAAACAAAATGTCCCTTTGGGGCTTGTGTGTATAGACAAAATGTTGACTCGGGAATTCCGTCTAAAAAAGGTTTGAAGACCATTGACCCAAATCAAAGGACGGTTGGAAGATCATTCATGCTACAGCTATAATCCACCATGTGAGAGAGAGTGCAACATTTACAACATAATCTGAGGATCTAATTCATAAAGATGCATGCAAGTGGTTTGTCCAAATATAGGTATGGGGTTAACCTTCCCAACACCTGTATGTTAATAAGGACTGCCGCCCTCTGAAATTGGGTTCTTTATTTACTGGTTGGGTGGGTGCTGCTCCCTTGCCAATGTTATCCGTCAAGGGAAACAGCAGGGTGCAGACTGTTAAGAAGCAATCTTCAGTTGCCATAACCTGCAGCTCTCAGGCCTTCTCATCCTCTCTCCTCCCATTCCATTTGTTTATTTGCATGGAGAGAGCGCATGCACCACCACCAAATTGGTCTACCTGTGACAGGAGGACTACTGCTCTGTTGGCGCACAGGGGAGGAGTTGTGGCCCAAACACCATTGGTGCAAAATAAAAATGTTGACTGGTTCTATAGAAATAGGATTTAAAAACACAAACTTAAACCACCACTGTAAAAGGAACAAGGTGCAGAACATTTTGTGAAAGGGTACTCTGGCTTGACAAGCGGTGTTAAGGAAACAGAATTTGCAGCAATGTCATTTGGTTAAGGATAGGCCTTTGGAAGGTACATAAAAAGGGTTTAAAAGTCATGGTCCAGGGGACTTCGTTCTCGTCTTCAGGTGATCAACAGCATAAAGCTAGGCAGATAGGTGCTTTCGATGTTTCGATGTGGTTGAGCAGACGGTGGCTCTTGCCGAGTACGGCAGCCAAGTGCCATCTGCTGCGGCAGACGAGTCGTCTCAGAATTCAGTGGGAGCGTTTCCTTTGAGATTGACTAGCTGTAGCGATGGTGAGAAATGAAGCCTGCATAAATAAAGTCGCTACCACGTTTGATCAACCTGTGGAATCTAGTATCCAGCATTAAGTGAACCATCAACCCGCTGGGCAAGCAAAGGGAATCTCATCAACACAGAAACCTGGTGGCTCCAACTGCTGTGATTGAGCCAACAGAGGAAGCAGAACGGTCACCGCAGGGATTCAGGAGGTTTAGTTTGCCAAAATGGGAGAGGGCGCTAGAGAGCCGTCCAAGATGGCGGCCTCCCTGTGAGCTCCGCGGAGCTCCCCTGAAATCCTGATCAATCGAAGCTTCTGTGGTGCGCAAATTGTCCGCAGCCGCCTCCAGATTGTAGCTGAGGCGATCCCGAGCAGAACGGGGTATTCATCCGTCGGCCCTCGAGCACTGGATCCGGTCTCCTCGACAGTGAAGAGCCCCCCCCCTTCCCTGTGCGGACGGGACGCGGGTGTAGGCCAGACGCTGAGAGGCCGGCGGCGGAGGAGGCCTGGGACCCGGGGGTGCCGCTCGGAGCAGGCGAACACAAAAAAAATCCTGCAGAGCCCTGGAGGGGCCACCATAGACGGACGCCGAAGAGCTCCCTGGGCGCCGCCGAAGATCAGGTACGTGCGCCCTCGCTCGCGCCCCCTTGGTGGATCCCCGGCTCCCTCGCCGGGGGAGGCGTGGTACAGCTCGGTCCGAACCGGCAAGATCTCCTGAGAGCCACACCGCCAGGAAACGACAAACCGAGCGCCCCGGGACCCATGGTCCGCCTCCCGGTGCCTCCTGGCCCCCGCAACACGAGCACCAATGGCGTCTTCGAGGAAAACAGACAGATCTCAAAAAAAGCTGAACTTCGAGGGTAGCTCCGCGACCAAAGCAACCACCTCGAACAGCAGAGCGCAGTCTCCCGTCCAGGCCGCAGCCCAGGATGGGGAGGAGGCCCACGGGTTCGACATCAGGGAAATCCTCCTTGACCTTAAGGCCGGGATCGGAGGTCTTGGAAGCAAACTCGACGCACTCTCCTCCAAGGTCGACCTACTCCAGCACCGGCTGGACAAACACGCTGACAGATTGGACACAGTCGAGCAGAGAGTGTCCGACCTCGACGACGGTGCAGCGGCCCTAACATCCAGAGTGGCCTCCCTGGAAGTGCAAATGAAAGCAGTAAACGCCAAAAACGAAGACTTGGAGGGCCGCTCGCGGCGCAACATCAGGATCGTGGGAGCCAGGGAACAACAACTTACTGTGAAAATGGAAGACTACGTTGAGAAGTTATGCATGGACCTTTTCGGTACAGAAATCCTGTCCAAACTGTTCGTCGTGGAAAGGGCTCATCGAGTCCCCAACACCAGACCGATCCCCGGGGCCAATCCCCGCCCAATCATTGCGAGATTGCTTAACTATAAGGACCGAGATGCCATTCTACGGGCAGCTAGGGGAAAAAGGGGACCTCCAGTTTTTCCCGGACTTCTCCCAAGCGGTCCAAGTGCAGAGAAGATAGTTTATGGCAGTGAAGCGCAGACTGCAGGAGAACCAGATACAATACTCCATGCTCTTCCCAGCCAAACTCCGTATTCAACACGAGGGCAGGACCCAGTTCTTTAATACACCATAAGAGACAAGCGACTATCTGGACCGCTCTGGCTGTAGACCCGCTACTGCCAACGGAAGACCGCAAAGGGGCGACAGACCAAGAAGAAACCCGCCGTAAGATTTACCTGTAGGACACCCAAAACGGCTGCATGAGACTTCAAGGTTGACTAGAAGCGACCACCACAGTTCAACAGCACACCCGAAGAAGGGAGCCAGCCCCCTCTTGGAGGGCCACCTGCGCCCCGAGCACAGCAATGCTGGTTGTACAGTTAAAAGGGGTTTGTTTTTCACGGGCTTGTTGGGGGTTGCCCGTGCAGGGGAGGGAAGTTAGTTTAGCAAAACTTGCCACAACCCGCATACCCCAGTTCCACGACAGTAACACGAAGAACTATGCATCTAACGATTGCCACGTCCTCCCTGCTCCTCCATGGAAAGCGACTTCAGCCAATCCCGCGAGCCTCGTCTCGACATGATGATCTGGACCCCTCCAGATGGCAACGTTGAAAATCGCCACCTGGAACATCCGTGGTGGCAATCAGCCTACGAAAATGAGGAGAATTCTTCAATATCTTCGGAGACACAAAATCAACATAGCGATACTCCAGGAGACTCATCTGCTGCCCGCGTCAGAACAACACTGGGCCAGATCATGGGGATGTCATCGGTACTTCTCATCCTACTCCTCATTCGCCAGGGGTGTTGCGATCCTGATCGACAGAAGGACTAATTTCAGCTTTATCGAGTTAAAGAAAGACACAGAGGGGAGGGCCCTAATGGTGAAGGGGATAATCGCAGGAAAAGAAGTGGTGGTGGTGAACTCATACGCACCGAACACAGACAGACCTGATAATTTCAACTGGTTGATGTCCCACTTGGACGCGACCAACGCGACGACTGTGGTGTGGGGTGCAGACCTCAATACCACACTTGATCCCAGGCTCGACAGGTCCCATAACACATCGGGAGTCCCATCCAAGGCCAGCACCCAGGTTCGAGAGATTTGTCAGGCCTTCAATCTATCCGATATGTGGAGAAGACACAACCGGGACAGCAGGGACTACACCTTCCGATCAGCGGTACACAACACCAGTTCCAGAATAGATTATATCCTGGCATCCTCCCGTAGCCCTTTCAGATGGGGAGCGTGCCATATCCTGCCAAGGTCCTACTCCGACCATTCGATGGTTGTATTGGAAGCCACCCTGGTGGGCGTAACAGTGCCTGGCCTCAACTGGAGATTCAAGCCCGGTTCACTCACGGACGCCGTATTTGCTGCAGAACTACGTAACGAGATAGTCTCTTTCCTGGAGATCAACCAAGACTCTGTCGACTCCGCATGCACCATCTGGGAAACACTCAAGTGCTACATACGAGGAATTTGTCTGACTAAAGAAAATGGCTTGTTGAAATTGATCCGAGGCGAATTATCCAACAAAGAGCGTCGTTTGAAAGAACTAGAACGAAACCTCTCCAATGTTCCAGACCCACGCACCCAAGCCGAGCTCAAAAAAGAACTCTTGGGGTTCAGGGAGACAGCGGACCGCGAACTGAAGCTCCTGGGCCGCAGGCAACAGATCAGGCAGTACGGAGAGGGGCAAAAACCATGGTGCACTGCTGGCCAGGCTACTAACCATAGACAAAGTCCCACCCCGCATTGAATGTATCACAGATGCGCAAGGCCAGACGGTTTACACAGAGGAGGAGATCTCCAATGTTTTCCGAGACTTCTATCAAAACCTGTACAGTTCAAAAGGAGCATCAGATCCCGTAGCGATACAAGAGTACCTTAATGACACAGAACTGTACTGGGTGAGCCAAGACCTGCGCGAACCCTTGAACGCGCCCATATCGCTCGAAGAAATTCAGACAGCAATCAAATCCCTGCCTAACATCAAGGCCCCGGTCCCGATGGACTCAATGGCGAGTTTTACAAAGCGCACGTGGAGGTGGTGGCCCCCCTTCTTCTACAAGTCTACGAGGAGGCGGTGGAGCAGGGGACACTCCCTCCCACGATGCGCGAGGCTAACGTAATGATGTTGCACAAAGCTGGAAAGCCTACAGAGAACTGCGCTTCGTACAGGCCGATCTCATTGATCAACCTAGACAACAAAATCCTAGCTAAAATCCTGGCAACCAGATTGCTCCCCTTGATGCCGGCATTGGTGCTGGGTGACCAGGCCGGGTTCATCCCGGGGCGGAGTACAACATACGGCATCAGGAGACTGTTTGGCGTCATTGAGGCCTTGGACCCGACGCAGCAGGCAATAGCGGTATTATTGGATGCCGAGAAGGCGTTTGACTCAGTCGAGTGGCCCTTCCTGTTCGCTACACTAAGGCAGATGGGTTTGGGTAACTTCTTCCTGAAGCTAGTAGCTCTGTTATACAACAAACCACGCTCATACATCACACTAGGGAACACCAAATCCACAGGGATCACACTGGAACGTGGAACGAGACAGGGTTGCCCACTTTTGGCCCTTATCTTTGCCCTGGTGATGGAACCCCTGGCGTCAAGGCTGCGAGCCGAGCAGTTGGGTCGAGGGATAAAGCTGGGTCCGCACAGGCTAATTGTCTCCCTATACGCTGACGACGTCATGTTGTTCATCAGCGATCCCCAAACCAATCTTCCAAATCGAGAGGTGATAAAATTCTGGTTAATGTCAGGCCTCAAAACCAATCATTCCAAATCGATAGTGTTCCCTCTGACCCCTTGCACTTTGGAGTTCGCAGATGACCACGGGTTCAAGTGGGAAAACTCAAAGGTGCGCTATTTGGGGATTAAGATGTCACGAAGCCACCTCGATATATTTAGAGACAATTATGTAGTTACACTGCAGTTATTACAAGAACGTATTCAAAGATGGAATTCTCTACCACTAACGCTGTGGGGCAGAACCTCACTGACAAAAATGGTCATTCTCCCCAAACTTCTATACCTTTTCACAAATATCCCGCTACTTCTCCCCAAATCCTTTTTATCAAAAATTAAGAGCGCGATCCTCGAATTGTTATGGGCGGGGAAACCAGCGCGGGTGGCATACAACACACTTACTTTACCAATATCAAAAGGGGGCCTAGCTCTCCCCGATATAGAAAAATACTACTGGGCGGCACAGGCCCAATTCCTAAGCCATTGGTACTCAACCCACTACATTAGACCACATGTGCAAGTGGAAAGAGCCCTGGCTTCCCCCGACCTGCTTGCGGCAGTCATAATAAGCCACATTTCCGTGCCGCATAAAACACTGAATACAGTCCTATCCACATATGCGATATGGAAGAAGATTGCTGGCGAATACGGAGTGGCTATACGATTTTCCCCCCTACAGCCGATAAAATTCATCCCCGGCATCCCCCTCACGAACGAAAGTATTCCTGTTATGGATAGATAAAATAGGGATTAAATCGTTGGGAGACCTCTTCCCGGAGGGCACCTTTCTGACCCCCCCAAATGGCAAAAGACCGGGGGAGGGAACACATCCCTAGACGTCTTCCTTTATTTCAAACTTCGCCACACCCTCCAGGGGCTATTCCCCACATTCCCTAAACAACCCCCCCACCTGGGATCTGTTACACAATACCATTTTAGCGCAGGGTGAGGGCAGACTGGTGTCAACTCTGTACAAAACCCTGGTGGGAGACACTCGGAAACTTCAACCCAAGGTGCAACAAAGGTGGGAATCAGCGTTACAAGAACCGATTAGAGAGGAAGAGTGGGCCTACATTCTTCGTCAGACTCAGAAGGTAGCGTTAAATTCCCGACTCAAGCTAATACACTTTAACTTTGTGCACCAAACATACTACACCCCAGTCAGGAAACAGACACCACCCTGAAGCGTCAGCCCAGTGCGAGAGATGCACATTTGCCAGCGCCGATTTTCTTCATCTGGCATGGGGTTGTCCTGGTATCCAACGCTTCTGGACTTCCGTTATACAAATAACATCTGACATTATAGGCAAGCAGGTGACCCCCCTACCGTTGAGACCGCTTCTCGGCCTCACTAAATATCTGCAGCCAGCGTCACGCAAGTTAGCAGCGCTCCTCATGGCGCTGGCACGTAGGAGAATTGCTATGTCGTGCGGTCGTGGCCCACTCCCCAAGATAGCTGACTGGGAAAAGGATATAACATACTGCCAAGATATGGACACCGAATTTATCCGGACCCTGCCCTTACATGCGCGCCCTCCCGACATCTGGGGCCCATACATCACTTACCTGATGAACAATGCTGAAGCTTCAGATTCGGACAATCCAAGCCCCCAGAGCGAGAGCCCATAGGATGGAGGTACACAGGGACAACGTGGAAGACTTTCTATTTGACCTAGACAATAGATAGCGGCATTCAAAGTCATGGTGGGCACGGGGCTGGGAGGCAGAGGGGTGGGGGGAGGACTGTTGTTGGGGCTTGCACTAGGCAGCTCCCTATTGGAGCACTGCTTATTTGATACAGCAAAAAGTTAAAAATAAAGTTTTTTAAAAAAGTTTGCCAAAATGATATATATTTTTTCTAAACATGAGTATTATTCCCCCACCGTGTTCTCCCTTGGTGGGCAGCCTACCTCCGCAACAGGAGCTTGTGTAATGCTCAGACTTACGTTGAAGTCCCCGACTCAGTTCTTTTGAGCATAGAAATGTTGATGAACCCAGTGATTCAACTGGAAACAGAGGTGCCAGTGGCTACCGTTTTACAACTAGGGACATCTTCTAATCTCGTTTTTGGACTCGGACATTGACAGCTCGAGTGCTTTTGTGGACTCTCGCCCATCTGTTTTCACCAGCGCCGCAGAAGGTCCTGCAGCATCTCCGATGGGAGCTACGACCATCTCTCCTTTGATTGTATCAGAATATTAACTATTAAATTATAGCTCAAAAAAGGAATGTACTGACTCAAATGAACTCAAAGCTTTCGTTTCTGGAAGGCTTTGTGGTGGGCTCTAAGCAAGAGTCACTAGCCAAAACAGAAAGATTGAAATGTGGGAAGAATGCGGATAAGTCTTATAAGCCATCTTTCTCTCACGCATCTGCTATATCGGACCAGCTGGAGGAGGTTGTTCGTGATATCTGCTTGGAGAAAGAGGGTCAGTTGGGTGATCACCCTTCCAATTATTCAGCCCCCACCTTCAAGATGAAAGATCCAAAAGAATTTTTTTTTTTTTTTAAATGAGAAAGAACAAGCCGGCTTTGAGTGCTCAAGGGAAGGACATATACGAAGAAACCAAAGAAACAGAAATTGAGAAGTCGTAACTCTAACCGAAACTCCCGAAAATGTTTGCACCAAATAGCTTTTCCAGAGCCTGAAATAGAGTCTACCAATGTTGCTGCTGATCCACAAGGAACAAGCAAAACGAAAGTAAGAAAAAAAGAAGAAACAGCAGGCTTTGGTAGCAATTCACAGCAATTCAACATCGTTGATAGTTGGGGGCTGCATGGAGCAGACATGACGTCTCAGCTCTGCTCTCGCCAGCTGAAGATCCTGCCTTAACTTAACGTCCTCGTCCTGTAACACTAAACTCCGTAAGAGAATTGCAA
Organism: Ambystoma mexicanum; assembly: GCF_040938575.1. Taxonomy (NCBI): domain Eukaryota; kingdom Metazoa; phylum Chordata; class Amphibia; order Caudata; family Ambystomatidae; genus Ambystoma; species Ambystoma mexicanum. The sequence continues at coordinate 1,003,225,242 of NC_090924.1, forward strand.
GGGGCATCCAGCAACCGAACAGGATTGCCCGTGGAGGACATCGGGTGGACGAATGGTGGAGCTGAAGTGGCCAACCTCCAGAGGCACCATCTTCACTGCGACACAGCGTCACCTAGACCCCGCTGCAGCAGACATCCGAATCGGGACAGAGGCCGGCTCCTGCAGTGAGAGCGGGTATCGAGACGGAGATCCTCAGAGAGCTCATGCAGGTGGGAAACCATACTGAATGCCCGGTGGTGGGTGGGTCTCCCCCTCTACAATCTCCCTGCAATTTGGAGCCTGCAGGGAAGGTGCAGAATGGATGACGAAGCATGGGGTCAGACTGCAGCGATTCCTGGATGCGACTCTGCAAGAGTCCTAACAGTGATTAGCCCCTGGGGGCAGACCAAGCACAGAGCATACCACTTTATTAGTGGCACCACTACGTTCAAAAGCACCGAGTGGAGAGGCCCTAGATCCCTTGGAAACTAACCACACTAGGGTGTGTAGAGACAGCAGTGGAACTGGACCCAAGGCTGAATATTGTGTTGAAGGGCGAGCAACCGCCCTGGGGGTTGGTTAAATAACAGGGCGCAGGCCATGCAAATTCCCCTCGTATTGGCAAGGTTTTTTTATGAGGGGCGATTGTGTTTCAATGTACACGACCACCCTGGCAAGCTACTGTTCTGCAATGCTCATTTATAATAAAGTTAAATTTGGTGTGCGGTCAGTCCTCTGTGCCCACTAGATGGAAGCAGCATGCACATAATTTATTTAGAAGGATCATGTCACCGCTTCATGGAGTGCCAACTGTCCTATAGTTTACAGGTTGTGGGGGGGTGCTGGTCTCCGGAGCAATTAGCATTCACTGTGCTACAGAACAGAGGTGTCGGATTGGAGTCCCTATCAATAGCAAGACTAAGAAAGTTTAAATTTCAGACTCCAGGCGCATGTATTTCTTGATAGAAAGAACGGTTTTATGAGGCACATTGCAGGCACTCAACAACCATTAAGCAAATGGGACTTTAGACACAATGCCCTCGTTCCTCCCCTGAAATGTTGCTTTATATGGAGCCCACAGAACAGGACAGATAAACTGTCCTGGGACTGCGCTGGCAAATACTTTAATTGTTTAGCAGCATCTGGGCTTTTCGTATGCAGAGGTGATTGAAATCGTGATTGGATGTTAGTACTTGCATGTGATTTCTTGGAAGGGTGAAAGGTCGCAACTCACCTTTACAGTAGTCATCAAATGTCTAGTTTCAGAAGTGTTATGGAAGCGTTTAGCATTGGATCCTCAGCTGAAGTCTCACTAAGAAGTTGGATGCCCTAAACAAAACATTTGGTCAGGAAAGCCGACAGAAAGCAAGTTACCCAAGTAAATATACTTTTTTTTTTAAAGTAGAGTTTATACCCATGAGGTTTTAGTTGAAGATGAACAAAAGTAAATTTGCATTCTGGGACTTGAAGTCTTCCATTCAGGTTGGGACACCGCTACAAATAGGATTGTTTTTCTTATCACGATTATATTATTTATGCTTTACATATTGTAAGGTGTGTGTACTTTACAAGTCAACTCTACTACATAATTGCCAAACAAACATTTGTACGAAGATGTGTGGTAATGGGTCTACATTTCTGGGTAAAAATCATGGCTTCACCACCTAACTAAGCTTGTAATCCTGGGCAATTAATTTTATTCTTCCCAACCACGTCATTGCCATGCTGGCGGCAACTACCCATAAAAATGTCTATTGTGTCCTTCTGTCCAACCATGTTTCGAGCCAGTTTCAGTGGATTGATGTGCATTAAACAGACCATCCACCTTATGGCGATTTTGCGATTTGCCAAAAAAAAAAAAAAAAATAAAACGCAAAATTTGCCATTTCCCCGCAATTGCCGCTATAAATCATTAAATGAGCGCAAAAAAGACACGTTAGTTTAGTGTGTCTTTTTTCGCGCTCATTTAATGATTTAGAGCAAACACAGCTGACTGCTGATTGCAGCAGCTTGAGGGTTAACACCACGGCTCTGCGTTGCAGGCCCAGGATTGGGGGAGGGTCACGCAGGCCTGGGAGATGCACAGCATTTGGCTGTGACCCCAGGCACCTCCAAGGCTCATTGAGTGCCCGAGCTGACAGTTGGTGAAGCTAGCCAGGTAAGCACTGGCCTGTCCACTCATCTGCCCCCAACTCAGAGCACCCAAAGAGGCCACTGGACTGTTTTCATTCCCTGCGCTCGACAGGAAAGTAAATTACTTTCCTGTCGAGCGCCGGAAAAGAAAGCATAAACTTAATGCTTCCTGACGCTCATCTACAATTGGTATCATGCAGCCCAGCCTTAAGGCTGGGCTGCATGATACCAATTGAAGACTCTCGTAGCTGTATTAATTTCAAATTGCTTTACAATTGGTATCATGGGCTGCATGATGCCAATTGTAAAGCAATTTG